>NC_048275.1:38571787-38926787 GCF_009762535.1 Notolabrus celidotus | reverse complement strand
GTGTGTGTTTATGTGTGTCTGTCTGTGTGTGTGTGCGTGTGTTTGTGTTAGTGTGTGCTTTTCTGCATGTGTGTGTGTGAGTGTAGTTTTTTGTGTTTGTGTGTGTGTGTGTGTGTGTGTGTGTCTGTGTTTGTGTGTGGGCGTGTTTGTGTGTCTGCATGTGTGTACGTGAGTGTTTGTGTGTGCGTGTTTGCGCGTGTGTGTGTGTTTGCATGTGTCTGTCTGTGTGTGTGTGCGTGTGTTTGTGCAAGTTTGTGCTTTTCTGCATGTGTGTGTGTGAGTGTATTATTATGTGTGTGTGTGTGTTTGTGTGTGGGCGTGTGTCTGCATGTGTGTATGTGCGTGTTTGTGTGTGTGCGTGTGTTTGTATCTGCATGTGTGTGTGTGCGTGTGTTTGTGTGTGTGTGGGCGTGTGTTTGTGTGCGTTTTTGCGTGTGTGTGTGCGAGTTTGTGTTTGCGTGTGTGTGTGTGTTTATGTGGGCGTGTTTGCGTGTGTGTGTTTGTGTGTGCGTGTTTGTGTGTGCGTGTTTGCGCGTGTGTGTGTTTGCGTGTGTCTGTCTGTGTGTGTGTGCATGTGTTTGTGTTAGTGTGTGCTTTTCTGCATGTGTGTGTGTGAGTGTATTATTGTGTGTGTGTGTGTGTGGGGGCGTGTGTTTGTGTGTCTGCATGTGTGTATGTCAATCTCAATCAATCAATCAATCAATCTTTATTTGTATAGCGCCAAATCACAACAAACGTTATCTCAAGACGCTTTTACAAACAGAGCAGGTCTAGACCACTCTATGTCAAATTATGAACAGAGACCCAACACCAAGACAGGATAAGACTTAGTCTGACCCCACCTTAATCCACCATGAGCATTGCACATCGCAGTATTTAGCTAGTTACAGCGGAGAGGAAAAACTTCCTTTAACAGGCAGAAACCTCGAGCAGGACCAGACTCATGTTAGACAGACATCTGCCTCGACCGAGTTGGGTCTGGAAAGACAGATAGAGGGGAGTAAGAGTGAGAAGTGATAGTGATGAGACGAGTCGTAGAAGCTGTTGCCGCTGGAGTCCAGCACGTCCGTATCAGCTGGAGTCCAGATCGTCAACAGCAGGAGGACGTCTACGGCAGCTCAGAGGAATCTACGAGACAATGGAGCTCAGGGACTCCAGAAAGGTCTATGGTTAGTAACTTTAATGGGACAGGCAGAGTTAAAGTAAGTGATGAGGGGGTTGGGGGGAAGAGGGTGAGCTAGGATCCCAGTGTGTCAGTGTGCCAGTTCCCCCGGCAGTCTAGGCCTATAGCAGCATGACAAAAGCTGGTCCAAGCCTGATCCAGCTCTAACTATAAGCTTTATCAAAAAGGAAAGTTTTAAGTCTACTCTTAAAAGTAGAGAGGGTGTCTGCCTCCCGGACCCTGACTGGTAGATGATTCCAAAGGAGAGGGGCCTGATAACTGAAGGTTCTACCTCCCATACTACTTTTAGAGATTTTAGGTACAACTAGCAAGCCTGCATGTTGGGAGCGTAGAGTTCTAGAGGGGTAATAGGGCACTATGAGCTCTTTAAGATACGAAGGTGTCTGATTTTTAAGGGCTTTGTAGGTTAAAAGAAGGATTTTAAATTCTATTCTACATTTTATTGGGAGTCAGTGTAGAGAAGCTAGCACTGGAGAGATGTGCTCCCTCTTCCTAGTTTTAGTCAATACTTGAGCTGCGGCGTTTTGAACTATGTGTGTTTGTGTGTGTGCGTGTGATTGTGTGTGTATCTGCATGTGTGTGTGTGCGTGTGTTTGTGTGTGTGTGTGCATGTTTGTGTGTGCGTGTTTGCATGTGTGTGTGTGTTTGTGTGTTTTTGTGTGTGTGTGTGCGTGTTTGTTTGTGTGTGTGTGTGTGTGTGCGTGTTTGTGTGCGTGTTTGCATGTGTGTGTGTGTGTTTGTGTGCATGTTTGCATGTGTGTGTGTGTGTTTGTGTGTGCCTGTTTGTGTGTGCCTGTTTGTGTGTGTGTGTGTGTGTGTGTGTGTGCGCGTGTGTGTGTGTGTTTGTGTGTGCCTGTTTGTGTGTGCGTGTGTTTGTGTGTGCTTCAGAGTTCAGTTCAGTTCAGACGACTTGATCAATCCTCGAAGGGCAATTCTGTTTCCAGTTTATAGAAACAATGTAAATAATTAGGGAACAAAAAGAAACCAATAAAAACCTTCACAGCAGCATATAGAAAACCACATTCACATGTCAGTGCCAACAGATCAGCAGGAGCAGCAATAAATACATTAAATACATGCATTAGGAAGTAAGATACACCTGAGACTCCAAATATAGCATAGCCACAATTGGTTCCAGTTTACCTCTCAGCATTTAGCAGGCTGATAGCTGAAGGGATAATTGAGTTGGAGTATCTATTTGTTTTCCTTGGGGTTGCATGATAGCACCACCCAGAGGGCATAAGAGAAAAGTCAGAGGAGAGAATGTGGCCAGCCTGATCTATTATTCCTCTGACTTTCTGGACCACACGTTTCTTCCAGAGGGAGCTCAAGTCCTTCAGCTGGACTCCAATAATCTTGGAGCAGACTTTAACTATCTGATTCAGACTATTTCTGTCCTTTACAGACAATCCATTGAACCAGCAAATGAAGGAAAATGTTAAAATACTTTCAATGAAAGAATGATAAAAACAAGATAGGATGACCTCCAAAACACTGAAAGAGTTCAGCTTCTGCAGCAAGTGAATCCTTTGTTGATTACGTTTAACTATTGACTCTGTGTTCTGAACAAACTGAGGTTCAGAGTCAAACACAGTTCAGAGATCATTAGAAGATTTAACAATTTGTACATCTTCACCATGAGTGATGCTGGCTTCAGGTGAAGGCCTCTGGCCAGTCCTTCTAAAGGCTATAACCAGTTCTTTAGTTTTTTGGACATTAAGGTAAAGAAAGTTATCATCACACCATTTAACAAACATTGATAAAGTATCTCCATGGCCTGACTCAGAACCCTGAAGAAGAGACAGCAGAGCTGAGAACCAGATAGCTGCTCCTACAGCTTGGACATGTGACCATTCATTAAAACCCGCTGGACTCTGTTTGTTAAAATGTTTAAAGGCAACAATAAAATCTGACCAGGCAATTTAAAATGAGAGGAGAGTCTCAATTAAAATATGAGGCTGCATTTTATAGAAAGCTGATGAAAAATCAGCAAATAAAAGTCTGGCATGAGATCTTGGCTTTTCAAGGAGCCTATGGCATGGCATCATCCACACTTTTCCCAGCTTGATAGGCAAACTGTAGCGGATCAAGTCTTCCCTCATGGAGATGACTTCTTCTTCTAAGATTTTTTCAGATGTTTTCTTCACCAATGATGTCAGAGCCACTGGTCTAATATCATTCAGATCCCTCGGTTTATTTGATTTCGGTACAGGAATTATTGTGGCTGTTTTCCAAATAGATGTTACCTGACCACTATCGGCACACATCAGAAAAAGTTTAGTGAACACGTCACTGAGCTGGTCAGCACAGTGACGCAGTGTGCGTCCACAAATTAAGTCAGGGCCAGCAGCCTTCCTAATGTAAACTGTATTAAACAATGATGTGACTGTTTTCTGGGCAACCACAAGGACAGAATGACGGCTGTGGCTCAGTGGGTAGAGTCGGCCGTCTATCAATCGGAAGGTTGGCGGTTCGATCCCAGCTCCTGCAGTCACATGCCGAAGTGTCCTTGAGCAAGACACTGAACCCCAAATTTCTCCCTCTGTTGTTCAGAGGTGTGTGAATGTGTATGAATGAGATTAGCTAACACTGATGGTCCCTTACTGTACTAGCCTCTACCATCAGTGAGTGAATGGGTATGAATGGGTGAATGCGACAAGTAGTGTAAAAGCGCTTTGAGTGCTCAGAAAGACTAGAAAAGCGCTATATAAGTACAAGTCCATTTACCATTTAACAAGGGACTGTCTCATCATGGAAATATCACAAAGGAAGTCAGTCCTTTCACAACGAGAGAAAAATTTTGAGTGGACTGATGAATGGATGCAATGGACTTAATTCCACTCCAGGCTTCTCTTAGGTCCCCACCACTAAACTGATTCTCAATGTTATTCTTACACTTTAGTTTTGCCTTCCTGATTTCCACCTCTACCTCCCTGGAGACAGCCCTGATCTCTAGTGGGTCACCAGAGTAGAAAATCCTTTTCTTTTTGTTGATAACTGATTTTAGTTCCTTTGTGACCCAAGGCTTATTATTTGGATAAGTAAACATCTTTTTTTAGTAGGGATAACCAGATCCACACAAAAGGTAATGTAAGAGGATATTTTTTCTGTAAGCTCATTAGAATCCTCACGAGTATCATAGAAACACTGCCAATGTACACTCAAAGCACGCCTGAAGAGAGGACATACCACTTTCTGACCACCTTTTCACTGTCCTTTCCTTATGTTGGAGATGTTGAAAACAAGGTTTGTAGACAGGCATAAGAAAATCACTGTTGTGATAAGAAGCACCGAAAGAAGGCATAGGCATAGACTCGTATGCTCCACTGACTGAACCATAACAGAGATCCAGTGTGGTGTTCTTCCATGTTGTTGCACAGGTGACATATTGTTCATACGTTCTCCAAGTTTTATCAAGTTTACAATGATTCAAATCCCCAAGGATAAATGTAGGTGCATCTGAACATATCGAGTTCAGATTGTGTGTAATTATACTTTTAATAAAGACTGCTGTACGACGCACGCGGAGTGCAGAGACACGGTGACAGCTACCTCACACACTCTTCCTCACCTGCATGTGTTTACTGTGTTAATGAGAACAGTGTGGAGTAAAGCCATGACCGGTTCTCACAGTTATTATCTTACATATCATCACAATCAGTCAGAGCGCAGGCCAAGCTGCCCGTGATGAAACCAACACATTAACACTTATATATCATGGATCAAACTTCTGTCAGATAATATCAGAGAGAGGAGATCTCTGAAGGACGTGAGCTCTCTGTAATGTGAAATAAAAGTGTGTGTCCTGTAAACATGAAACACTGCAGTGAGACCGTTTGTCATGATGAATGATGGATGCTCTGACGGATGCATGATCGCTGCAGCGACATGGAGTCGCACCATATTTTTATTTGTATTTCTTTTGTGTCCCTCCTGTTGTAAGAAACAAACAATGCATGCTCTCTGACCTCCGCTTCATTCATGAGGACCACGGTTTGTGTGTCAGAGACTTTATTTCCTCTGTCTTCCTCTCTGTTGTTGCCGTGATTCACCGTGAGAACCTTTGATCTTCCAGCTCATTTCAATCAATCAATCTTTATTTGTATAGCGCCAAATCACAACAAACGTTATCTCAAGACTCTTTTACAAACAGAGCAGGTCTAGACCACTCTATGTCAAATTATGAACAGAGACCCAACACCAAGACAGGATAAGACTCAGTCTGACCCCACCTTAATCCACCATGAGCATTACACATTGCAGTATTTAGCTAGTTACAGTGGAGAGGACAAACTTCCTTTAACAGGCAGAAACCTCGAGCAGAACCAGACTCATGTTAGACAGCCATCATGCCTCGACCGAGTTGGGTCTGGAAAGAGGGATAGAGGGGAGTAAGAGAGAGAAGTGATAGTGATGAGACGAGCAGTAGTAGCTGTTGCCGCTGGAGTCCAGCACGTCCGTATCAGCTGGAGTCCAGATCGTCCACAGCAGGAGGACGTCTACGGCAGCTCAGAGGAATCTACCAGACAAGGGAGCTCAGGGACTCCAGAAAGGTCTATGGTTAGTAACTTTAATGAGACAGGCAGAGTTAAAGTAAGTGATGAGGGGGTTGGGGGGGAAGGGGGTGAGCTAGGATCCCAGTGTGTCAGTGTGCCAGTTCCCCTCGCAGTCTAGGCCTAGCAGCATGACACAAGCTGGTCCAAGCCTGATCCAGCTCTAACTATAAGCTTTATCAAAAAGGAAAGTTTGAAGCCTACTCTTAAAAGTAGAGAGGGTGTCTGCCTCCTGGACCCTGACTGGTAGATGATTCCAAAGGAGAGGGGCCTGATAACTGAAGGTTCTACCTCCCATACTACTTTTAGAGATTTTAGGTACAACTAGCAAGCCTGCATGTTGGGAGCGTAGAGTTCTAGAGGGGTAATAGGGCACTATGAGCTCTTTAAGATACGAGGGTGTCTGATTTTTAAGGTCTTTGTAGGTTAAAAGAAGGATTTTAAATTCTGTTCTACATTTTATTGGGAGCCAGTCTGCATGTTCATTCATAAAGCTTGCATTGACCGTTTATGGTTGAATGTGGGCGTGAAGAGGGTGGAACACGAGGCTGAACTTTGTGAGCATATCTCCAGGTGGTTTGTGATTTATAAACGGAACATTGCGTAAAGTTTGCGTGTGAACGGTTTTATAAATCAGAATTATTTTTGGCACACGCCATTTCCGGGTTTTTGAAGTACCTACTCTTTTAGTAGGGATTCTACGCACTCTTTTATAAATGAGACCCCAGATCTGGATCTTTCTACTGGATAGATTTGTTCTACTTGATAGTCTTCTGGTGGTCTGTGTGTTCTCTGATTCAGGTCCAATCACTCCTCTGAAAAGACTTCAACTCAACAAGATCTTTGTTAGTGAATGAGATGTTTTCTTTCAAACATTCAGTGTTTGAGTTGTTGTTGTCTGTTATACCTCAGTGTATCCAGTCTGCAGAGGGGATCCTCCAGTCCAGCAGACAGCAGATCCACTCCTGAGTCTCCTGGATGGTTGTAGCTCAGGTCCAGCTCTCTCAGGTGGGAGGAGTTGGAGGTCAGAGCTGAGGCCAGAGAAGCACAGCTTTCCTCTGTGATCAGACATCCTGACAGCCTGGAGTTAGAAATAAAAACATACAGTCAGCAAAGTGTTGAAGTTTGGACCATTTAAATACAAACAACCATAAACATTATGAGAAGGAAACCTGACCTGAAAGTTTCCAGTTTACAATGTTGTAAACAGACAGCGGCTCCACTCCTGAATCCTGCAGGTGGTTGTTACTCAGGTCCAGCTCTCTCAGACTGGAGGACTGTGAGCTGAGGACTGAGGACAGAGCTTCACAGCTTCTCTCTGACAGGTTACATCCAGCACACCTTAGAAGACATGGAAACATTTACCCACTCTGCTGTTGTTTTCAAATGATTGAGAGCTGTGCATGTTTATGTGATGTTCAATAAATCATCTTTTCTTTGTCTTACATTGTTCTAATAATCAGCCAGTATTAATAAAGACAGACTGACTATGTTGCTTTTCCTGACCTATCCTTGCTGCAGTGTTGTAGTGGAGTCACCAACCTGCAAATCTGAGTCTGAGTAAAGTCCTCACTATTTGAGTCTGAGTCAAGTCCTCATTATCTGAGTCTGAGTTGAGTCCTCATTATCTGAGTCTGAGTCGCGTCCTCACTTTCGGAGTCTAAGTCAAGTCCTCATTATCTGAGTCTGAGTCGAGTCCTCACTATCTGAGTCTGAGTCAAGTCCTCACTATCTGAGTCTGAGTTAAGTCCTCACTATCTGAGTCTGAGTCGAGTCCTCATTATCTGAGTCTGAGTCAAGTCCTCTTTATTTGAGGCCGAGTCGAGTCCTCATTATCTGAGTCTGAGTCAAGTCCTCATTATCCGAGTCTGAGTCAAGTCCTCACTATCTGAGTCTGAGTTAAGTCCTCACTATCTGAGTCTGAGTCAAGTCCTCATTATCTGAGTCTGAGTCGAGTCCTCATTATCTGAGTCTGAGTTGAGTCCTCATTATCTGAGTCTGAGTCGCGTCCTCACTTTCGGAGTCTAAGTCAAGTCCTCATTATCTGAGTCTGAGTCGAGTCCTCACTATCTGAGTCTGAGTCAAGTCCTCATTATCCGAATCTGAGTCATGTCCTCACTATCTGAGTCTGAGTTAAGTCCTCACTATCTGAGTCTGAGTCAAGTCCTCACTATCTGAGTCTGAGTTAAGTCCTCACTATCTGAGTCTGAGTCGAGTCCTCACTATCTGAGTCTGAGTCAAGTCCTCATTATCCGAATCTGAGTCAAGTCCTCACTATCTGAGTCTGAGTTAAGTCCTCACTATCTGAGTCTGAGTCAAGTCCTCACTATCTGAGTCTGAGTTAAGTCCTCACTATCTGAGTCTGAGTCGCGTCCTCACTTTCGGAGTCTAAGTCAAGTCCTCATTATCTGAGTCTGAGTCGAGTCCTCACTATCTGAGTCTGAGTTAAGTCCTCATTATCTGAGGCCGAGTCGAGTCCTTGTTATCTGAGTCTGAGTCGAGTCCTCACTATCTGAGTCTGAGAAGAGTCCTCACTTTCTGAGTCTGAGTCAAGGTCTCATTATCTCAGTCCGAGTCGAGTCCTCGTTATCTGAGTCTGAGTCAAGTCCTCGTTATCTGAGTCTGAGTCAAGTCCTCATTATCCGAGTCTAATTCGAGTCCTCGTTATCTGAGTCCGAGTCGAGTCCTTGTTATCTGAGTCTGAGTCGAGTCCTCACTATCTGAGTCTGAGTAGAGTCCTCACTTTCTGAGTCTGAGTCAAGTCCTCATTATCTGAGTCCGAGTCAAGTCCTCACTATCTGAGTCTGAGTTAAGTCCTCATTATCTGAGGCCGAGTCGAGTCCTCATTATCTGAGTCTGAGTCAAGTCCTCATTATCCGAGTCTGAGTCAAGTCCTCATTATCTGAGTCTGAGTCTAGTCCTCACTATCTGAGTCTGAGTCAAGTCCTCATTATCTGAGTCCGAGTCGAGTACTTGTTATCTGAGTCTGAGTCGAGTCCTCACTATCTGAGTCTGAGTCAAGTCCTCATTATCTGAGTCCGAGTCGAGTCCTTGTTATCTGAGTCTGAGTCGAGTCCTCATTATCTGAGTCTGAGTAGAGTCCTCACTTTCTGAGTCTGAGTCAAGTCCTCATTATCTGAGTCCGAGTCGAGTCCTTGTTATCTGAGTCTGAGTCAAGTCCTCATTATCTGAGTCTGAGTCGAGTCCTCACTATCTGAGTCTGAGTAGAGTCCTAACTTTCTGAGTCTGAGTCAAGTCCTCATTATCTGAGTCCGAGTCGAGTCCTCGTTATCTTAGTCTGAGTCGATTCCTCATTATCGGAGTCTAAGTCGAGTCCTCATTATCTGAGTCTGAGTGGAGTCCTCATTATCTGAGTCTAAGTCGAGTCCTCATTATCTGAGTCTGAGTCGAGTCCTCATTATCCGAGACTGAGTCGAGTCCTCATTATCTGAGTCTAAGTCGAGTCCTCATTGGTTATATTTTTTATTACAAGGAGGGCGGCTACTTGAATCCAAACCATTGACGGTCTGAACCTGGACTGACTTTGTGGGACTGGTCTGATGGTCTGAACCTGGACTGACTGTGTGGGACTGCGCAGTAAATGCGCGCAGTGCTTCTGTTGATGAGGGGACGCGCTCAGAGATTCTGCTGCACTGGGATCACTGCTGGTGTCCAATAAACTCAGCCCTTACACTGTTAATCAGAATTTAACTAACCAAACAACTCAGACCACATGGTTTAGTTACTTCAGTCAGTAATATTACCGTTAGCATGCTAACACAGTAAAGTGATGAACGGTCTCAGAAACTTTAGAGTCATGTGGAACTTTGTGAATCGATGTTGCTGACATTCATTGGATTATTGTCTCTGATAGTGTCAGATTTTACTTTCAGGTTTACACTTACCTGACAGTTTCCAGTTTACAATGTGGACTCTTCAGTCCAGCAGACAGCAGCTCCACTCC
The DNA here is from genome assembly GCF_009762535.1 of Notolabrus celidotus. Lineage (NCBI taxonomy): Eukaryota > Metazoa > Chordata > Actinopteri > Labriformes > Labridae > Notolabrus > Notolabrus celidotus. The sequence continues at coordinate 38,917,087 of NC_048275.1, read as the reverse complement.
TGAATCCTGCAGGTGGTTGTTACTCAGGTCCAGCTCTCTCAGACTGGAGGACTGTGAGCTGAGGACTGAGGACAGAGCTTCACAGCTTCTCTCTGACAGGTTACATCCAGCACACCTTAGAGGACATGGAAACATTCACCCACTCTGCTGTTGTTTTGAAATGATTGAGAGCTGTGCATGTTTATGTGATGTTCAATAAACCAAATTCTTTGTTGTACTCGTTTAAATGTGTCTATTAATCATCAGCCTTCATTAGGACTGACTGCATTTGTTGACTTTCCTTACCTATACTTACTGATAATTTGAGAAACTTTAGAGTGATGTGGAGCATGACCAAACTGTGGTGCTTTCAGGGAAGGATAGTTGTAATGGCATTCTTTGGTAAATGTTCAGAACATACTAAGTAGCTTATGATTGGCCTTGGACGGGCCCACCTGAGTTTTTCTGTTCCCACTCACACAGTGATTTCTGCCTACGCTGCTGATGAGGAACTTTCTGTTTCAATGTCATTTACATTCATTGGATTATTGTCTCTGATAGTGTCAGATTTTACTTTCAGGTTCACACTGACCTGAGAGTTTCCAGTTTACAATGTGGACTCTTCAGTCCAGCAGACAGCAGCTCCACTCCTGAATCCTGCAGGTGGTTGTTACTCAGGTCCAGCTCTCTCAGACTGGAGGACTGTGAGCTGAGGACTGAGGACAGAGCTTCACAGCTTCTCTCTGACAGGTTACATCCACTCAGCCTGAAGAAGATGATGAGAACAAACAAATGGTTTCAGTTGTCATGAACAGAATGAATTCTATTTCAAATGTCTCCCTCATGAACTCACACAGCTTTGTTGGAGGCTTTGATCACTGGCAGCAGCCTCAGAAGAGCCTCCTCTGAAGCAGAGTACTTCTTCAGGTCAAACAGGTCCAGATCTTTCTCTGAGGACAGTAAGATGAAGACCAGAGCTGACCACTGAGCAGGAGACGGTTTCTCTGTGGAGAGAAGTCCTGATCTCAGGGACTGTTGGATCTGCTCCACTAGAGACCGGTCCTTCAGTTCATTCAGACAGTGGAACAGGTTGATGCTTCTCTCTGCAGACAGATCCTCACTGATCTTCTTCTTGATGTACTGGACTGTTTTCTGATTGGTCTGTGAGCTACTTCCTGTCTGTGTCAGCAGACCTCTCAGGAGAGCCTGATTGGTCTGCAGTAAAAGACCCAGGAGGCAGCGCAGGAACAAGTCCAGGTGTCCATTTGGACTCTGTACAACCTGGTCCACAGCACTCTGATGGAGACGGTTCAGTTTAGGTTTGTCTCTAAAGATTTTAGAGATCAGGGATGTTGGTTGTTCTTCCATCAGGTTGAGTCCAGACCTGGTGAAGGTCAGATGGACATGAAGAGCAGCCAGAAACTCCTGAACGCTCAGGTGGATGAAGCAGAACACCTGGTCCTGGTACAGTCCTCTCTCCTCTCTGAAGATCTGTGTGAACACTCCTGAGTACACTGAGGCTTCCTTGATCTTGATGCCACACTCTGTCAGGTCCGACTCATAGAAGATCAGGTTTCCTTTCTGCAGCTGATCAAAAGCCAATTTTCCCAGAGACTGGATCATCTCCCTGCTCTTTTTATTCAAGTGTGGATCAGTCTCAGCTCCTCCATCGTATTTGATGCTCTTTAGTTTGGACTGGACCACCAGGAAGTGGATGTACATCTCAGTCAGGGTCCTGGGCAGCCCTCCTCCCTCTCTGGTCTTCAGCACATCCTCCAGAACTGTAGCAGTGATCCAGCAGAAGACCGGGATGTGGCACATGATGTGGAGGCTTCGGGATGTCTTGAGGTGGGAGATGACTCTGCTGGCCTGCTCCTGGTCTCTGGATCTCTTCCTGAAGTACTCCTCCTTCTGAGGGTCAGTGAACCCTCTGACCTCTGTCACCATGTCAACACACTCAGGAGGGATCTGATTGGCTGCTGCAGGTCTTGTGGTGATCCAGAGGTGAGCAGAGGGGAGCAGGTTCCCCCTGATGAGGTTTGTCAGCAGCACATCCACTGAGGTGGACTCTGTAGCCTCAGTCAGGATCTGATTGTTGTGGAAGTCCAGAGGAAGTCGACACTCATCCAGACCGTCAAAGATGAACACAACCTGGAACTCTTCAAACCTGCAGAGTCCTGCTTCTCTGGTCTGAGTAAAGAAGTGATGAACAAGTTCCACCAAGCTGAACTTTCTCTCTCTCAGCACATTCAGCTCTCTGAAAGTGAAGGGGAATGTGAACTGGATGTCCTGGTGGTCTTTGTCTTCAGCCCAGTCCAGAGTGAACTTCTGTGTTAAGACTGTTTTCCCGATGCCAGCCACTCCCTTTGTCAGCACTGCTCTGATTGGTTGATCTCTTCCAGGTGGGCCTTTAAAGATGTCTTCTTGTCTGATGGTGGTCTCTGGTCTGTGTGGTGTCCTGGATGCTGCTTCAATCTGTGTGACCTCATGTTCATCATTGACCTCTCCAGTCCCTCCCTCTGTGATGTAGAGCTCTGTGTAGATCTGGTTCAGAAGGGTTGGGTTTCCTGCTTTAGCGATCCCCTCAAACACACACTGGAACTTCTCCTTCAGGTGAGACTTCAGTTTACGTCTGCACTCTGGAACAACAGTTCCTGAAAGAACAGAAGAGAAATGTGATGAATGAACTGAAGCTACTATCAGTCTGATGAATTTACACTTTCAGACATCAGGATGGATTTGATTTTCCTCCTCTCTGAAATCTCTTCATCAGCTGTGAACACTTTCTCACAGCTCATAGATGTGATACAAACGTGTGCATCATATTAACAGCAGAGTTTGAAATGTAAACCTCTCCCATGTTGTCTCTATTTCCTCTCTCCATCATGTTCAATGTGTTCAAATCCTCTTACTGCTCTGCAGACAGTCAGCCAGCTCCTCCTGCTTCATTCTCCTCAGGAAGTGCAGAGTGATCTCCAGAAAGGCCTCTCTGCTCCTCCTCTGCTCTTCATCCTCATCCTCCCTCTGACTCGCTAAGCATTCTGGGTAATCTGGACTCAGAGCTCTCTGGATCTCCTTCAGCTCGGTCTTTACAAAACCGATGATGTTCTCCTGGAGCAGCTGGAGCACAACAAAATAGAACATCAGCTCATCTGTGACAGACAGAGAGCCTGCTGGTATGCAGAGTCCAGCATGGAGACTGGATCACAATGCTGCTTCAGGACTTAGTCTGTGGATGGTCCTGTCTTCTACAAATCAAGTTTCTCTGAAATGAACTTCCTGTTGGAGAAATCTCCTGGTGTGCTTTCCTCCAGAAGAAGTCTGCAGTGACTTTAGACCTGATGTGTTTGTTAGAATGAAGCTGAAAGCAGCAGCTGTCATTAACATGAAGCCAAGTGTTTCTGTTGTTTAGACCTCAAACTGGACTCACTTTGTGAACTCTGCTTCCAAAGTCTGAGCCTGTGTGAGAGCAGCATGACCTCTGACCTCTGACTGTGTGCAGCTCAGAAATGTAAGGCTTCATTCAGTCAGTCAAACACTGAGTGTGAAGAGAATTCAGGCAGAGATGATGTTTGCAGTGTAATCAGGAAACACAAACATCCAAACAGAATGAGTGAGTGCTCTGATTCTCAGGAGGAGCTGTGTTTGTACATTTACTCACCATCAATATAGAGTCCAGCTGTGTTTGATGCTGCTGGGCAGACTGACCAATGGGAGCCTCTGATCTCTGAACTCTGTGGAACAAATATAACATCATGTAGTGTATATAATATAATGACACACAGTGTTGATGTGATAGATTCTATGTAGTGGATCCTGGTAGAAACACTGCTGGATCCTCCTACAAACACAGGACACACATGAAGATACTACATGCTGAGTACAGTTCTTTCTGCCTCCACTCCTGTTTACTGTGTTAATCCTGATAGAAACACAACCAGTGACTAATGTTCACCTTCACAGAGAAAACACCAACCACAGTTACAAAGGTTTCACACACACAACAGGAAGTTCACTTTGAGAGGCTTACCTTCCATCAGCACTCATCTTTAAAGATTTGAACTCAATAAATCAATCCAAAGATATGTTACTCTTTAAGGACACACAGCTGGGTCCAGGTCCAGAGGAGTCTGGTCTCTGATGTTGGACTCTGACAGAATCACAAACACTGATGAACAAACATGAACTCTGAAAATCTTCCAGGTTTGAGTGCTGCTGAAATTTACTACAAACTTTTCTAATGTTTGATTCTGATAAAAACGCTGAGATTGATTATTACACTGAACCATCAGACTGACGGCCATCTTTGAAGTCAATCCATCCACCCTTAGACCGATCACTCCTTAAGGACACACAGCTGGGTCCAGGTCCAGGTCCTGGCCCAGGAGAGTCTGGTACATGTTGCTGCTTTGGCCTTCAAAACACACACACACACACACACACACACACACACACACACACACACACACACACACACACACACACACACACACACACACACACACACACACACAGTGATGTGAGTGCTGAGCTCTGACATGGAGCAGAGTCATGGACAGGTAGAGATCCTCCTCTCACCTCTGAGCTTCATGTTCCCCACACAGAGTGCTTTTAGAGGGAGGAGCTCCCTCCTCTCCGTCCTCACACTGATTCATGGCAGAGCTTCCACCTTCACACAAACACAACATGTTCATCATCACAACAAGCTTTACACCACAGAGACACACACTGCTCTCTGACACAGTGTCATTCCTGCCTCTACCACCAGATGGATCCACGTTCATTATATTCTCTTGATGAAGCGTTCCTCCTTGTTGACTCCAGAGCTCTTCTGGATCCATTTAGAGTTCAGTTCAACATGAAGACACAAGAAAACTTCCACTTTGATGTTTGGAAGAATGAAGGAAGTACTCACCGGGTCAATTTAGATCCACTTCCTGCTTCACCTGTAGAAGAACCACAGAGAGAGACTGGGGTGGAAAAACTGTAGATAAGGAGATGGACCAACAAACAAGTCTTTGTCTTGTTCATAAAATACCTTTAGGAACAGATCAGAGCCGACTAGGGGTGACCCCAAATAGTCGAATATTGGACGATTCGTTCTAACGAGTCTTAGTCGACTGCCAATCTCATAGTGGAATATTTGCATATGAAACGTGGATCATTCCATTCAAACCATGGGGGGGGTTCATAATTTCTAATTTTACATTATTTTCCTGTTTCCCATAAAAATAGTTTCTCATTTAGCCTATTTTATATAAATATAGACTTATTGAATGTAATTCTGAGAACAGCTCTTGAAGTGTTAAATCTCCTTAAAGTGGTAATTAAATCTCCCCTGGTAATTAAAGGTGGACTCTCCCATTTAGCGGGACCTGTGGAGCAGACGCACCTCAGCTGGCCTTTAAATCTTTCTACGTTTATGGTAGCTCAAAATGTCAGGAAATAAAACTTCAGTTGATCCTAAAAATTTTTAATGAAGATGAGGAGCAGCTTCATGAAGAGGGCTGTGAGATCAAGGATTACCGGACCACACAAAAACTGTACGGGGCCAAAAGAACCAGGAGGGATACCCAAAGCTGTCTGAAGCCTCAAAAACAATCCACAGCATCCCATCCACCTCCACACCATCAGAGAGGATATTCTCAAAGACAGGATTTACAGTCAACAAAGACAGGAGCGCACTTCTGCCCGTACACATGATGGTTTTCCTCACGTACAGTTTGAAAAGACTCAAGCGGACAAAGACGAGATGAAAGACTGTTTTAAAAGGTTCTGTTAAGAGATTTAAAAACCCTTTAGCTGGTTCAGGTTTGATTATGAACATTATAAACATGTTTAGCCTTAAGTTGGACAAACTACCCTCCACAGTGCTGCTCTCTGCTGTGTGAACACTGTTTAAATATCTCCTGATTCCTTACTCTATAGTGGAGCGATGTTCCATGTTTAACTGATGGCGGCCTTATTGGAGTTTTCTCTCCTTCATCACCTCGTTGTTTTTGCAATAAAGATTTAAAAAATCTAAGTTTTATACTTATAATATTCTGTTGTCCCTTTTACTTTAAGCTGAGTCTCTTAATTGTAAATGGTTATGTGTAATATTGTCATGCAGTCACCATCATGCAGACTTTGGGTCAATAAGGAAAAACAACAAACATTCCACTATTCATCCACTATGGGCAAAATCTGATGGATGAGATTCCACTAAGCAAATCCTTAGGAGGGCTCACCCCTAGAGCCGACAGAGTACAGAGTCTTCTCTCTGCTGACTGACACAGAGAAGCTGTATCTGCTGGTTACTTCCAGCTTGTGGTTTCATAAATCACATGCTCTCTTCACAGTTCACATCTGTCAGCAGCAGCAGAGCGCTGACCGCATTTCATGGCACATCCTGTTTACCAGATCCTCCAGTACTCACCACGTGAGATAAAACACACTTAACATTAGAATAAGGTTTAATCTTAATCTGCAAGAGGGACCTTTTAAGGACCTATGTGCGTTTGGATAGCAGGAACCAGAGTCTAAATTTAGTTCCTGGGTAGTTAATCTCCCCCTGTGAAGTCCCTGCTCGGGGGAAGTACTTTTCAAAGGTCTAGGAACTTTTGGGGGCAGTGATTAATTTCACCCACTGCCTGCCTGCCTGCCTGCCCGACCGCCTGTCTGTCTGTCTACCACTGAACAAAGTCTAGAACTGTTAACATGAAATCAGCCTGACCTACAACCAGAAAGCAGAGTCCAGCTCAAAGCACACAGACAACAGGAACCTGTAGAGACTTCGTGTCAGGACATGTGAGACCGCTCAGAGTGACACTCAGAGACAGGTTTTAGATTTCAAATATCACTTTACTGAATATACAAAGACATAGAGGTAATAATCTTCAGGACTCTGAGGGCAGACCTGGGACAAAGTGGGAGAGACCTTTTCCTTATTCTACACTGCTCACTGAAATCTTCATTTACATATCCCATTCTGCTTCAAACATTTCTTCATTTGGCTATAATCCACTTCCTCTTTTGGAACACGGCAGCACATACGGCTGACGTGTGTTTGTGTTAGCATTAACCGTTCACATCAAAGTGCAAAGGAAGAGCAGACACACAGTCTGGAGTTACTTTGATGAACTTTCAGGTTGAAACATTATGGTTGGTTGTTTCTGTGTCCGTTTACTTACTTTTGTTAGTTCCTTTGTTGAGTTTGTCTGTTCAGTTCAGCGTGCGCTCCTGCAGTGAGAGAGGAGCCAGCCCAGTGTTTCCTGAGTTCATACAAAGTGTTGATGTCACTGTAATGTCAGCGGCTCATATCAAACTGTGTGGGTTTCCTGTTCTGTCCTGTTCTGTGAAAGGTGTGAAAGAAGTCTATGGTTGACTTGTTTTCTGTGTCTTCAGTTAAATAAAGGATGTTTGATTTGATATTGTGGGCTTAAGAGAAATGTGACAGTCCTTCCTGTGCTTTAGTACACTCTGCTGCAGTTAGTGTGTTGACTGAGCAGCCTATAAAGACAGAGGAGGTTTGCTCCTAAAGGGAGAGAGGTGAGGCCGTGTTTCCTTTAATATATATCTTAGTGTAACCAAGCTAGGGCTGGAAAGGGATTTCTGGGTTTAGAAGATAAAATACCAACAACGCCACCTTGGGACTTTCACCCAAAGAGTTTTAACAATATACTTATTTTTAGTTACCGCCCCTTTAACAGAGGGTTTCCCCTTTAACAATACACAGGTTAGTCCACAAATTAATACAAAGGCATGGTTTAGAAAACTATACACAATCTTTATTTAATCGGTAGACAAAATAGTTTTAAACCACAACAATTACTACTTCCATGAACAGACACCAGAAATCAGTGTTGGGACACCGCTAACTGCAGCCAGGCTTATCTGAATCAGGCCTATAAACACGGCACACTCACGACAATAACACAAACATCTAGTTAATAAATTAGACGATGCAAAGAACATGAAAAAGCCTGACAGTAAACTGTAGCTACAGCCACGGCTGCTTACACAGCCTGGACGAGGATACTTCAACACTGTTACTGAGCAGAGTCTTTAAATCACACTGTTACTGAGCAGAGTCTTTAAATCACACTGTTACTGAGTAGAGTCTTTAAATCACACTGTTACTGAGTAGAGTCTTTAAATCACACTGTTACTGAGCAGAGTCTTTAAATCACACTGTTACTGAGTAGAGTCTTTAAATCACACTGTTACTGAGTAGAGTCTTTAAATCACACTGTTACTGAGCAGAGTCTTTAAATCACACTGTTACTGAGTAGAGTCTTTAAATCACACTGTTACTGAGTAGAGTCTTTAAATCACACTGTTACTGAGCAGAGTCTTTAAATCACACTGTTACTGAGTAGAGTCTTTAAATCACACTGTTACTGAGTAGAGTCTTTAAATCACACTGTTACTGAGTAGAGTCTTTAAATCACACTGTTACTGAGCAGAGTCTTTAAATCACACTGTTACTGAGTAGAGTCTTTAAATCACACTGTTACTGAGTAGAGTCTTTAAATCACACTGTTACTGAGTAGAGTCTTTAAATCACACTGTTACTGAGCAGAGTCTTTAAATCACACTGTTACTGAACAGTCTTTAAATCACACTGTTACTGAGTAGAGTCTTTAAATCACACTGTTACTGAGCAGAGTCTTTAAATCACACTGTTACTGAGCAGAGTCTTTAAATCCCACTGTTACTGAGCAGAATCTCTAAATCAAGACAAAAAGACAAGGCAAAAGTGGCAATCTGCAACAAAATACATGAACGTTAACCACTTACATACAACAACAACACACGGCACATTAAAGCTGGGGTTGGTAGTCAGATTTAGATCCACTTTTTGTTATACTGGTTAAAATGATCTTTATGTCCTGATGGTAATCATTACATAATGTGTTCTTAAAAAAGAGCGAAGAAAAGCTGCTATCTACAGCCGGAGTAAACCTGGGAATACACTAACCAATCACCGTTTTTTGGCTCCCCAAATTTTAAACCAATCAAATCCTGTCCAGCCGTTCTGCCCTCCTCCTGCGCGTACATTTCCCCGGTGTGCACTCCTCCAAGTCCCCGTCTCCTGCCTCTACTTCCCCTGACTCTATTTACTGCCCCTCTCGCTCGTCCTCGGGCCTGTCCCCTCTGACCTGATGAGGTGCTTTGCTCAGGACTGTAGTCCGGATCAGAGTCTAAAAAGCTCTCACCAACAAGCAGAATAATTAATGACATTCAGTAAGTCCTACAGAAAATATATATTTATTGTAGCGTCCGTCCGGACACTGTAGTGATGACGAGCCGATTGGTGAACACGTTGAGTTTTAATAACCGGTCACTGTCGGCCGTGATCACGCCAACCAACAAAACAACAATCAATGTTTGAATGAATGAAGAACTTCTCCTCTCCTCTCTCCCACTCACACACTCTACACCTCTCCTGATGCCTTCACTGACCGTCAACACTGTAGGAATTAAGAGCATCTACACTAAACATGTTTAACAGACAGTAGAGCTGTTACAGTATTATATATGTGTTATAACTTTTCTCCTGATCTCGTGTCACCAGTACAACTGGATAATGCTAGAATGATAGTTGTGAGTACTAACAGCAGCCATGTTTGTTTGTGTTTTTAACTTTCACTATGAGAATGTTTTGGTGAGGACCGGTTTTGAATCAGTCACCATCATATGGTCGAGAATCAGCGGTGCTCGTGCATGTGAGCGGGGGGGGGGGGGCGTCGTTTTGGAGGAGCTCTGAGGGGAGGAGGGGAGGGGTTAGACGGAGTCCTGAGGAAAAGCTATATTCAAATTCATGCTGGTTTTCCGAGACTACCAACCCTAGCTTTAAGATAAACAAAACCCAGTTGAGGTTTACCTCGGCCGTCCGCAACCCTATCACGTCACTACCTCACGCTCGTACCGCGTACTATATGCGCTTCCGGCACACAACGATCCGCCAACCCGAAAGGAACACCGTCCTGAAATAAAAGTGAAAGTTACTCACATGTACGGACATTGAAAACACTTAACACACGCGACTCGTACCTGCTCTTAACCCGGAGCTCTGCAGAGACTGAAGGGAGCTCCGTCACTCAATTTTATCCCCGCAAACAACCAGGTAACCGCAGGTGATTGGTTCCCACCCAGCTGTGGGGCATGAGCGCTAATCAGCCAGTTACATCTAGTTTAAATAATGTTTAGGTGAACAGAGAGATAACAGCTTATTTTGTACTTACACATGCTGAGACAGAAGGCTGCATGGACCTTGGTGCTCTGAGGGAGACAGAAAGCAGAGGTGAGGTCAGATATGCTAGATTCATCTGATACTGTCTCTTCTAGAATTAAAATAAGAACTATTTAATAAACTCACAATGAAAGAAAAGAACACATGTAAACTCCACATCAGGGAAAGGCAAACCTTCACTCCAAAGGGAGAGAAAGAGAGGACAAGTGGGTCAAGAGTGAGGATGAGACTATTTCAAAACATGTACATTGACAGTATTGGTGTCTTTAAAATAATGCAATAATAGATGGCTGCATTCATTACAGTCACTCTGTAAAAGTAGTAGGCTTTAGGACCATCCAGGTGGATGTCAGTAAGAACACATAACAACAGTATACAGTATAGTAAACTTACATGACTGAAGAATGCCTGTGAAGTCCACACCAATGAAAGGCACATCCCTGGAGCACCCCTGGGGGACAGGGGCCGCACCTTCCTGCAGTCCAACTTGAGCAGTAAGAACATGGCAGTAAGTTTGACACATTTTGCTGCGTCCACTTGTTTTTAACTTTTTCTCTCGCAGCTTTTCTGCACCCCCCTTGCGCTTTTGTTGTTTATCCATTTCCACTCACTTCTCTCCAACTCCTGTCAGCTCTAATGGCAACATTTGATAACCTGGGTCAAGCAGGAGGGGAGGGGTGGGCCGAGGAAGTCTGAGAAATGTCATTGTTTTTTCATAAATCAACAAATGGCTCATCGCGGTCGATAGAAATGATTTATAATATTGTAACGTCCGTCCGGACGCTGCAATGATGACGAGACAATTAGTGAACACAAGAGCTTTATGAACTGGTCACTGTCGGCCGTGACCACGCCCACTAACAACACGAGAATGATTAAATGAAAGAACTAACAACTTCTCCTGTGCTGTCTCTCGTCCTTCAAGCTCACACACACTCTCACTCACACACACTCTCACTCACACACACTCTCACTCACACACACTCTCACTCACACACACTCTCACTCACACACACTCACTCACACACCTCAGCCCCTCCCTCCTGCTGCACTGCGTGCCGCTCACTGATGCCTTCACTAACTGTCAACACTGTAGGAATTAGGAACATCTGCACTGAACACATTCAACAAACAGTAGCTGTTACAATGTACTTTTTGGGTTAAATTATGACAGCCCAGGGCCGGCCCAAAAATGTGCGTCGGCCCACCGGGCAATGTACCCGGTACGCCAGATGGCCTGTCCATGCCTGCTTCTGGACCAATTAATTTTATAGCCTGAAAAATTTCCGAAATGAGAGATGGTCTCTAGAATGACTGGTATGGTATATTCAGAATTGGTTACATACAACAAGATATCATCAGCATATAATGAAATTTTGCTTGTAGTATCACCTGTCTTGTATCCATGAATACAGGGATTACAACAGATTATTTGAGCAAGAGGTTCAAGGACTAGAGCGAAAAGTAAAGGAGACAAGGAACAACCTTGCCTTGTGCCTCTATGCAGTTGGAATGAAGCAGAGAGCACCTTGTTAGTAAGAACTCTAGCACATGGCTGATGATAAAGAATTTCCAACCACTTAACAAATTTGTTACCTATATTATATTTCTTCAGGGTAGCGAAGAGGCAAGGCAAGGATCAAAAGCCTTCTCTGCATCGAGAGAAAGGACGACTAAATCATCTGTTTTCCAGTCCTGAGTATAAATTACATTGAAAAGGCGTCTTAAATTAAAGAAAGAATGCCTGTTGGGTATAAATTATGGAGGACTAAATGTGCCAAAATGAAATATTTAAATATATAATTAATTAAATAATTAAATGTGTCATTAATTATTGAATTTTGGAAATAAATCAACAAATATACAAATAAATATATAATAATTTAATTAATCAAGTGCATATTTTATTAATAAATTAAATAATTATTTAAATATGGCATTAATTATTTAAATTTGGTAATAAATTAATAAATAATTTATGAAATACATAAATAATTAAATAAATGTTTAAATAATTATTTAAAATTGTCATTCATTTTATGTAAAAACACATCTACTAATTTCACTATTTATTCAATAATTTAAATATTTATTTAATTATTTCAAAGTCTCTACCCCAGCAATGCATCATGAAATAATTGTATCTGTCACTGCTGCTCGTCAAAGTTTCTAACATCTGATTGGTTACTCAACAAAGCAAGTCATGACAGGTCGATCACAGATAATGGATTGAAGCAGACGCAGTGAATGCAGCTGCCCCCGCGGCAAAAAAAACAACCTATGAAAATGGATGGATGGCAGTGAATGGACTCCGATACTCTAGGCGGCAGTGTTCATCCGTATATTCGTTTCGGTACGCTCTTCATTTGCAGCCGAAAAAAAATAGTTGCTGATGTTTTATACAGTTTAGCATAGACTGGATGATACAAGGGAATAGGGCAGACGGATCAATCACTTTACTCGTACACCTCGCCGTTGGTGCGAAGTGTTATGATGTCCAAAACCTGTCCGGAGCTGCTAAGAGAAGCAGCTCATTTGATTGAAGAAGCCCTTAGGAGAACCCCACCGGCAGCACCGGTACAGCAGATACCTGCCGCTACACCACGTACACCTGTTCAAGGTAGGTATGGCGCCGAAATTTCATTGAGCTGATTATGCTAGCTAGCCGGCAAAATGGTGTTAGCAGCCCTTAAGTTGGGGTATTATTAGTTATACCTTTTTAGTGGTTGTTTGCTTTCTTTATTACATTTATCAGTGACATTCGTTGTAATTGCGTTAAGCAGGGACTTAAGGATGTTATAACTTTGAGGCGATCATGGGAGCTGCAACATTTTCTCTGTGTTGCAGCCGAAGTAGCAAGGCTCTTTGCTCCGTACAACGGCGGCGGCGGCGCCAGGGCCAGGAGACGGACAGCACACAGCTAAGTCATCCGAAGAAGCTACACGCACACTTTCTGTTGTTTGGCTGACAACAAGGCTGATAAAGTTCCAAGCATTCAGCTTAAAGCAGACCTTCTTGCATCAGGACTTGGAGAACAAAGGGTGGCGTTTTCAGGTTAGTCTGAAACAAGAAATTTGGCAAAACACAGTTTTTAATTTAAGTCAATAAGTAGGAGTTGTATTTTAATTTAATTTTATTGCCATTCGTGTTGACCTATTTTACATATTAGACTCAATTATGTGATTTTCTTGGTGTGTATTTGTTATCACAGCTTAGCTTTTGGTGTTTTAGTTATGCACATTATGTTTATTTACAGGAAATGACAACGATCCCATGGTTGTAACAAATAAACTGATGGAGGTGTTTCCAAAGCTCCGAGAAGGGGGAGGCTTTGAGTTTCTAAAAATTGCAGGATCTACTCGCAGTCGAAATCTTGCACTTCTTCAATGTCCCAGCACAGGATACACCCTTGCCTATCTAAAAGATCCATCTACAACAATTGGACAGGCTACAGTTTACATACACCCACTTCAACAGGACCTACCCATTGATTCAGTATGGAAATTTACACTGTCACCATTTGATACATAATTAAAATAAATTGCACTGTGGAGTTTTGATCAACAGATTTGTTGTTCTTAGGAAAGCTCGGGACATGCCTCTGGTCCAGCCATCTCATGTATCACTTGTCAGAAGGAGGTTCCCTTCTCTGAAATGAAACTGCACCGAGCTAACTGTGATGGGTATGCACTCGTTAAAGATATATAAGAATTATCTATTCATTTTCAATAATACATGTCTTTTTAGTGTTTGTGCACACAGACGAGAGGAAATGACAATAACATTTTCTGAACTTCAAGGACCCCCATGCAGGAAACACATAGAGAAGGAGAGGGAGACCGTGGTGAGGAAAATGATAGAGAGCCACCCACTGACAGGGACAGTGTTCCAGTGAGGCCTGAAACATCTGTAGAGAGTGAATCAGAACCAGTAGTGACTGAAAGTGAGAAGATTGATCTTAAAGAACTTGACAGTGGTTTGTGTCATCACAGTAGGAATGCTATGATATTGTGCATAATTAGAACTCAGTCAATAGGAGAATAAAACCTTTAACTATAATAAATAATGACTTTAATGACATGCCATTATCACTGCAGTTCTATAGAACCTTAGAAACACTTCCTTATACAGTTAAACAGAACACATTTACACAGACTACATGTAAGTAAAGCTTGGTAGAACAGCAAAGAAGCATCATTCTGATGTTCCTCCTTTTCTGTTGATTGGAAGAGTTCATATGCATTTAACATGCAAAGTAGTTAAATTTATTTTTGCTCTTGTCTAGACTGGAAGATTATGGAAGAACCAACTCTGGCTGCCCAAGTTTTCAAAGAGAGCAAAGTGAACATGCAACTGGGAAGCCTCTTAAACTGAAAATGGATGTAAGGGAGAGTGAGGAGGACAGGGAACGGGCGCTTCTCTCATTCTACAAACAGCAACAGGAATGGGCATGTCCACTTCATTGTACCCTTGATGGTAGGTAGATTAGGGTTAATAGCAGTGGCGGCTGGTGGAGTTTTCTCCTGGGGGGGCTACAACTCCAAAATAGTACATGTTTGCTTGCTTTTTGGTAAATGTCTGAGGTATCACACCAGTGTATTTACATACATGAAAACAGCAACATTGTAATGTCATGTACTGTTCTAACTTTTGTACATAAATTTTGCTCTTCTTTCCTTGAGAGAAATACATTTCTCAATGACTCTATGGTTAAAGTCAGGGATGCTTTTCACAAGTTTCTTCTCCATAGAGAGCACGGCCAGTGCATTGAGACGATCCTGTGACTTTGTGTTCCTGAGGAAGGTCTTGATTCTCTTCAGTGTTGAGAAGCACCTCTCAGATTCAGCAACATTCATTTGATTGTCTTGCTGCATCACCTGTAATAGATAAGTGACCATGGTGATGGTGTCTCATGACTGTAGTATTCATGCTGCCACTGGTGCAGTAGGCTAAATAGCTTCAGTAGATCATTGATTAATAAGATTTGTGTTTACCATGTGTATAAGCTGTGTAAGCTAATCATTGTCTCAGTACTTATTTAAAGAGGTGTAGATATTATTCATGTATCACCAATTAATGTGTGTGTAGTAATGACATTACATGCTCGCCAGCAGAGGGCACTGTTACATTATGTATAATGCTTGTTAACAAATAATCTGTCAAATAATAGCATTACTATTCCTGCCAGTTTAACTTTTCTGAAAAGTTCTTTAAATCAGTAATACCTGTCTTAATCCATGCTGGGTCAGATCCTGATGTTTGGAAAAGGAGGCAGGGAAAGCAGACTAACGCATTAGCATCACTGCATGTAGTTAGCCTTGTTGCTAAACCAGGTCCTGGAAAAAGACCGGGTGTATTGTCTCCCTCTGTCTTTGGACTGATGATTAATGTTGATGTTCGGCTGATCAGGTCCACGCTCTGTCGCGTGGAGCTTCTCCTGATATGTTCTCCTCTCTAAAGGTGATGTTTTGAGTGACTTCACTGAGTTATTTACTTTCTCTGCGTCTCTGTCCGATCGTCTCCTACTCCCACGGCTCGAGCTGTCACTCAGCCGCGCTTGATGACAGACGGCTGTGACGTCAGCCCCATGACAGGAGAGTGGTGGTATGTAAATCAAGCTGCATTCAGCTCTGGGCGCAGGGAAGGTGCGCCCCGACACGGCCCTATCTCTTGTATTGAAGAGGAGCTACTGCGCATGTACAACTTTTAACGAGAGTCTATGGCCAAAGATTTCTGCGCCCCGGAGGAAAACTGGAGAAAACCAGTCTATGGGGAAAACCCATGGGGAACATACGTCACCAATCAGACAACACAGATGAACGAAACAGCTTTGCTAATAATTATTTAACTATACAATATTAATCTTGCTCATTTTAAAATATATATACATACAGTTCAGAATATTATTTTATTATTTAATTTTTTTTTTTTTAATGTCTTGTGGTGGTTGGTGGGGCGGCGCCCTAGCGCCCCTATTGGCCAGCCGCCACTGGTTAATAGTATAAATATGTCCTGTTACATTAATATCAATTATATGTCTTATATGGAATGGTATTAGTAGTTTACTGGTCCCATCAGGTAATTTGGCTGATATTAATATAATCTGCATTGGCTGTTCATGCTGTCTGCATAACAGTTAATGTTAGTGATGGGCAAATGAAGCTTCATGAACCAGTAGTTGTATTTTTTGACTCCTCTAGATGGCGCTCTTGGTTTAAAAATAAAGGCTCAATGAAAGCCAATTCAGTGTGCTTTCAACCCTTGGTTGAACAGAGAGCGCCATCTAGAGTGCTCAACTAACACAAGAAAACGTTCATGAAGCTTCATTTGCCCATCACTAGTTAATGTGTTTGCCCTTTCTTCCTAAAACTTGTCAAGCACTTATAGCCTTGTTACAGATTGTTTCCAGTGTGATGTTATCAGTTTCCAGTATTCTTTTTCTTTTTTAGGTGATGCTGCTGTTGGACAGGGAGTGATGCGGTACTTTCTGACAACAATAATATCCAAACTCCAGTTTGGATTCAGAATGAATCTTGGTAAATGTGCTACTATTTAGGTTAATGTCATGCATTTTAAAAGTTAATTGTTTGATTTTAACCCCTGCTCTGTTGGTACTTACAGGAGGAGTGGGCCACACTCTGCTATTTGAAGGTGAGCCTGACCGTCTCGTCCCAGCTGCATCAGAGGTGCTTATTGAGAGCAACCTCTTCCGGGTTGCAGGAAGGATGATAGCCCATTCCTTTTTGCATGATGGCCCCCATGTCACAGGATTAAGTCCTGCTGTTATTCATGTGCTGTTCAATGGGGACCCTGAAACTGCAACAATTGTTGTCGAAGACTGTCCCGACCTGCACATCAGGAGTATTATAAAAATGGTATGTAACACACAAACCAAAAAACCCTTTGCCTTGCAAAATTCCTGGACAGGTTTAATACCTTGTACAATCTAAATTCTAGCTCGAACTTGAAGAACTTACCCAGGAACAGAAGGACACAGTGTCAGATCTCTCCCTGTCTTGGGATCTCCCAGCAGTCACTAAAACGAATCAGAGGTGGCTTCATAACAAGCTTCTAGTACACGCGGTGAGTTTCTCCTACTGATTTTGTGAATTATCCTTCTGAAATTGAACTCATCCCCCACCCCATCCCCCATCTATCATCAATTATTTTTCAAGCTAAGCAATTCTATCACATCTGCATTTCTTTTGCACATATGGAGCGCTGCCTGCAAGCTAGTTCAGGCAGACAACTCGAGCCGCGCTCATCATACTGACACGTCACCACCTCTCCATCAGCTGATCTCAACATCCTCATTCGGCGGTCTATTTAAACGGCAAGCCTCCTGTCTCTGCCTCTGCTTGCAGTGCTCCTGCTGTTCTGCTCAGTGCTGTGTGAAGTTTGTCCCCACCTCCTCCCCGGCTTCCACCTGCGGGCTCCAGGGGGTTAGTCCTCTCTCATTGCTCCTAATGTCTGCATTTAAATAATCTACGAGGAGTAATGAAATTCGGAGCCCACACGCCAAACACAATACTGTATGCTGCAATAAACTTATTAAGTAAACGTGAGTTGTCTGACTGAACTGTATTTCAATTACAAACTAATTGGAACTGCAGGCAGGATTATTACAGAACCTAAACTCTCTTTAACTTGTAATCTGGGCAGGGAGTGGTTTGGAGTTGCAATATGAAAGGGAAAATTGGGGAAAAAGCACTGCATTGGAGTTTTATAAACACTTTCTACTGTGCCAACTTTTGTAGAATTCTAATATTTGGTCAGTAATATGTGTTTTGCCTTTCTTGTAGGTCATTGGGAGGACCATGCGCCAAATGAAACAGTTGAGAAAGGGGTTGAAAGATGTGATGTTATGGCCCCTGCTGACATCTAGGCCGGATGTTGCCCCACTTCTTTTTCCGAAAAAGGCAGGAATGCAGTTTGTACCCCAGGTGATTTAGAACATCAAACTTACTAACAATACTTTCAATATTAATAAATGTGTGTGTGTGAATCGTAATTGTCTTGTTAACTGAGCTGGATATTTTCTCAATTACAAAGACTGATATCTATATTCCTTTTCATCAGTGCTAAATTATAAATTATCCTAGATGCCAAAATACATTTCAAACTGTTTTTTTTTTAATTTCAGATGTTCCTAGACAAAATCACATGGCCTGTGGAGGACAGTGATGATGAAGATGAAGAACTTGACATTGAGTGCAAGTGCCGCATCACTGCTTTTCTGCGGATGTTCATTGAAACGGGTATAGCTATCTTATTTTGCAATTTATTTTCATGTTTACCAATGTCTCTATGTCCCATAAACATCTCATTTAACACTGAAGAATATATGGAATACTTAGGGATTTCAACAGTTGAAGTGCACCAACTGTGTTTTTTAACCACTTTATGACTCTTGAGCTTCATCAGATACACTGGCCCTGTTGCTGAAATTTTGGGTCGGCTGGGAAATGCTCCCTCCAGAACTCAAAGTGGAGATTTCCAGGGGAACCTTTCCAACATCCTCCACATGCTTTGAGACACTGAAGCTGCCAGCTCATTACAACACCTACAAAGACTTTGAGGAAGCTCTTGTTGCTGCCATAAACAGTGCACACACTGGATTTGGTCTTGTTTAGGTATTTTCAGGCAATGATGTTGCTATTCTTTTATTCAGTATAAAAGGTCAAGTTGAGTGAAGTGTTTTTCCAACATTTAAAGGTGACATATCACGCTTTTCTCATCAATATATATTGGTCTAAGAGGTCCCCAAAACATGTCTTTAAAGTTTATGCTCAAAAAAACACTTTGAAATCAGATTTTAGCATGCCTGAAAAACTCTCTTTGTCAGCCCTGCTCAGAACGGTCTGTTTTCTCTCTGACCACGCCCCCTCAGGAAGTGGATGTGCCCTCTGCTCTCCAGCATGTTGATCTAATGTTTACATGTTGGCTGAATAGACACACTGCTTACAGACTTACTTCAACCCTCTGAATCTGATCCAGAATCTGATCCTGACGGAGAGACGCCTGCAGCAGGACCTTTCTGAACCATTGGTCACAGATTTAGTGTTTCTTGGTACACAGCGACGAACATGTAGCTATGTGGCTATGCTAACTAGCGCTAGCACTTTTCCATGATAAATAAAAATCATCCACTAGATCTTCAAATCTGCAGATGTGGGGAGTAAAACCGACCTTTGTGTTTATTAAGACGGCCTACAACTAGCATGCCTCCCTCCTAAGCTCCTTGTTAGCACACACGTGTGCAGGGAATGAAAAACGGAGGCAGAGTTGAGTTGTATTTTATACAGTCTATGGGCTGAACAAGCTCCGAGCTCTGACTCCGTGACAGACCAGATATTGTTGTGACGTAACAAAAACACGGAAGTCTGAAACGGCTGGTTTCACACACATTTACAGAAAGGTGGAGAAATCAGAACAGGGGCAGAATGGATTCTTTTTTTATTTTCAGGTTTTTTTTAGACATGCCAGGGAAACATATTCCAGGTAGGGAACCATTAAAAAGTCGATTTGGCATGATATGTCACCTTTAAGAAAGAGTGAAGTGAAAATAAATGATGGTACAGATGGAGCAAAATCGTTCTGATTCTAATGATATAATGACAGCAACAAACATAGTTGGAGTAGAAATAATAACAACAATAAGTCATGAATGAAAATAGAAGAGGTAAATAAAATTTGAAAAAAAAAATTATATATACTTAGCTTTAGCTTTCTACAAGTAGCCTCTGCACAGTCCATGTGTAGTTTTGTAGAGGTTACTGGATTTATTTCACTTTTGTGTCTGCACTTGAAAGAAAACACACATTTACACATAATTCATCATGTGATTTATTTCTGTGCCATGAAGAACATTTGAAGATGGAAGCGTATGAGTTGAAGAAAGGGGGACGTTTGTCCGTTGGTGAGCACTGATGCTCTCGGCCCTGCGTAGACCACTTAAACCCATTTGATCAATTCTGCCCCAAACCAGGTTTTCCCAGACCTTTATCAGAAAGTCTCACTCTACTCTGTCAAATGCCTTCTCAGGTTGAATTGGATAGAGATGGAAAGTTACGTTAGCCTAGCGCTTTTCTTCTGCTAACTATCAGTAGTAATCAGAATTGCCTAGCAGCTGTATCACTGCGTCTGTTAACCGACTCCTGGAGTGGGAGGAGTCATGAAGCTAAGTTCTGGTTGCTGCAGAAGTAAAAGATATACTTATTAAAGATCCACAAGTGTGTGTAGCTAGTTTTCATGCTTTCAAAGATGATTAACAACATGACAAACATGGTCCTTCTTCATGCACATGCTAAAGGTTTTGGATAGACATGGATGTACATTTTGGATATACTATGATTCTAGAGTACATTTGCTCTGTTTTCTCTTCTCTCTCTCTGCCTCCTTAAAGCTTTCTGTCTAAATGTCGTCAACAGTCACTGCTGATGTGGTGGGATCATTGCTCTCCTTTATGCAACAACACACAGAGGCCAGACAGTTGCCCATGGTCTGCTTTCTGATGAAGATATACAGGAGCATGTCTGCCAGAGGACTCAGTCTAACAATTATACCGGACGTGTAGTGAAACATTAAAGAGTCAAAGCCAGTCGCCTGTAACAGGAACCTAATGATGGTGGGCAGGAACAGCAGCGTGTAAATGAGCAGCACCACCACCAAAGTTCCAACTATTCGTCGTTTCTCATCAGAGCGGACCGAGACGGAAGAAGAGAGGGCTCTGAGGGTCCTGACCAGGAAGAAGATGAACAGTGGGAAGGGGATGATGAGGATAATGGGGAGTACTATTATTGTTACTGTATAAGTAACCCAGGGAAACACAATAAGGAAACAAACTGGGAAGGCCCAGACCACGGCACAGACCGCCACAGAGATCTTGATGGTTCGTTTGAATCGGTACCACAGTGGGTGGACGATGACCAGGTACCTGAAAAACCAGAGGGACACACTGTCTTTGAGGAGGTGCAGGAACATTCAGAAACATGATTATCAGACACTGTAGCACTACACACGGCTTTAAACAGACCTTACCTTTCCAGTGAGATGCACACCATGAAGCCAACACTCGACAGTACACCACAGCTGTAGACATTCACAGCCATGAGAGTCTCATCTTTTGACACAAATACGATCATGCAGCAGAGCTGAATGATGTCTGAAATGAAAAGGTTGATGACGTATATCGGAGCAACTTGACCCTGGCGTACCTGCAGAAGAATAGAGGTAGAAGTAAACATCACTCTCTGCAGTAACAGCCATGATTCATCAAACTATGACTCTCATGACATCCTGGCATTTCACTGTATTCAGACTTTGACCTGTGTTTCATGCTCTCATGGGGAGGCACTCTGACCCAGTCAAACAGGAGCACAAGGCTGAAGTGTGGGTTGTGTCATGTTTATGTAACCAAGCTAGGGCTGGAAAGGGATTTCTGGGTTTAGAAGATAAAATACCAACAACGCCACCTTGGGACTTTCACCCAAAGAGTTTTACCAGTATACTTATTTTTTAGTTACCGTCCCTTTAACAGAGGGTTTCCCCTTTAACAATACACAGGTTAGTCCACAAATGAATACAAAGGCATGGTTTAGAAAAATATATACACGATCTTTATTTAATTGGTAGACAAAATAGTTTTAAAACAACATAATTATTATTACTTTAACCATGAACAGACATACTAGAAATCAGTGTTAGAAAGACACCGCTAACTGCAGCCAGGTTATCTGAATCAGGCCTATAAACACGGCACAATCACTACAATAACACACATCTAGTTAATACATTAGACGATGCAAAGAACATGAAAAAGCCTGACAGTAAACTGTAGCTACAGCCACGGCTGCTTACACAGCCTGGACGAGGATACTTCAACACTGTTACTGAGTAGACTCTTTAAATCACACTGTTACTGAGTAGAGTCTTTAAATCACACTGTTACTGAGTAGAGTCTTTAAATCACACTGTTACTGAGTAGAGTCTTTAAATCACACTGTTACTGAGCAGAGTCTTTAAATCACACTGTTACTGAGCAGAGTCTTTAAATCACACTGTTACTGAGTAGAGTCTTTAAATCACACTGTTACTGAGTAGAGTCTTTAAATCACACTGTTACTGAGTAGAGTCTTTAAATCACACTGTTACTGAGCAGAGTCTTTAAATCACACTGTTACTGAGTAGAGTCTTTAAATCACACTGTTACTGAGCAGAGCCTGTAACTCAAGGCAAAAGGAGACAAAAAGACACAAAAAAAGACAAGGAAAAAGTGGCAATCTCGGCCGTCCGCGACCCTATCACGTCACTACCCCACGCTCGTACCGCGTACTATATGCGTTGCTGGCACACAACTACCCGCCAACCCGAAAGGAACACCGTCCTGCTCTCAACCTGGGGTGCATCTCAAAGCTCTAAACGTCCATCCTCGCGTCTCTTCCTCGTGTCTCTTCCTCGCGTCTTAGTCCCGCCCACCAGAGATGCGAGGAAATGAAACCAGAGGAGAGAGGAGAGAGGAGATTTGTATTTAGAGAAATGAGACGTCCTCTCCTCCGGAGCGTCACGTGAAGCGACGTCGGTTTGTGATGACGGCTTTAACAGCTGTTTGTGTCTACACACATGTTCACTGTAATAACTCTGATCAATATAAACAGTAACAGAGCTCTGTCTCTGTGTTTACATGTTTAACACACACCTGTTTAACACACACCTGTTTAACACACACCTGTTTAACACACACCTGTTTAACACACACCTGTTTAACACACACCTGTTTAACACACACCTGTTTAACACACACCTGCACATGAAGAGAATCTGCTCTCTGTTTATTCTGTCCTGAAGCATCACGGATCGATTCATCAGTAAAATGCCTCATTATTAAATTATTTATTACTTTAAGGGAAAATAGAAACCATGCAACTCTTTTCAAACCCTGTGCTCATTAATGATCAGCCTCATATGAAACTTTATTAACCTGACAGGAAATATAACAAGTGTTTTTACTAACAGACAAACTTTACTGTCAGACTTCTCTTCATGAAGAAAACCAGAACAAACAGGGAAACTAACAGGAGGAATAACTGATCATTAATATATATTCTATCTATGATATTAGACTCTATTACTCTATTTCATTAGACAGTGAATCTGACAAAAACAATCAGATATAACATAATCCATCCTCTGTTATATTGAATTGATGATTTTGCGATCAGTATTTTGTGTTTAAAACTCTCATCAAACACCTTTTAATCTCAGCTCATCAAATACAGACTGTTTAGAAACCAACGTATGTTTATGATCTGTTTCAGGGCACCCTTAATGACTGTTTTAAGGTCTGTTTCAGGGCACCCTTAGTGACTGTTTTAAGGTCTGTTTCAGGGCACCCTTAGTGACTGTTTTAAGGTCTGTTTCAGGGCACCCTTAGTGACTGTTTTAAGGTCTGTTTCAGGGCACCCTTAGTGACTGTTTTAAGGTCTGTTTCAGGGCACCCTTAATGACTGTTATAAGGTCTGTTTCAGGGCACCCTTAGTGACTGTTTTAAGGTCTGTCTTTTCTCTGTTATTAAACTCAGCTGATGTTAAGTTTCGGTTAAGTCCGAGCCGCTGCAGCGTCCAATCAGTGAGTGATATTCGATAAGGGGGCGTGTCTGTCAGAGAAAAGACTTCCGCAAAGTCTGCTCTCGTGTTTCCTCGATTATCCCTCCTCTGATCAGTCTCCTCGCTCCTCTCTCCTCTCTCCTCCAGCAGCGTTTAGAGCTTTGGGACGCAAGTTAAAATGGCGCGTCAGTAACTACTTCCGGTTCGAGCGAGGAGCGAGGAGCGAGGAGCGAGGAGCGAGGAGCGAGGAGCGAGGAGCGAGGAGCGAGGAGCGAGGAGCGAGGAGCGAGGAGCGAGGAGACTGAAGTTTAGAGCTTTGAGATGCACCCCCGGAGCTCTGCAGAGACTGAAGGGAGCTCCGTCACTCAATTTTATCCCCGCAAACAACCAGGTAACCGCAGGTGATTGGTTCCCACCCAGCTGTGGGGCATGAGCGCTAATCAGCCGGTTACATTTGCATTCAGAAGCTGTACCTCTATAACTTTACACACATTTCAGGGACTATCCTGAAACTAATGGAGAAGATGATTTTTCACTAGTGAATTATGTTTTATGTGAACTATGTATTACACTGAACTAACTATATATATCTATAGACACTTCAGACATTTCACAAAAAGTCCATCTCTGGTTAATTTAAGAGTATCTGTAATGGTGAGGGAAAGTCAGCCTCTGGAGACCATGAATACTCACAAAGTGTAACACTTCTCCATAGTTTTTATTCTAGTTTTTAAAACACAAATGTTGAGAACTGATGGAATAGACTATGTTTTACTTATTCTTTGCCCAAAAGTCATGAAATTAAAAAGTATGTTGGCTTCATCCTCTGACGACCATGAACGCTGACAGAATTGAACACTCCTTTGACCTTTTTTAATCAAACTTACTGACCAAGTTTAGTGTGTTTTGCTGTTTCTTCCTCTACAGTGTAAGTGTGATGCTCAGAAAATGCACCGTCACATTTTATGATGTTTGTAATGTTTTATTTTGGTAATCATATTCCTGTTACAAGAACAGTGTAATAATATAAGCCATAACGGCTGGTTAATATTCGTTGTTTGACTGCAAAGTGTCACTTATATACAGAGTGTGCACCTTGCCAGTAGGGGGCAGTGTGGCGCTGTGCTTCTCCCTAGGGACTCTCTTTGATAGCGGACTCTGGCTCCTTCCTCATTCTACCGAGCGAAGCTTCACTGTACAGAAGCATGGCTGCCTGTCTCATCCTTTCTCCTGTTTAACACAGGTTTGTAAGCATTGTAAACATGTGTCAATGTATGAAAATGTTGTTTAACAGAACAGAAGATATACTGATGTAGAAAACTTATTGATTTGTATTATTCGGCCGATGAGCAGAGACTTCATTTTTACTCTGTGTTGTGTCTGAACCGTAATGGTGCCAACGAACTAATGTCTTTACTTTGGTTGATTTCAAAACAAGAGTCTGGTTTCTTTTTGGGCTCCAGTTCATTTCAGGTTGTGTATATATTGTGTTTTGGTGTAATACTTAGTTCTAAATGTATATAGTGTTACGTCAGGGTTCTGTCATTAAGAATTTTAAGAAATGACAGTTGTCAGCCTTCAGCTCATGCACTTAAATGTTTAAAGGTAGCAGCATGTTAGTTTATTTTCATTAACATTGAGAACATATGATTTTAATATTTAATATCAAGTAGTTAAAACTACAATTGTATAAAATATCAGTTTAAGAGCTGAAGACTAATTTTAACAGTTGAAGACTGTATAAACAGAGTCACACTGAGGAAGGGAAAACCTTTATTTTGAAAAGTAAAGTATGAGATACTGTTGAAATTCAATGTCTGAGGATCATGTTTATTTGTAATGTAATGTATGTGGTGCTGTTAAATGTGGACAGTAGCAAACAGAAAGTTAACAGAACCTCCTTTACTGTGAATGTACGAAGAAATTCTACCGAGCAAAGCTGCACTGTACAGAAGCATGGCTGCCTGTCTCATCCTTTCTCCTGTTTAACACAGGAACCTTATCTGTTTATGGGACCTCAGACTGGGACCTGTAACATAAGCAGAAGCATTCTGCATGTGTATAAACTCACATCGTCTTTGGGCTGATATTAAAGCTAGCACCAAACCCAGATCCAGATCCTCTACAGACAAGCACACAGTTCCACAGAAACATGACACAGACAGTAAATAAAGTCACAAAGTACATACCAGAGAGAGAAGAGCATAGATGGTCACGAGCACCAGAGGAAGGCCGATACTGATGATTATGCATGTCACAACAAAATATATGTAATTCACATCTATGTGATGGGGAAGTCCTGGGAGGTTTCTCTCATTGTAGTAGTTGGGGTAGTCGTAGTAGTCTGTGTCGTAGGTGGTGTTATAGCCTGCTTCCATTCTTCAGTGTAATCTAAAGTTATAGAGATCAGGAAAAATAACAGTTAGTAAAAAGCAGAGTGCAGTAACATGAATAACATGGTCGTCACTAAACACAGCATTTCATCTAACGTGCTCAGTTTATTCAAAAGTTTGAGATCAGTGTGAATAGTTTCATGGACTTTAAACTTCAAAGGTTCTGCTGGCCAAGGCTTTCCTTTTTCACTTTACAAAATGTTTTCTTTAGAAATATTATTTGTCTTCAATATTTGAAACAAATACAAAAGGAGGTTTAAAAGGTTCCAAATAACACGGGCTATAAAGGTGGAGTCTGGGGTTTGAATCCCACATGGAGCTAAGAATATACAGCTTACATTTTTCACACTGAGACAAGTCAAGTTTCTTTTTCTGGATGATTCCTATTTTAGTCCGATCCAGTGTTGTAGTACTCGAGTCCAGGACTCGGACTCGAGTCACGTTTTGCAGGACTCGTGACTTGAATTGGACTCGGGCACCGATGACTTGGATTTACGCACGGCATGCAGCGCTGTGACTTCATTCGTAAATGAATCTCCAGACACACTGGCTGTATTTCATTAGAATCTCACTGCAGTGGCAGTTAGACCTCGTCAATTTACTAAAATCAAAACAGAAAATCAAACCGGCCAATGAGCCAGGTAAAAACCATCAGACTATCAAAATGCTTACTAAAATAAAATAATAATAATGCACATAACATTGCCCTTAATATAAACAACACCAAATAAATGACATCAAGTAAAATGATTATGAATATATTAGAGTAATTCATATTTATGACATAAAATGATGGAAATAGTTCCAACATTAAACTGGACTGGTCAGACACTCAAATGTGCTGTACAAGAAGAGACAAAGTAGACTCTTTCTGCTCAGGAGACTCAGGTCTTTTGGTGTGGAGGGGGCTCTTCTGAAGTCCTTCTTTGACTCTGTGGTGGCATCAGCCATCTTCTTTGGAGTGGTCTGCTGGGGAAGCAGCATCTCTGCTGCTGACAGGAAGAAGCTGAACAGACTGGTGAAGAAGGCCAGCTCTGTCCTGGGCTGCCCACTGGACCCTGTGGAGGTGGTGGCTGACAGGAGGATGATAGCAAAGCTATCTTCTCTGATGGACAACACGTCACACCCCCTCCAGGAGACCATAACAACACTAAGTAGCTCGTTCCGTGACAGACTTCTTCACCCACGGTGTCTCACAGAGAGATACTTTTTTAATAATTGATATTTTATAGGCTCTTGTTTGCTTCATATTTTTTGCACTGTCTACTTTGTTACTGTGACACTTGAATTTCCCCGTTGAGGGACGAGTAAAGGACTCTCTTATCTTAACACTAATGTTAATGAAAGAAATGTGTTTCCTACACATCCAAAAGGTCCCACACAGCCAGTCCAGGTCCACACAGCCAGTCCAGGTCCACACAGCCAGTCCAGGTCCACACAGCCAGTCTAACAGTCGATAGTTTGGATTCAAACAGCTGCCCTCCTTGTAATATATGATATTACCGGTGAGGACTCGACTTGGACTCGGACTCAAATAATGAGGACTCGACTCGGACTCAGATTTTTCTCTGGTGACTTGGACTCGACTCGGACTTGAACACAGAGGACTCAGGACTCGACTCGGACTTGGATTTGGTGACTCTACTATAACACTGGTCCGATCCAACTTTTTAATATTCATGCTGCATAGCACTGTACACAATCACAACAAGCTTTTAGTTTACCTCTTCAAAATTTGGTGTGCAGCAGCTGTTGGTTGTGCAGCAGCTGTGACTTATCACCAGAGGGTGGTGCTGTCACTAATGGAGCGCCGCCTGCAAGCTAGTTCAGGCAGACAACTCGAGCCGCGCTCATCATACTGACACGTCACCACCTCTCCATCAGCTGATCTCAACATCCTCATTCGGCGGTCTATTTAAACGGCAAGCCTCCTGTCTCTGCCTCTGCTTGCAGTGCTCCTGCTGTTCTGCTCAGTGCTGTGTGAAGTTTGTCCCCACCTCCTCCCCGGCTTCCACCTGCGGGCTCCGGGGGGGTTAGTCCTCTCTCATTGCTCCTAATGTCTGCATTTAAATAATCTACGAGGAGTAATGAAATTCGGAGCCCACACGCCAAACACAATACTGTATGCTGCAATAAACTTATTAAGTAAACGTGAGTTGTCTGACTGAACTGAATGTATATGTAGAGCTGTTCAGGTCCAGACTATCAGCTTGTGTAAATGTTAGCACAGAGAACAGTCTAACACTGGCTTTAAACAGCAGGTGGGCCATGACTGAGTTATCACCTGTGTTCATGTTGTGAATGTTCATGACAGAACATGAATCAAACAGTTAAGATTGAAAGATAAAACCTGTATATGGGGGTTTATCTTGTCTGCTTCCAATAGGCAGGGGTATGACTATGACCACAGTGTGTATGTAGATGAGTTGAGGCTGGGACCGACATCAACCCTGTTAGATCAGACACTGTGGGCCCGATCTACTAAAGGTTTGCGTGTATAAAAACAAGTGCAAACTTGATAGCGTGCGCAAAGCAGATTTACTAAGCGGGTGCACCGAGGATTGCGTCTTTCAAATGAGCAAAATAGCACTCGCTATCCATTTAGCGTGTTTGCCTTCATGAATATGCAGAATACATGTAGATCATCAGAACGTGCAAAATACTGGGAGGAGGAGATACAAATGTAATCATTAACACACGCAATGTGATTTATCAAACCTGAAGCAGATAGCGGGCGGTGTTTTTGCGTCTATATTTAGCACATTTGAAAGGCAGGTGCAAACTGGAACAGTGTTACGCACACATGGCTGTGGTCACTGTAAAGCTCATCATATCTTTACAACATGCCCTGTAACAGCGGGGCTTACAAGCATTACTACAGTTTTTACACACAGTTATGTAATTTTCAAGTCAATCAAACGGACATGAAGTCTAACAAACCAAGAGAACAACGCAAATAAATAAATAAAACAACACAAATTCAAAGCAGTTCAGCACCACGGATAGTGACCGCATCATTCTGACACCCACTTTAACTTTTTCATACAATGAGAGCACAGTAGGTCACTGTATCAACAGATATAAAGTTTAGTCAAACTGGCACAGCGGCCCACATCTTCACATACAAACAAAAAATCTATATGAAGTACTCGGCCTACTCACTACTATTTGAAGGAGCCTTAAGCTCCGCGGACTTGTCCACGATGCACTGTATGTCCATTCTCTTTGCTCTGTCATTCTCAATAGATAACATGACATGTCCACACAGTCTCTCCTGTCCCATCGTGCTCATCAAGGGGTTCTTAGTTAGTTTTAACTTGGAGAATGAGCGCTCAGAAGGTGCAATGTTGACGGGAAGAGTAAAAAATAAAAGCAGGGACAGGGCGGTGCAAACCTTACGGAATGCATAAGTTACTGCTGGGTGGTTGACAATGAGTATTTTTGCCAGATCCGCAACAGACTTTTGCTGTGGTATCTGGTCCCTGAAAGAGGTTCTAAAAGAAAGCAGCTGGCCAGGGAAGCTGAGGGCGATGTCCCAACTGTAGTGCTCACTAAGCCGCCAGGCAGCTTGGTGTAACTCCTCATCTCGTGCTTGCAGCAGTGTGTTGGGGTGAATTGCCTCAAACATGTTCACAGTTCCATTTAAGCTGGTGAATCTATGGGACAGTTGCTGGATGATGATATCAGGCATTAAAAACGTTCACCCGAAAGTTGCTCTCTGCATCAGTGAGGCGACTGTCTTCATCAGAGTGACGCCTAAGTTGTCTGGCCCTGGTTGTTTCAAAACTGCGATTGACTTCCCAATTGAGTAGTTAGAGCAAGAGTGGCTGACTTAGCCTCATCAAATTGCTCTCTTTTTTTTTTTTTTTTCATTTTGGTACTAACCCAAGCCCAAGTTTTATTTGCTTTGTTAAATGCATTACCATATATAAACTAATGTTATTAACAAAGTATTGCCAGACCACTTGTCCATTCACTGCTCAGGGAGTTACAGTATATGAGACAATGCTGGGTTGGTTGAAAATAGGTATAAGCATGATCTCAATTAACTTAGTTTGCTTCCACCTGTCTGATGTACTGAAGGCTTTTCCTTCATGCCAAATTTCACTTTTTCAATGACATAAAAAATACTACAATGTGAGAAAACAGTGATAAGTGTAGAGTCACCACAGTTAATGAAAACCTCATATAAGTCAGGTTATGGTGTCTCCTTTAAAAGCATTGATTAACAGCATTAGCATCCAGTTCAAAGTGTGCTCTTATTATACTTGTTTAACTTCTTTAAACATTTGAGGAGAGGATATTACATATGACTAATTATAAGTGACATGTTTATCTACAATATTCATTCTGCAGTCTTATTTTCTCATAGATATGTGTTCACACTTCAAAAAAATCTAAATAAAAAAAATCCCATTATGTCTTCATTAATTTGTTCAGGAAAAGCTCCAACTGGCCCACAGCAGCACCAGAGTGCTGGCATAAAGGACCAGAACGAAGAGGTAAAAGCGGAACAAATAGAGGTCAAGCTTAGAGCAGAGAGCCAGCCAGTCAGCCTGAGCCGAAGACTCGCTGTCATCCTCTGAGAAGGCCAGATGGAGGGAGACCAGCTCAGGGAGAAGCCACTCAAGTCCAGAAGGAGCCTCCTGGATCTCATTCAGGGACAGCAGATCCTCCTCCAGAGAGGGCTCCAGCTCATAATCTCCAGAGGGGTTGATGAAACGAGGGTTTTGAGGGAGGTTAAAGCGCTCTCGGTGAACTCCTTGTCTGCATATATATTTCTGGTTTGCGTCATGTTTGACACAAACTGTCAAATATTAATGAAAATTGTTCTCTAAACTCCATCAAAACACTGATTGTGTTTTGGAGTAGAGTAGATGCGTTTATTTCATCAGCAGATCTTCTGTTTTTTCTCACATCATTCACCTTTTCACAGATGGCCTCCTAAATCATGTTTCTAACGCTGAGATGTCTCTGCTGGAGTTCACCGATGTGTTTATTTCCCTCCTCCACAAAGATCTCCAACTCCATGTCTTCAAACTTCATTTATCATTTAAGGCCACTCTGTTCTCTCAAACTCTCCATGGTGACAGCCGCTAGCACACGCAAAATACTCATTAAAGGGAGGTCCGCATCACTTTTGCACTTGTTATCATTTGCGCACGCAGTCTTAGTAGATCACCAGCAACACGCCCAGAAGTAGTGCGTGCAAAATTATTATTTGCACACGCAAATTAGGGCTCGTTATTTGGGATCTTAGTAGATCTGTGTGTAATAGTCAGTACTCTGTATTCCCACAGGGTGGCGCTATGACTGCAGTTGGAAATCTGCATATAGTTGTGTTCAGGGGTGGACTCTGATCATGTTTATGTAATTTGGAGCAGATGGAACACTGTAAGAAGGATTTGCAATAACTTCCTGTTTCATGTCCAGACCGCGCTGCCAGGGACACAAACTTTGACGTACGCAAAAACATTTGATAACTTTTAATATTTCAGAGTGTAGATACACTGACTGAATTTGGAGTTGATTGGACAAAACCCCTCACAAGTTTGCTCAAATATGAACCCTATAAATTGCCCTTAACATGACAAGATCAGACTTTCAACTTAGAGTGGTGGACTTCCTGTTTGGACGTCATCATGACAGTAAGACACTTTTTTCAGGGTCTTAACTTGATACATATTCCTCCCGGTGTTCATGCATGAAATCAACTCTGGGTGAATCTTTGAAGATTTCTGGGGTCGATATGGAGCCGTTCTTGCAGAAGTAGTGTGTGGAACCATGAGATGTCAGATTTTCATCAGGCCTGATGTGTGCACTGAATCCCAGAGTTTTGAGTTTATTGACTCATCAAAAGCATGTGATACCGTAGACCATCAGTTGCTACTGCAGAGGCTATAATAGCATTGGTTTTGATTTTAATACATAAAATTGGTTGAACAGATATCTTTCAGATAGAAAACAATCTGTTCAACTTGGGAGCCATTTTTCTGATTTTTCAGCAGTCAAAAAGGGAGTTCCAGTTTTATTTAATATTTATATTAACAATGTTGTTTCTTCTTCTATATGCTGATGACACTGCACTGTATTGTTTTGCTGATTCTGTTCAACTTGCAGTCAGTCATTTACAAGATTAATTTCACAATTTATAAGATACCCTGAATGACTTAAAGCTGGTACTTAATGTGACAAAATAAAAGTGATGCTGTTCTCCAGAGCCAGAACAATAGAGCAGAATGATGTAAGTATAGTTACAAGAACAGGATTCAGAACTGAGAGAGTCACAGAATCTAAATATCTATGCATTGATAAATTCCTCACATTTAATATTCACATCAGTACTCTTTCAGACAGACTCTGAGAGGAAGAGGGCTGTGGAGGCTGTTTTCATGTCAGTCTTGGACTACGGGGAAATAATCTGTTGAACCACATCTTCCTCAACCCTCAAACGCCTCGACTCCATTCATCACTCTGCATTAAGATTTAAAACAGGTGACCCCTATAACACACATCAGTGTGTTCTGTACAATAAGGTTGGCTGGTCCTCTCTCCAGGAGAGATGGAATATTCATCACCATCTTTTTATATTTAAAATGACCACCATACCTCACTGAACTTTTTAACTACACAGATCGTTTGTATCAGACTCACACCTCAAACCAGCTGCTTCTACATGTTCCTCCATTAAAACATCCCATAATTCCCCCTCATAAGTTTCATGTTGGGTCCAAACATACAGAACAGACCATGTGAAAATGAATAATGAGGAGAGGAATATGTCAAAGGCTATGAACAACATTCTAGGTATACAGAGCTTATATGCAAATAGATATATATTCTTTACTTTTTGTCTTTACAATCACACACTGGACATCATCCCAAATAAAACTAGAAGATAGAAGCATTACAAATGTCATTACTGTAACATTCATTTTCATGGCTTTTTGTTCCTCTTCTCATTCTTTCACTGACGTTTCTGAAAAGATCACAATATTAACTCTGTTGACTACTGAAGGATTCTAAAGAGTCCAGATCTTACCTGAATGAAGTCCCTGCTCTGTGTCTGATGTTTCTCTGCTTCTTCACCGTCTACAGTGATCACTTTAAGATATTACGTCCACCAGGTTCCTCAATTTATCTCTAGTCACTTCTAAGGAAGTCAACAATATGACGTAGATATGATAATGTGTTTTCTGAGAAAGAGATTGCATCACAAGCACAAACCATGTAGTAAGTAAAGCAGAGGCCTTTTATCACATGAGTTTCATCTCCTCCTACAAAGAGACAACCCAGGAAATGTACTTTTAACTTTATTAGTTAATATATATTTGTGCTGCCATGCCAGCGTGTGTGGCTATTGTTTTAGAATGTTCATTTATGGTGTATTCCAATAGCCAATCAGGCTTAGGATGGCCAGATAAACAGGAAGTCAGTGTCACATGTTCAGTAATGGCAGACAGAGACTGAGTTTG
This sequence comes from Notolabrus celidotus, assembly GCF_009762535.1. Lineage (NCBI taxonomy): Eukaryota > Metazoa > Chordata > Actinopteri > Labriformes > Labridae > Notolabrus > Notolabrus celidotus. The sequence continues at coordinate 38,883,399 of NC_048275.1, read as the reverse complement.
GAAATGTCATAATTTAATCCTCATCCATCCGTCTTGTTGTTCTAAGGAAAGCATCGTCTGTATGTATGTTCAAAGTTAACGTGTCTGACACATTTTGATGACTGTTTTTCTATTTCAAGTGTTTTAGTAAATTCTACTCATGATGTTTGTATTGTTAGCATAGCCAGGTTCATTTTGATAGCACTCTATTGTAGTGATGTGTCATGATCAAAAGCTGCTGCTCTGAGATCCGATGCTTTATAGTGGATCAGAAGAGCCGGCTCGCATCGAGAGAGAGACGGCTCCCAGTTTTTTCCTTTCGCTGCTTAGCTCTCACAGTGCTCAGCCCCAGCTCTGCTCACGGCAGAACTTTGTTTTGATTGGTCAGCATGGCGGCCATGCAGCCTATCACATGTGAGGATTTAGGATATAGGTGACGGAGGGGAGGCTGTGTATCGTGGCTACATCTGTTCCTTCCGAGAGAGTCTTCTTGAAGACAGGGCAAATACTCACTGAGAGGAGAAATCAGATCAGACAATCCAAGCTGAGGCATCTGATTTTTCTCAATGCCAACCTGAGGACATCAATAATGTTTGCTTGAGTTTGGTTCTGGTTCTTTTTGCTTTTGTGCAATAAAAAGTTTGATTAAAATACTGAACAAAAGTAAGAATAGTTTTGTAACAGAATAAATGAACAAAATTAGGCAATTATAATGCTTCTCATAAAAACACTGTAGGTAAAAGGGTTGTCAACACACAAACCATGAGTTTTTGCAAAGTTAAGGTAAAATATACGGCTACAAAAGATCCTAAATTAAGAGCCGTCCGGCTCTTCTTTGGGAGCCGAGTCAAAAGAGCCGACTCTCTGAAAAGGGCTGAACTTCCCATCACTACTCTATTGGCGATGTGTTTTTTCTTCAGTTTTACTCTGTTATCAGTGAAGGATATGTCTAATTAAAGAGCCATTACACCTGTCACTCATTGAGGAGTTGTCCGTGCTAAGCTAGCTGTGCTAAGCTAACTGTGCTAAGGTCCAACAGTGAGGGCAGAACAATATTACATACTTTTAAAGTGTGTATATCACTGGAAAGCTGAAGGCAGGGGTTTGTCTAAGAGGTTATAACTTCAGTACACGTTGACTTTTTAAAGTTGACTTCTGAAAAAATCTAAATTATAGATCGTGTTTGAAACGGGCATCAAATCACTCCTATCCTTGCATCTCTCTACTGGCTCTCTGTCCATTTTAGAATTGGTTTTGAGGTTTTACTGATCACTTTAAAAGCTTGTCTGGTCTTGCCTGGAGTTAAAGTCTAGAAATGCTGAACCTTTATGATCCATCTTGTATACTTAGATCCTTGAATGGAGCTCTTCTGGTTGTTCAAAAGACGAGACTTAAATCTAAATGATTTCTGCTTGTGCCGTCGGGACCCCTCCACGCTGAAACTAGCTCCGGTTTGATTCATATGTTAAAGGTCGTGAACAGTGTGTCGTGATCAATAACACCAGGTCTGCTTTTTACAAAAGTGAAACAGGAATTCCCCAAGGATCTGTCTTTGGACCCGTCCTTTTCAGTTTGTATGTTAATGACTGACCAAACATATGCCCTGGTATAGGTCTTCAGATGTACGCTGACGACACAGTGGTTCATGTACCAGGTAAAACCTGTGGTGATGTTGCAGATAAGCTAACTAAAGGCTTTCAACAAAAATCAGCTTGGCTTGATGCCTCTTGTTTGACACTAAACACTAAGAAATTTGAGTCAATCTGTTTCTCCATTAAAAAGTGACCTGCAACAGAACCACTGAACGTCAGGATTAGGTGAATTCATGGAACACAGATGAAGTATTTGGGGATATTTTGGACTCAGTTCAATCTTAAAAGCTATGTTAAAATGATCTGCCAAAGAATTAAAGCTAATCTCTGCTGTTTTAAAATGATAAAAAACAGCTTGACACTCAACTTTGCTTTCTATCGTAAATATGATGATACTTTCACATCAGTCTCATGGTTTAACAGCCTGGTCCCCGGCCAAGCAGTCACCACTAAAATCCTTAGAGAGCCTTAACAATCAGGCCAATTAGACACCACCACTGTCACGTCTTAAGTAAATACAAAGGTTTACGTTTTAGTCATTTCATTGATCTCCATTATGTAAAGTTTGTGTTGAAATGCTGCGATGGACTTTCCCCTGAACCTTTCTGCAGACACATACAGAGACTACAGAGCTGCAGCAGAACCACCAGAGCAGCTTTAAATGGTGACTGTAAAGTCTCATGCTGCACAATATCTCTTCCTTCTCTGTGATAGGAGTCATATCCTGGAACTCTCGACCTGACCGCATGAAACTCGTTACAAACTTCACCAGGTTTAAGAAGAGAGTCAACAAATGCTGGTTAATTCAGCACCAAACCTGCACATGTCTGATTGTCTGAATGTTCTGTCACTGCCTAATGTGTGTTTGATTGTATCTAGCTGAACTCAACATAGCTTTTCTTTTTTAATTGAATGTCCTGTTTTGATATTTGACTCCATCAAAGCTCTTCTAGGGACCGGCTGTTACAAATGAGCGTTCACTTCAAACACTGATACCTGTATTAGATGTTCACAGTCCATGTATCTGTGCCTAACAAATAAACTATAGATCAAATAAATCACTTATTGAAACTGACTTTTAATCTCATGACTTTGTGTGATTTTACCTTTTTAATTGAATGAATTTAGTTTTCATTAGTTTTGTTTAATCTCTCTGTCATTGATTCTTTTTAATGCTCCTGATCTATTTATCTGTTCAGCCCTCTTCTGATGTTCTGTCTTACTGTCTCTAACCTCTTTTATGTATTTATTTGACTTTAATGTCTTACTGTTCCACTTAACAAAGAGCAGGAAACAGTTCTAAGGTTTTAAAGTTTTGTACTTCAGAACTCCAATCACTAAAACATGCTCCAACGTTCTTGCTTCATACCCTGTACTTCATGTTTCTGTTACTTATTTCCTGTTTGTGCCTTCATTATCTGATGTTCAGGGTTGTCAGTAAATGATGAAAGTAGAGTTCTGAGAATGAGTTGTGTGTGTCGTAACAGTGTGGTTATTGAATGATGTCACTAAACAGAAGAAATGGTATAATCAACGATGTCCTTGGAGATAAAATGTGTCAGGACTTCAGAGTTTGGTTCTTTAGATGTACACAAAACGGGACGATGCCCGCTCAAGCTAGTATGTTACAGACAACCTGAACCAACTTCATGATAATCTCAAAATGTATGCAGAGTGAACAAGACGGGGTCCAAAGTTAGAGAAAAATACTTTGATAGAATAAGTCTCAGGGTGCTTTCACACCTATGGCTTGTTTTACGTGTCCTCATTCAGGTGATAAAGTGAGGCATTGTTGTATTTTTCCTTTGCCTAAATCACACAGCACCACAGTGCTGTCCTCCCCCACTGCCCACACATCCATATCATCAGCTATGTGTAAGAGCTTACCCACCCCCACATGCTACAAGCTCCTATTCCTGCCTTTGATTCAATTCAAACACTCAAACTATCTTTATCTCTATCTCTTATCTCTACTTCCTCTGACTCCAACCTTCTAACTAACCCACAAAGTTTGCCACTGCACTTATACAGCCTGATGATTTGCCCCACATGTGTTACCCATAATAACACAATTATTGCCCTCATTGTAAGCAGGTGCGATTTGAGGATCAGACTTTAATGGGTGCTCAGCTGAAATTGTGATATGGAGAATTCCTTGAAAGTGTTGGAACCTACCATTAAACCACTCATTCACATATTCCTCCTACATATGAGATTTCTTTTAGCCTCACACTCAGGACAAGTTTATTTCTTGAATGCATTATAATATTCAGAGGTGAAAAAGATATGTCATAAGACTTGAATTGGAATCGTGATAGATGTCTAAATGTCATATCACAAGTTCATCTGGCTGAGTGCATTTCACCACAGCTGACAGCAATCTCCATGTTGACTACGAGCAGAGTTTAAACATATACCTGACCATACACAGACTTTATTTTGTACTTGTATACTAATGTAGACACGAACACAGGATGATGATCACGAAAAACAACATTATTCATGCTGTTAGCTAACGAAGGCGTCACTACTAAAGGCTGATCTATACTTCTGCGTCGCCCCTACGCAGCAGGGGCTGACGCTGACATGAGCCCCACATACTTGTGCGTCGTTGTGTCCGTGTCGCACAGCTATTCTCCGATGAAACGCCTGAGGGCAGTGCGGTCTCTCTGATAGCCGGCCGCCTGCTTCCGGTCCCGCTACGATCTTTGTTTCCTTTTCCACAGAGATTCAGAGCGTGTTCTGTTAATCTACAGCTGATACATGTTGCTGTTTATCATACAGACATGATTACATGAAGAAGAGAGAGGAGGAGATGAAATACACGGCCGATGTGTGGCCGATGTCCGGGATCCCCGAAGTGCTTTAAATGCGGGAAAGACAAAGCCGCCGAGCGGACCAATCACAGAGCTTGCGGTCCGCGTCGGCTCTACGGGGAGTTACATTTTGGAGGAGGTGCACGTCAGCTACGTGCGTAGGCCTCGGCGTAGGTACGGGAGCTACGCGGACCCCCGGCGTAGGGTACGCCGTTGATTCAACGCAGAAGTATAAATCAGCCTTAAGGGAGAGGTTCCGGTGGCCAGTGGTGACGCTTTCAACAGTGTGACTGCCCCCTGGTGGCTGGCTGCAGTATAGGTCAAAAAAATCCGTCTCCCCCATTCATTTGAATGCAGTCAAACTTTAAAAAATAAATACATGTGGTACGAATGTTTCTCACATCCGTATGCTGTGGTGATATGTAGTTAGTATTTGACTGTTTTGTGTCCAAGACCTCTTTTTCCTGAAAAGTTTCTTTTTCGTTAGTTATTAGAGTTTAAAAACGGGGTTTTACTTCTGGGTTTCCTTTGATTCACAGCCGCCGTGGAGTGAAACTTCAAAGGACACACAGCGTCTTGTGACGTCACGCTGTAGGGTTACAGTGGCTTCACAGGCTCTGGCTGCACAATGGCGGCACCCAGGAGAGGGATTTTTTGGCTTCAGATCTGTACAATGGGAAGAGGCGGAGCAACGCTGTCCATTTTTATTTACAGTCTATGGTCACTATATGTCACTTTATTGCAGCAATATCTGTTTCTTTCTGTTTTATATTTCTTGTCATTTTTGACCAGATGAATACGATTTTCCTGTCGAAGGAGTAAATGATTTTCACGTAGGCTACTTCTGTCCACATTAAAATTGATGTTCCTCCAAACGGGGCATGTCGTAATGTGTCAACCATGTCAACATAAACAACACTGTAGAGTCAAAGACAAGCAGAGTATTCATATGTTTTGATTTTCTGAATAGATGACAATGTGTGCTGAAAAGCTGCTCCTTCAACTCATCTGTCCGGACTGTCACCAGTTAATCTAGCACCAGTTAAACCATGACACCGGCATGTAAACACATGACTTAACGAGCATTCAGAAACCAGCAGTTGGGGCTGGACACAGCACTTTAATATCAAGAAGCACAACACTACCACCATAATATTTCCATCCATCCATCCATCCATTATCTTGACCGCTTATCCCGTTAGGGGTCACGGGGGGCTGGAGCCTATCCCAGCTGGCTCCGGGCGGAAGGCAGGGTACACCCTGGACAGGTCGCCAACCAATCACAGGGCTAACACAGAGAGACAGACAACCACACACTCACACCTATGGGCAATTTAGAGTGATCAATCAACCTGGTAAGCAAGTTTTTGGACTGTGGGAGGAAGCCGGAGTACCTGGAGAGAACCCACGCATGCACAGAGAGAACATGCAAATTCCACACAGAAAGGAACCTGCCAGACCGGGGTTTTGAACCAGGAACCTTCTAGCTGTGAGGCAACAGCGCTACCCACTGCACCACCGTGCAGCCCATAATATTTTCTCACCTTGCTAATCTTTTCCAAAGTAAAACATGAGCTGCTGGTTAGCTGCCAGTAAAACTCCTCTCCTGCACATGTCCTCTCTGCATGCTGCAGTGAACACGTGCAGTGACGTTAACGAGGCTTAACGAGCAGAGAGACGGCACTCTCAGCACAGCTAAACTTAGTTCTGTTCACTTTACCATGTGCTTCTCTGATGTTACACATAAGATTCAGAACACATCTTTATTATCACATGGAGATGCTTACCTTTAAAAGCAGAACAGTTCACAACAATCCACTGCATCCATTAGGCCTGACTCTGTTCTCCTCCTCCTGTACATTTAACGTAGTGGGCAGGGTTAAAAAAATAAATAAAAACAGTGTCAAAGGCTGTCCCACACCTGCGCCACTTCAAAGTGAATCAGCCCATTACAAGACAGGGCGCCAAATTTGGTCATGTGAATCAAAATGTGTAAGAAACTGTAGTTCCAGGACAAGCTGTGGGTTACGCTGTGTGATACACTGGGATACACTCAAAGTCAGGTCGAGTGGTAGATAACGACTTCCACAGAAAAAGAGAATATATGTTATTTAGACATTGACAAATGCAGATTCACTCTCCAAATTATGAGGACTTTGGCATAGTCTGTCTATTACCCTCAGGTCCAGATGGCCCAGGTAAAAAGCCAGGTAAACTGTCTGTACAAACCATGAAGGAAGGACCATGAAGAATAAGGACAATGAATGTGTAACAAATATATTGGTTTGATGTGTTTCATGTTTTCCTAAAGTTTTCATAACATAAAGAAGCATGCAAGTTAGAGACACACATGCACGCACATACACACACACACAGATCCACAAACACACACACACAGATCCACAAACACACAGACCTCTCCTTATCTGTCTGTCAAAACATTCGTGAATTGTGCATTCCTTCTCCTACCCTGCTTGAATATTCTAAGGTATAAGATTCTAGACATTTCCAAAATGTATGTGAACCTATGAGTTTGTCATTCTGAAGCTAAGATAAAGACTTTGATAAGAATACTGAAAACCCTGAAGCACGATAAATTAAGACAAAGTTATTAAAAACACGTTTTAAATGTGTTTTCTTCCATGTGGTCACACCGCCATCTAGAGGACATATGCATTTCACTGTATACTGATATACATATAAGTGATGATAATCATCAATCAAAATGAACTGTGATGTTTCAGGGTACGATATATTCTCATAGATTACTTTGATTTGTTTGTCTTTGTAGGATTGTGTTTACTGTCACTTATTTTAATCCATTACTGCTCTCCAAAGATATGCATTGGTGATAGCGGTGGTGAGATGTTTATATTAATGCAATATTTCAAGAGAACTTAGTCAGTAATTACAATAGAAATCCTTTATTAAGAGGCTGTGTTAAAGTTGGAGTCAGAGAGATAGGAAACGCCCAGTGAAGCCCATAAAAACTCCAGACGCAAAGCACTCGCTCTCTTTTTGCTTTAGTCTCTTATTCCAGCTCCTCTTATTCCCTCTCTTCTTTTTACACTCTTAGGGCGTCTCATGTCTTCTTACTTTTTCTCCTGTCTCTCGTGACAAATATTTTTTCTAGAACTTTTTCTCACTGTGTTACTGACGTTAGCGTTGATTATTTTTCCGCAGCCACAAAGTTAATTTTCTTAGTTTATTTTTATTTGACCAAAGTTCTATTTTCATCCTTAAAACACTTTTCTTACTTTTAATTCTTTACGCCAAAGTCATGGCAGTAAAGCAAAGCCCGCCTTTATCACTAAAGATATTATCTTCTAGTACTTCCTTTTTATATTTTTGAAACACAAGTCTTTAAGAAGCCTGTCTTTTAGACCCATTCCCAACTAAGCTGCTAAAAGAAGTCCTTCCACTAGTTAGCAGTTCTTTACTAAGTATGATTAATATGTCTTTACTGACAGGCTATGTACCTCAATCATTTAAAGTAGCTGTAATTAAACCTCTCCTTAAAAAGCCCACTCTTGATTCAGGCTCCTTATCTAACTATAGGCCGATATCTAACCTCCCCTTTATCTCTAAAATCCTGGAGAAAGTGGTGTCAGTTCAGCTCTGGGACTTTCTTAAGAGCAACAGTTTGTTTGAGGACTTTCAGTCAGGGTTTAGAGCCCACCATAGCACAGAGACTGCACTGTTAAAAAGTAACCAATGATCTACTAATGGCCTCAGACAGTGGTCTTCTTTCTGTACTTGTTTTATTAGATCTTAGCGCTGCATTCGACACGATTGACCATCAAATCCTGTTACAGAGATTAGAGCAGCTAATTGGCATTACAGGAACTGCGTTAGCTTGGTTTAAATCGTACCTAACAGATCGATCTCAATTTGTTCACGTAAATGAAAAGTCCTCAGTGCAGACCAGGGTTAGTCAGGGAGTTCCACAAGGATCAGTGCTAGTACCAATTCTTTTCACCTTATATATGCTTCCTCTAGGTAACATCATGAGGAAGCACTCTATTAATTTTCATTGTTATGCTGATGACACTCAGCTCTATCTATCAGTGAAGCCAGAAGAAACCAATCAGTTATCTAAATTAGTAGCTTGTCTTAAAGACATAAAGACCTGGATGACTAGAACTCCAGTTCTTAGATCTCTACACTGGCTTCCTGTCTGTCAGAGAATAGACTTTAAAATCCTGCTGATGGTTTATAAAGCACTGAATGGTTTAGGCCCAAAATACATTGCTGATCTGCTACTACTTTATGAACCACCTCGACCTCTGAGGTCATCAGGTACTGGTCTGCTTTCAGTTCCTAGAGTCAGAACGAAACATGGTGAAGCAGCGTTTAGTCATTATGCACCACATATCTGGAACAAGCTCCCTGAAAGCTGTAGGTCTGCTCAAACTCTCACCTCTTTTAAATCAAGATTAAGACTTTTTTATTTACCTCTGCCTTCCTATCTTAGATTATTTTAACCCACTTTAAATTAAAATTTTAATGTAATTTTTAATATATTTCTAATTTTCCTTTTCTTTTCTGTTTTATCATATTTGTCATTTTAATTATGTTCTTTTATGCTTGTCTGAATGTCTCCAATGCTTTTAATGTGTTAATGTAAAGCACATTGAGTTGCCCTCGTGTATGAAATGCGCTATACAAATAAAGCTGCCTTGCCTTGCCTTGCCTAGAAATTTCTTACTGCTAAACTCAGGAAAAACTGAAGTGATTGTTATTGGCCCCAAACACCTCAGAGAGACTTTTTCTAATAATATAAGTACCTTAAACAGTATTAGTCTGGCATCCAGCACCTCTGCTAGGAATCTAGGAGTCCTATTTGATCAAGATTTATCCTTCAACTCCCAAATTCAGCAAATCTCAAGGTCAGCCTATTTTCACTTGCGCAATATTTCTAAAATTAGACACATCCTATCTCAGAGCGACGCAGAAAAACTAGTCCATGCATTTGTTACCTCCAGGTTAGATTACTGTAACTCCCTCTTATCAGGCTGCCCCAATAAGTCTCTAAAGACTCTTCAGCTAGTTCAAAACACCGCAGCTCGAGTATTGACTAGAACTAGGAAGAGAGAGCACATCTCTCCAGTGTTAGCTTCTCTACACTGACTCCCAATAAAATGTAGAATAGAATTTAAAATCCTTCTTTTAACCTACAAAGCCCTTAAAAATCAGACACCCTCGTATCTTAAAGAGCTCATAGTGCCCTATTACCCCTCTAGAACTCTACGCTCCCAACATGCAGGCTTGCTAGTTGTACCTAAAATCTCTAAAAGTAGTATGGGACCTCTCTCTCTTACTCCCCTCTGTCAGACCCAACTCGGTCGAGGTATGATGTCTGTCTAACATGAGTCTGGTTCTGCTTGAGGTTTCTGTCTGTTAAAGGAAGTTTGTCCTCTCCACTGTAACTAGCTAAATACTGCGATGTGCAATGGTCATGATGGATTAAGGTGGGGTGAGACTGAGTCTTATCCAGTCTTGAAGTTGGGTCTCTGTTCATAATTTGACATAGAGTGGTCTAGACCTGCTCTGTTTGTAAAAGAGTCTTGATATAACGTTTGTTGTGATTTGGCGCTATACAAATAAAGATTGATTGATTGATAGATTGATTGATTTATTGACCATGTCATTGAACATTAAAAAAAGAAACCACAAGATGTTACAGTTTAAAGAGTTTCATTTAAATAAGATAAAGGGTGGAGGTAGGGAGGGATGAGTAAGGGTCGAGGTATCTGAATAGTCGGGAATGAGGTGTCGAGACTCAGGATGGGGATAGTCTTGACGCCCCTCTGGTTCAGCAACCCCCAAGTGAACCTCCGTGGACTAATCTGTTATGGGCCCTTTTTTTGTCTTTAAGGTGGCTGTGGATGTAACCCTGGTAGGCTTGGGAAGACCAACGACCAAGAGTTTTAATTGTGTGGTCAGGGATCCCTTGCCTGGATGTGGCTCCGATTGAAAAGAGTGACCTGAAGAAAGCTCAGGGGAGATGCCTGTTTTTGTGAGAACTTGGCGGAGGTGGTGGTGGAACCTGAAGCGTGTTTCTACTGTGCCAGTTTTGGTGGTGCAGAGAGGGTCTTGAGGGGAAGCTTGCTAGGCTAGACGTTAGTTTACGTGAGACGTGACGGGTTTGAAAGTGCTAAGATAGTTGTCAAGTTTGAAAAGGAAAATGGGCTCAGAAAGAGCAAGTTGATCTGTTTTGCTGTTTGAGATGAAATCTTTTTTTATTTTGTATTATTTAAGTGTTGCATAACAATACAAGACGTGTGAGGAACATGACAATACCGTACAAAACAAAGAGGAAGACAGGACAACAAGTGAACATTTCAGAGACAAAACAGTGACAAGCAGGAACAAACAAGGTACTGTAATAATAAGCATATTAAGGAAGTTAGAAAGCTGTGTGTGTGTGTGTGTGTGTGTGTGTGTGTGTGTGTGGGCGTGTGTCTGTCTGTCTGTGTGTCTGTGTGTCTGTGTGTCTGTCTGTCTGTCTGTCTGTCTGTCTGTCTGTCTGTCTGTCATTGTAGCAAATAGGTCAGTAGTTTGAGATAGACTGGGTGGGAGAAAGTAATGGAAACAAATCTGGGGGAGTGGGGTGAGTTACATCAATGATTAATAGAGAACAAACATTAAATAAAAATAGATTAATCAATTCATCATAATGATAATAACAACAACAACAATAATAATAATAATAATAATAATTATTATTATTCTAATGATAATAACAACAACAACAATAATAATAATAATAATAATTATTATTATTATTGTTATTATTGTTATTATTCTAATGATAATAATAATGATACAATAATAATAATAGTAATAAATAAATAAAAAGAAAGAAAACTAGAATTAAGAAAAAAAAGGTATACAGATACTACTGCTACTACAAATAATAATAAAAATCCTCATGAATAGTAATAATAATTACTATAATTAACATTACCAACATCACATACAAATGAAATAAAAAAGGAATATAAAATAATAATATTAAAGGTACTATGAGGAGTTTTTAACTGGCTGAGAAACAGACTGAAACTGATACTGATGCATCATTATGACCCTCTAAAGCAAACAAGACCATCCACAACAACACCGATACCTCCTCTGTTGTCATTTTTAATGCCTGAAACTGTTCTGAGGGGGTAGGTGTCAGAACAGATGATTGACATCTCGCTCTAGAGACACCCTTTTTTTGGCTGTTTTCATGGCAATTAATCACATTGTGTGATGAAGATAAATGGTAAAAGACAACAGGATGAGGTTATTGTCTGAAGACATTAATTTTGTATTTGCAGGAGAAGAGATAAGAGGTATCACTTTGTCCACAAGGGGGCGCCAGAATCGATACACACCAGAAGTTCCTCACAGCAGCTTTGATAATAATAATAATAATAATAATAATAATAATAATAATAATAGTAATAATAATAGTAAATAAAAAAGGGGAAATTAAGCTAGGGAATTTTGCAAATGGATAGGTATCATATCCAAGAATAAATATTTGTGTTGTTATAAGCAGACATCCATCCAAAATAATACAATTAAAACAGATTTATTTGTATGTAGAACTTTATCAAGTGTTAAATTCTTTCATTGAAGAACAAAAACATGAATGTTGAGTTAAATATTACTCATCCCCCTGATCCAACCCATTCAAAACTTAACAAAAATACAATCCCAACAAAGTCCCTTTCAAAATGTTAAATGAAAAGAGCCGCTCTTCCTCCAACAAAGTCCCATTCAACATGCAAATAAAAAAGCATCTTCCCTCAAGCTTCTCAAGACTAGCCTCTGCAGGATTCTAGAAATCATGTGTGCTTCATGTGATGGAGGAATGCACAGTGCATGTAGGGGGCGTGGTCTCAATAGCCCTGCAGTAAGCAGTGTGCTGTGTGCATGTGATTGAGGAATAGCATATATATTCAACTGTACTTGTATGAAATCTGGTTGTTTTAGTCAGGATTATGCTCAAATATATTTCCCCAACTATATTTAAGTTCACTATTAAGAGCCAACCTTCAATTTAGTTAATTCCTGCTTTATTCCCATTTATTCCTGTTAATTCCCATGGAAAGTTTCCAACTTTGAAAATTCCTGGAATTTTGCAACCCTAGTCAGGACCCAAACTGTCCATCAACCACACTGTATCACATATTTCCTGATTTCCAAAAGTTTTTTTTATCTTTTCAACAGAGGGTGAGATGGAGGGCATCAGAAGGGAACAGAAAGAGTGAAGTGAAATAAATGATGGTACAGATGGAGCAAAATCGTTCTGATTCTTATGATATAATGACAGCAACAAACATAGTTGGAGTAGAAATAATAACAACAATAAGTCATGAATGAAAATAGAAGAGGTAAATAAAATTTGAAAAAAAAAAAATTATATATACTTAGCTTTAGCTTTCTACAAGTAGCCTGAACACAGTCCATGTGTAGTTTTGTAGAGGTTACTGGATTTATTTCACTTTTGTGTCTGCACTTGAAAGAAAACACACATTTACACATAATTCATCATGTGATTTATTTCTGTGCCATGAAGAACATTTGAAGATGGAAGCGTATGAGTTGAAGAAAGGGGGACGTTTGTCCGTTGGTGAGCACTGATGCTCTCGGCCCTGTGTAGACCACTTTAACCCATTTGATCAATTCTGCCCCAAACCAGGTTTTCCCAGACCTTTATCAGAAAGCCTCACTCTACTCTGTCAAATGCCTTCTCAAGTTGAATTGGATAGAGATGGAAAGTTACGTTAGCCTAGCGCTTTTCTTCTGCTAACTATCAGTAGTAATCAGAATTGCCTAGCAGCTGTATCACTGCGTCTGTTAACCGACTCCTGGAGTGGGAGGAGTCATGAAGCTAAGTTCTGGTTGCTGCAGAGGTAAAAGATATACTTATTAAAGATCCACAAGTGTGTGTAGCTAGTTTTCATGCTTTCAAAGATGATTAACAACATGACAAACATGGTCCTTCTTCATGCACATGCTAAAGGTTTTGGATAGACATGGATGTACATTTTGGATATACTATGATTCTAGAGTACATTTGCTCTGTTTTCTCTTCTCTCTCTCTGCCTCCTTAAAGCTTTCTGTCTAAATGTCGTCAACAGTCACTGCTGATGTGGTGGGATCATTGCTCTCCTTTATGCAACAACACACAGAGGCCAGACAGTTGCCCATGGTCTGCTTTCTGATGAAGATATACAGAAGCAAGTCTGCCAGAGAACTCAGTCTAACAAATATACCGGACGTGTAGTGAAACATTGAAGAGTAAAAGCCAGTCGCCTCTAACAGGAACTTAATAATGATGGGCAGGAACAGCAGCGTGTAAATGAGCAGCACCACCACCAAAGTTCCAACTATTCGTCGTTTCTCATCAGAGCGGACCGAGGCGGAAGAAGAGAGGGCTCTGAGGGTCCTGACCAGGAAGAAGATGAACAGTGGGAAGGGGATGATGAGGATAATGAGGAGTACTATTAATGTAACTTTATAAGTAACCCAGGAAAACACAATAAGGAAACAAACTGGGGAGGCCCAGACCACGGCACAGACCGCCACAGAGATCTTGATGGTTCGTTTGAATCGGTACCACAGTGGGTGGACGATGACCAGGTACCTGCAAAACCAGAGGGACACACTGTCTTTGAGGAGGTGCAGGAACATTCAGAAACATGGTTATCAGACACTGTAGCGCTACACACGGCTTTAAACAGACCTTACCTTTCCAGTGAGATGCACACCATGAAGCCAACACTCGACAGTACACCACAGTAGTAGACATACTTAGCCATAAGAGTCCGATGATTTGACACAAGTGCGATCATGCAGCAGAGCTGAATGATGTCTGAAATGAGAAGGTTGATGACGTATATCGGAGCAACTTGACCCTGGCGTACCTGCAGAAGAATAGAGGTAGAAGTAAACATCACTCTCTGCAGTAACAGCCATGATTCATCAAACTATGACTCTCATGACATCCTGGCATTTCACTGTATTCAGACTTTGACCTGTGTTTCATGCTCTCATGGGGAGGCACTCTGACCCAGTCAAACAGGAGCACAAGGCTGAAGTGTGGGTTGTGTCATGTTTGCATTCAGAAGCTGTACCTCTATAACTTTACACACATTTCAGGGACTATCCTGAAACTAATGGAGAAGATGATTTTTCACTAGTGAATTATGTTTTATGTGAACTATGTATTACACTGAACTAACTATATATATCTATAGACACTTCAGACATTTCACAAAAAGTCCATCTCTGGTTAATTTAAGAGTATCTGTAATGGTGAGGGAAAGTCAGCCTCTGGAGACCATGAATACTCACAAAGTGGAACACTTCTCCATAGTTTTTATTCTAGTTTTTAAAACACAAATGTTGAGAACTGATGGAATAGACTATGTTTTACTTATTCTTTGCCCAAAAGTCATGAAATAAAAAAGTAAGTTGGCTTCATCCTCTGACGACCATGAACGCTGACAGAATAGAACACTCCTTTGACCTTTTTTAATCAAACTTACTGACCAAGTTTAGTGTGTTTTGCTGTTTCTTCCTCTACAGTGTAAGCAGAAGCATTCTGCATGTGTATAAACTCACATCATCTTTGGGTTAACATCAAAGCTAGCACCAAACCCAGATCCAGATCCTCTACAGACAAGCACACAGTTCCACAGAAACATGACATAGACAGTAAATAAAGTCACAAAGTACATACCAGAGAGGAAAGAGCATAGATGGTCACGAGCACCAGAGGAAGGCCGATACTGATGACTATGCACATCACAACATAGTATATGTAATACATTTCTTCGTCATCCTGAGATCTTGTGAGGTTTCTGTCATTGTTGTCTGTGTGGGAGGTGGTGTTATTGAAGCCTGCTTCCATTCTTCAGTGTAATCTAAAGTTATAGAGATCAGGAAAAATAACAGTTAGTAAAAAGCAGAGTGCAGTAACATGAATAACATGGTCGTCACTAAACACAGCATTTCATCTAACGTGCTCAGTTTATTCAAAAGTTTGAGATCAGTGTGAATAGTTTCATGGACTTTAAACTACAAAGGTTCTGCTGGCCAAGGCTTTCCTTTTTCACTTCACAAAATGTTTTCTTTAGAAATATTATTTGTCTTCAATATTTGAAAAAAATACAAAAGGAGGTTTAAAAGGTTCCAAATAACACGGGCTATAAAGGTGGAGTCTGGGGTTTGAATCCCACATGGAGCTAAGAATATACAGCTTACATTTTTCACACTGAGACAAGTCAAGTTTCTTTTTCTGGATGATTCCTATTTTAGTCCGATCCAGTGTTGTAGTACTCGAGTCCAGGACTCGGACTCGAGTCACGTTTTGCAGGACTCGTGACTTGAATTGGACTCGGGCACCGATGACTTGGATTTACGCACGGCATACAGCGCTGTGACTTCATTCATAAATGAATCTCCAGACACACTGGCTGTATTTCATTAGAATCTCACTGCAGTGGCAGTTAGACCTCGTCAATTTACTAAAATCAAAACAGAAAATCAAACCGGCCAATGAGCCAGGTAAAAACCATCAGACTATCAAAATGCTTACTAAAATAAAATAATAATAATGCACATAACATTGCCCTTAATATAAACAACAACACATAAATGACATCAAGTAAAATGATTATGAATATATCAGAATAATTAATATTTATGACATAAAATGATGGAAATAGTTCCAACATTAAACTGGACTGGTCAGAACTCAAATGTGCTGTACAAGAAGAGACAAAGCAGACTCTTTCTGCTCAGGAGACTCAGGTCTTTTGGTGTGGAGGGGGCTCTTCTGAAGTCCTTCTTTGACTCTGTGGTGGCATCAGCCATCTTCTTTGGAGTGGTCTGCTGGGGAAGCAGCATCTCTGCTGCTGACAGGAAGAAGCTGAACAGACTGGTGAAGAAGGCCAGCTCTGTCCTGGGCTGCCCACTGGACCCTGTGGAGGTGGTGGCTGACAGGAGGATGATAGCAAAGCTATCTTCTGATGGACAACACGTCACACCCCCTCCAGGAGACCATAACAACACTAAGTAGCTGGGACGAGTAAAGGACTCTCTTATCTTAACACTAATGTTAATGAAAGAAATGTGTTTCCTACACATCCAAAAGGTCCCACACAGCCAGTCCAGGTCCCACACAGCCAGTCCAGGTCCACACAGCCAGTCCAGGTCCACACAGCCAGTCCAGGTTCACACAGCCAGTCCAGGTCCACACAGCCAGTCCAGGTCCACACAGCCAGTCTAACAGTCAATAGTTTGGATTCAAACAGCTGCCCTCCTTGTAATATATGATATTACCAGTGAGGACTCGACTTGGACTCGGACTCAAATAATGAGGACTCGACTCGGACTCAGTTTTTTCTCTGGTGACTTGGACTCGACTCGGGGTGCTTCTCAAAGCTCTAAACGTCCATCCTCGCGTCTCTTCCTCACGTCTTAGTCCCACCCACCAGAGATGCGAGGAAATGAAACCAGAGGAGAGAGGAGAGAGGAGATTTATATTTAGAGAAATGAGACGTCCTCTGCTCAGGAGCATCACGTGAAGCGACGTCGGTTTGTGATGACGGCTTTAACAGCTGTTTGTGTCTGCACACATGTTCACTGTAATAACTCTGATCAATATAAACAGTAACAGAGCTCTGTCTCTGTGTTTACCTGTTTAACACACACCTGTTTAACACACACCTGTTTAACACACACCTGCACATGAAGAAGAGAATCTGCTCTCTGTTTATTCTGTCCTGAAGCATCACGGATCGATTCATCAGTAAAATGCCTCATTATTAAATTATTTATTACTTTAAGGGAAAATAGAAACCATGCAACTCTTTTCAAACCCTGTGCTCATTAATAATAATAATAATAATAATACCTAAGTTTTATATAGCGCTTTTCAAGAACTCAAAGACGCTTTACAAGAGAGACAATAAATAAATAAAATAAAATAAAGACATATAAGACAAGCAGACGACAAGGGAAGAGGTGGAATAATTAATGTGAGGGGAATGCCTGTTTGAAAAGGTAAGTTTTTAACTGTTTCTTAAATGAATGAAGTGAGTCAGAAGCACAGATGTGTGGGGGGAGAGAGTTCCAGAGGGTGGGGGCGGCTATGGCAAAGGCCCGGTCCCCCAAGGTACGGTGCTTGGATTTAGTAATGGGAGTGAGGAGGTTGGAGTCAGAGGATCGGAGGCGGCGGGAGGGGTGGTAGTACTGGAGAAGGTCAGTGAGGTATGGGGGGGGGGGCAGGTTATTGAGGGATTTGTACGTGGTGAGCAGGATCTTGAAGTGGATGCGCTGTTTAACGGGGAGCCAGTGGAGCTGTTGAAGGACAGGGGTGATGTGGTCTCTGGAGCGGGAGTGGGTGAGTAGCCGGGCAGCAGAGTTCTGTACGTATTGTAGTTTTTGTAGATGGGAGGAGGGAAGACCATACAGGAGGCTATTACAGTAGTTGAGTCGTGAGGATATAAAAGCATGAATTAGGGTTTCAGCAGCGGATTTGGAGAGAGTGGGACGGAGGCGGGCGATGTTGCGGAGGTGAAAGAAGGCAGTTTTGGTGATGTGACGGATGTGGGGTTGGAAGGAGAGAGTCTGATCGAAGATGACGCCAAGGTTTTTGATCTGAGGGGAGGGGGTGACTGAGTGACCGTCTATGGAGAGCTTGAAGTCCTGGGCGGAGGGGAGGAGGGATTTGGGGCCGATGATGATGATTTCAGATTTGTTACTATTGAGTTTTAGAAAATTGGTGGTCATCCATGATTTTATTGCAGATAGGCAGGTGGTGAGGGTGGAAAGGTAGAGTTGGGTGTCGTCGGCGTAACAGTGAAATTGGAGTCCATGATGGCGAATGATGTGACCAAGGGGTAGGATGGACAGAATGAAAAGGAGGGGACCAAGCACCGAGCCTTGAGGGACACCATGGGTTACTGAAATGGAGTGGGATGAGCAGTTGTTAATGGAGATGAATTGCTGTCTGTCTGTGAGGTAGGATGAGAGCTAGGAGAGGGCTGAACCAGTTATGCCAGTGTAATGCTGTAAGCGGTGGAGCAGGATGGAGTGGTCGATGGTGTCAAAGGCTGAGCTGAGGTCGAGGAGTTGGAGAATTGAGAGGGAGCCAGAGTCTGAGGCGAGCAGGAGGTCGTTGGTGACTTTGATGAGGGCTGTTTCGGTGCTGTGGTGGGTGCGGAATCCTGATTGAAATGTGTCAAGTAAGTCAGAGGGGAGGAGATGGTGTTTCAATTGACCGGCAACAGTTCGTTCCAGAATTTTAGAAATGAATGGGAGATTGGAGATGGGGCGGAAATTATCAGGGTTTTCATGATCCAGTCCAGGTTTTTTGAGTATGGGTGTGATGGCGGCAAGTTTAAAGGTGGAGGGAACAGTACCAGAGGTGAGTGAAGAGTTGATGATGTCCAGGATAATAGGAGTGAGGCAGGGAAGACATGATTTGACAAGTGAGGATGGCATGGGGTCCAGGAGACAGGTGGAGAGTTTGATGTTTAAGAAATGTTTGTTGAGGTCAGAGGTTGTTATAGGTGAGAATGAGGCAAGGGTGGACAATGGGATTTGAGGGGGGGCAGGGTGCGGAGCAGGGCTAGTTATTGTTGTGGTGGAGAGCTGTTGGTGTATGTTGGCAATTTTGGATTTGAAAAAGTTCAGGAGATTATTGCACTTTTCTGTGGTAAATGACTGAGAGACCTTGTCCTTTGGATTTAGCAGTTTGTTGATGGTGGAGAAGAGAGTGCGGGGGTTTGGGGAGCCAGAGTGAATGATGTCCGAGTAGAATGCAGAGCGGGCAGAGATGAGTGCGGTTCTGTAGAGGTTGGTGTGATCTGAGAGAGCTTGCTTGTGAACTGTGAGACCGGTTTTCCTGACAAGACGTTCCAGTTGTCTGCGTTGTTTTTTGAGAGAGTGAAGTTCGGGGGTTTACCAGGGGGCAGAGCGGGCGAAGGAGACAGATGTTGTTCTGACTGGAGCAAGTTGATTGAGGCAGGTGGAGAGGGTGTTATTGTAATTGGTGACCAGGTCGTCAGGGGTTGGTTCCTCAGGGAGAATTGATGTTGAGAAGGAGTCGGATATGAGGGAGGAGAGGGTGCTGGGGCATAGGGACTTGAGGTTCCAAAAAGAAATGGTTCGAGTCTGGTTTTGCAGGGGGCTAGGAATATTGATTTGAAAAGTTATGGCCAGGTGGTCAGAGATGGTGAGGTCAGTGTGTGAGAGGGTGTCAATATGGAGGCCAGTGGAGCAGACCAAGTCCAGAATGTGTCCGCGGGTGTGGGTAGGGAAGTTGACATGCTGGGTGAAATTAAAACTATTTAGAATGTCCAGAAAGTCAACGGTGGTTTTGCAGGTGTTAGCGTCAATGTGGATGTTGAAGTCACCTAAGAGTAGTATGGATGATGAGACTGTGCAGAGTTGTGTAATGAATTCAGTAAAATCTGAGAGGAAGGATGCGTTGGGTTTGGGAGGACGGTAGATGATAGAGATGGTCACGGGGGTGGAGCCAGGAAGTTTGAAGGAGAGATGTTCAAAAGTGGGGACAGCAGGAATGGAGAGGGGTCGAGGGTTTAGGGTTTGCCGGTGGATGGCAGCAATGCCCCCGCCGCGGCCTTCAAAATGTGGTTTCCATGTAAGAGAATCCAGAAGGGGTGGTTTGATTTAGGGTGAAAAATTCTGAGGGTTTTTGCCAGGTTTCAGTGAGACAGAGAAGATCCAGGTGTGAGTCCGTTATGAATTCGTTGATCAGGAGGCTTTTATTGTTGAGAGATCTTGTGTTGAGTAGAGCAAGTTTGAGAGGCCTTTGTTTTGGAGGTGCATGGGAGGAAGTGGGTACAGGGCGGAGGTTGAAAAAGTAATGATCAGCCTCATATGAAACTGTATTAACCTGACAGGAATATAACAAGTGTTTTTACTAACAGACAAACTTTACTGTCAGACTTCTCTTCATGAAGAAAACCAGAACAAACAGGGAAACTAACAGGAGGAATAACTGATCATTAATATATATTCTATCTATGATGTTAGACTCTATTACTCTATTTCATTAGACAGTGAATCTGACAACAACAATCAGATATAACATAATCCATCCTCTGTTATATTGAATTTATGATTTGCGTTCAGTATTTTGTGTTTAAAATTCTCATCAAACACTTTTTAATCTCAGGTCATCAAACAGACTGTTTAGAAACCAACGTGTGTTTATGATCTGTTTCAGGGTACCCTTAGTGACTGTTTTAAGGTCTGTTTCAGGGCACCCTTAGTGACTGTTTTAAGGTCTGTTTCAGGGCACCCTTAGTGACTGTTTTAAGGTCTGTTTCAGGGCACCCTTAGTGACTGTTTTAAGGTCTGTTTCAGGGCACCCTTAGTGACTGTTTTAAGGTCTGTTTCAGGGCACCCTTAGTGACTGTTTTAAGGTCCGTCTTTTCTCTGTTATTAAACTCAGCTGATGTTAAGTTTCGGTTAAGTTCGAGCTGCTTCAGCGTCCAATCAGTGAGTGATATTAGATAAGGGGGCGTGTCTTTCAGAGAAAAGACTTCCGCAAAGTCTGCTGTCATGTTTCCTCGATTATCCCTCCTCGGATCAGTCTCCTTGCTCCTCTCTCCTCTCTCCTCCAGCAGCGTTTAGAGCTTTGGGACGCAAGTTAAAAGGGCGCGTCAGTAAGTACTTCCGGTTCGACCGAGGAGCGAGGAGACTGCAGTTTAGAGCTTTGAGATGCACCCTCGGACTCGAACACAGAGGACTCAGGACTCAACTCAGACTTGGATTTGGTGACTCTACTACAACACTGGTCCGATCCAACTTTTTAATATTCATACTGCATAGTACTGTACACAAACACAACAAGCTTTTAGTTTACCTCTTCAAAATAATGCGTCTGCACTGTTTATTGTCATTTTCAAATATTTATTGCTTAATGTGCTGAGAAAAATAATCCAAGATAAAGCTGCAGGTGGTGATGAACAGGCCCTGGCACTTTGGTGTGCAGCAGCTGTTGGTTGTGCAGCAGCTATGATTTATCACCAGAGGGTGGTGCTGTCACTACTGAATGTATATGTAGAGCTGTTCAGGTCCAGACTATCAGCTTGTGTAAATGTTAGCACAGAGAACAGTCTAACACTGGCTTTAAACAGCAGGTGGGCCATGACTGAGTTATCACCTGTGTTCATGTTGTGAATGTTCATGACAGAACATGAATCAAACAGTTAAGATTGAAAGATAAAACCTGTATACAGGGGTTTATCTTGTCTGCTTCCAATAGGTGGAGGTATGACTATGACCACAGTGTGTATGTAGATGAGTTGAAGCTGGGACCGACATCAACCCTGTTAGATCAGACACTGTGTGTAATAGTCGGTACTCTGTATTCCCACAGGGTGGCGCTATGACTGCAGTTGGAAATCTGCATATAGTTGTGTTCTGGGTTGGACTTTGAAGAATCCTGCAAAATGTCCAACTTGAAAATAATTTTTAATGGCAACGTTTCGGTACTAGACCTTCAAGTCTAGTTCTCTGTTTTTAAATACCTCTGTAATGGACTCGATATCATTGTAAATGAGGATTACCCCTCACTGATCTCTCAAGCATAAATACAGGCATATTGATTGATTGATTGATTGATTGATTGATTGATTGATTGATTGATTGATTGATTGATTGATTGATTGATTGATTGATTGGTTGGTTGGTTGATTGATTGATTGATTGATTGATTGGTTGGTTGGTTGGTTGGTTGATTGATTGATTGATTGATTGATTGATTGATTGATTGATTGATTGATTGATTGATTGATTGATTGATTGATTGGGGCATGTTTAGGCTGCCAAATAAAGGATTCATATGGAAATCAATTTTTTGGGTTAAGGCTTTTTTCACTCAAAGATAATTGACTATATTTCTAAGTGACTGTAATCTGCCTCAGATATCACGTCTCTAACCTGCAGGGAGATAAAGCACTCTTCATGTCGCAGATGCCTGGTCATTTAAAACATCCCATAATTCCCCCTCATTAGTTTCATGTTGGGTCCAAACATACAGAACAGACGATGTGAAAATGAATGATGAGGAGAGGAATATGTCAAAGGCTATGAACAACATTCTAGGTATACAGAGCTTATATGCAAATAGATATATATTCTTTACTTTTTGTCTTTACAATCACACACTGGACATCATCCCAAATAAAACTAGAAGATAGAAGCATTACAAATGTCATTACTGTAACATTCATTGTCATGGCTTTTTGTTCCTCTTCTCATTCTTTCACTGACGTTTCTGAAAAGATCACAATATTAACTCTGTTGACTACTGAAGGATTCTAAAGAGTCCAGATCTTACCTGAATGAAGTCGCTGCTCTGTGTTTGATGTTTCTCTGCTTCTTCCCCGTCTACAGTGATCACTTTAAGATATTACGTCCACCAGGCTCCTGAATTTATCTCTCGTCTCTTTGAAGGAAGTCAGAAAAATGATTCAGATATGATAATGTGTTTTCAGAGAAAGAGATGCATTTCAACCACAGATCACCGCACTAAGAGGCCTTTTATCAAGCAGAAGATGGGTTTTCAATTGTGATCTGAGGTAAAAGATAAGTGCTCTTACTCAGACTAGTTAGGCAAACTGTGCACATGAGGAGAGTCAGTCTGGTTAAACAAGCTTCTCTTGGTGCAAACTGTGGAGTGAAAATGTCTTTGGAGGATGATCAGAGCTGCATGGCTGTATCATGGGGCACGCACTGACAGTCAGGAAAGATCCAGCCTCCTGCGTGAGCTGTTCACTTTGCCAACTAGGTTGAGAGAGGCTTTTTTCCTCCTGTTCAGGCCGGTCACTGTAACTCAGGGTCCCCAGCCGGGTGAGTTCCTCAGGACTGGTGTTCTAAGAGAGTCTCACAGAAGCCCTGGGCAGTCCCTGCAAATTCACCTGTCCCAAACCCCACCCACTCCCCTGAAAAGGAGAGGATTGATTCCAATATTTTTATTCTTCAATAAAAGTTATACAACACCAGAACCCCACAACAAAGGAAACCCATAATGCTCCCATAGAAAGATTCCACACATGAAAAAAAAGATCCACCAACCGAACAAACAAACTGCTCCAACAGTGTTAGTGTGACAGGGTCAGAAATGAGGATTCTTTGTGTGTTTGTTCTTAAATTTGTATTTGCATGTATGTTTTAGTAATACTTTCATGGATTTCTGTGTTTTTATGCATTTGTGTAATGTTTGTTCTTCTCTGATTTTATTATGTTTTAGATGTTGGTTTAATCAGTTGACTGTGTCTAGAAGACACTGAACTGGGACCTGGGGTGCTTCTCAAAGCTCTAAACTGCAGTCTCCTCGCTCCTTGCTTGAACCGGAAGTAGTTACTGACGCGCCATTTTAACTTGTGTCCCAAAGCTCTAAACGCTGCTGGAGGAGAGAGGAGAGAGGAGAGAGGAGAGAGGAGACTGATTTGAGGAGGGATGATCGAGGAAACACGAGAGCAGACTTTGCGGAAGTCTTTCTCTGACAGACACGCCCCCTTATCAAATATCTCTCACTGATTGGACGCTGCAGCGGCTCGGACCTAACATCAGCTGAGTTTAATAAAGGAGAAAAGACCTTAAAACTGTCACTAAGGGTGCCCTGAAACAGATCTTAAAACTGACACTAAGGGTGCCCTGAAACAGACCTTAAAACTGTCACTAAGGGTGCCCTGAAACAGATCTTAAAACAGTCACTAAGGGTGCCCTGAAACAGACCTTAAAACTGTCACTAAGGGTGCCCTGAAACAGACCTTAAAACAGTCACTAAGGGTGCCCTGAAACAGACCTTAAAACAGTCACTAAGGGTGCCCTGAAACAGATCTTAAAACTGTCACTAAGGGTGCCCTGAAACAGACCTTAAAACAGTCACTAAGGGTGCCCTGAAACAGATCTTAAAACTGTCACTAAGGGTGCCCTGAAACAGATCTTAAAACAGTCACTAAGGGTGCCCTGAAACAGACCTTAAAACAGTCACTAAGGGTGCCCTGAAACAGATCTTAAAACAGTCACTAAGGGTGCCCTGAAACAGACCTTAAAACAGTCACTAAGGGTGCCCTGAAACAGACCTTAAAACAGTCACTAAGGGTGCCCTGAAACAGACCTTAAAAAATTCAAACAAAATATCAATTAACATACAGTTCAATAAATATTTAGTGGTAAAAACTAACAAGTAATAAATACCATGCATAATAACTATTAAAATCAATGCTAATAAAAAAATAAATACATCTAAAAATATTTGTCTTTTGTTTTCATAAACAGGACCAAAGTCCCTTGCAAACACATGCAATGGTCAATGCCCATGTGCCCATCCCTGCCAGCTTCTTCTCTGGAGCTGACTTGAAGCCAGCCTTCAGGCTGTCCAGGGACAGCTTCAAGCTGCTGATGCAGATGCTTCCGGGTGAAAAAACTCACGGCTGGGGACGTGACATAGAGGTGCTGGTGACTCTCTACTGGCTTGCCTGTGGAGCCTCTTACAGGGTCACTGCTGACATCTTTTCAATGCCCTTGGCCACAGTCTGCAGGATTGTTCATAACCTGGTGGAGGCATTGATGACAATACTCCATCGAGTCATTCATTTCCCAAAGCCAGAGGAAATGGAGGAGGTGGGGGCCGGCTTTGTCTGCCTTGCTGGCCATGAGGCATTCCGGCATGCGGCTGGTGCCATCGACGGGTGTCACATCCGAATTGTTCCTCCTGCAGAGCCACAGAGAAAATATTATTACAACAGAAAACTGTTCCCTTCCATTCTTTTCTGCAATGCAAAGGGCGCATTTGTGGATGTCTACATTGGCAATCCAGGATCAGTGCACGATGCACTTTTTCTGCGCAGATCACCAATGTACCGCCAGGCCCTGTATCCTCTAGATTGGTACTTTCTCCTTGGAGATGGAGGATATCCATGCCTGCACCATCCTGTTGCTATTATGACTCCATTCCGCCAGCCTACAGCAAGTAAGCTCTCTGTCTCTCTCACACTCACTCACTCACTCACTCACTCACTCACTCACTCACTCACTCACTCACTCACACACACAGCATTGTAAAGAGAGAGAGAGAGAGAGAGAGAGAGAGAGAGAGAGAGAGAGAGAGAGCAAATTGTTAGTTGAAAGACTTGAAAACTCAACATATTTTCTCTGTGAATTTTGACTTACAGGCCAAGTTGAAGCTCGGTTCAACGGGCATCATGCCAGAGCGAGGAGCATTATAGAGCGCACCTTTGGCATCCTGAAGACACGCTGGCGCTCCATCTTCCTGAGGGCCCTAGAGATCCGACCTTTGTTCGTACCAAAGGTTGTTGCTGCCTGCTACATTCTGCACAATATATGTGTGGCAGCAGGTGATATCCTGGATCTGGATGAAGAGGAGGAGGAAGAGGAAGTCCCGGTCCCCGATGACAGTGAGGATGATGCAGACAATGCTGACACTGAAGAGAGGGCGCTGTCAGGGAACGTTGTTCGTGGAAGGCTTGCCGCTCAAATTTCTGCTCCAGAGGCGCTGCCAGTATTTCTGGGTGAACATGACTACATCTAAACTTCTCCAGATGTGGTCATGTTCACTGGAAATACTGGTCATGTCACAACATAAAGATGCTGTTTACTGCACAATGGGTCTTGCACTACATTTAGCTAGATAGATAGAAAAACATAGATGGACAGTTAGATAGACACACATAAACAGATAGATAGACAAACATAGATAGACAGTTAGATAGACACACATAAACACATAGATAGACAAACATAGATAGAAAGTTAGATAGAGACACATAAACACATAGATAGACAAACATAGATAGAAAGTTAGATAGACATAAATAAACAGATAGATAGACAAACATAGATAGAAAGTTAGATAGAGACACATAAACAGATAGATGGATAAACATAGATAGACAGTTAGATAGACATAAATAAACAGATAGATAGACAAACATAGATAGACAGTTAGATAGACATACATAAACAGATAGATAGACATAAATAAACAGATAGATAGGCATATAATAGATAGATATAAATACATTGTAATTATTGTTGTTTTTTTTCATTGTATATATCTTCATTTGTTGCAATGTTCTTTTTCATGTTCTGACTCAATTCCATTTCTCTGCATGACTGTAAATAGTTGTTAATAACTGAAATAAGGGCCATTTAATCACTTTTGTTTTTGTAATTTTAAAATTTATTTACAAGTTTTTCAAATAGGGCCAGGTATCTCTCTGCCTGTTCATTTGCTGCCCTCTGTCTCTCCTCTTGTCTGGCCAACGCCTCTCTCTCCCTCTGCTCATCCCTCTCTGCCTGCTCCTTCATAAAAGCCAGAAGATCCTCCCGGTCCCTGGTCCTCTTCCTCGGTGGCTGGCTAACACTGGCCTCTGCTGCAGATGGGGCAGAGGCTGGTGTGTTGACTGTGCCACCTGTAGTGGCAGTGAGGTTGGATGCAACAACCAGGGGGGGATTGACTGAGTGCGGCCCCTGGAGTGCTGCATCCATAGCACCATACCACTGCCAGGTGGCAGCCGTCACACTACCAGCCTCTACCCCTTTGCCCGTGGGTGGGTCCCTAAATCAGGATGTTGACAACAACTCTGTGAAACTAATAGCTCAAATGATTTTGCAGTTCTAAAGCTCAGGGTTCATGTATAATACAAATAGAGAAACAAGTAGTTACCTTGTATTTATCTTTTAAATTGTTCCACTTTTTTTTTGCCTGTTTGGATGTTAAGGCAAGGCCAGAAGTGGTAATAAAGTCCCTGGTGTTAACAGAAAACAGAAATGTATCAACAATAGTCATTATGAATGGAAACTGTGCAAATCTAGCACCAACACTTCCCCAGACGAATAGGAAATAATACAAGCTCTCAAAATCAATACTCACTCCCATCCACTTCTGGCTGAGTTTCTTCGCCCCGTGAAATGGCTCTCATTGGCCGCCCTCCACTCAATGAGGGCTCTGGTTTCCTCAGACGTCCCTTGATTAAAATAGGGTGTAAGTGTTAGTTTTAATGTAGAAATAAACATTGGAACAAGTCAGAACAAAAAGGGATTAAGGTACGCAAACACTTTGGTGAAAGGTAAAACGCCTGCCCTACTACAATCAATACTTACACTGTAAATATACAAAGTTGAGCACTTTAGTTCCGCCAAACTGATAAGCCTGTTAATAACTGAGACCAAGCTTGCCCGTTATATAAGCCTGCCCCAAAACGAATTATATCGCATGTGTAACCGATGCAGAAATATCACAGCCAGCAGCAAATTTTAAAAGAACTTTTCGGCGGGGTATTATGAGCTGTAGCGTTACAGTGGGACCCGGCATGTCCGAAAACGTAAGTGAAACATTTCAGCCTGGCTTTATCTTGATATATCCACCACATATTTAAGGTTTAAATATCTACATTATCGCATAAAATAATCTCAAAACTGCATTTTGTGTCACAAAAAACATAGTATTTTCAAAAGTATAGCTTACAGTTGTGGGTTTTCTCCTCCGCCATGTCTCCCGCTGGTTGCAGTGAAATGCATTCTGGGATACGTTGCTGTCCCAAGTCCACACAAGTTACCATCCGATGCATCCTCGGTGAAATGGGCGTGTCGAGAACACTTCCGGGATTTGTAACGTTCTTGCCGAAATGCGAACTTGTGTATTGGAACAGTACTTGGGCTGTGACTGATGACGTTTCACAAGTCCACCAGAACGCAAGTACAGAGAAGAACGCATATTGAGAAACAGCCGTAGTGTTTTGTCACTCACTGATGAGGTCATCTGAATCACCTGTGTGTGCGTGCGTGTGTCTGTGTGTGTGTGTGTTTGTAGCTGTGTCTCAATTCAGGGTCTGCATCCTCCTGAGGCTGCATTTTGAAGGCCGATTACGTCACAACGCTGCGTGAAGGCTGTCCCATTTCGAAGGCTCCTTCTAAAACACCCGGATGCAGCCCACAAATGCGGCCTTCTTTTCCCTGTTCTAGAAGGACACATCGCTACTATCCTTCGCGGCCTCATACATCCCAAGATCCTTTGCGCGCTGCTCATTCATGAAAATTACTATCCAATATGGCGGCACCTAGCGGGGAAGAGAGAGACTGAGTGGAATTCACTTTTAAATGTAAGTATTTGGGTTTTACTCTTTTGAACATCCAACACCAGATATGTGAAGCTTCAAGGGACCTTAACACTTTAATGTTTCTGTTAAAATACGTGACGTTAGTAATGCTTACATGTAGCCACGGGACTAGACTGTTATACTTCATATTACATATAAATGGACTAAGATGACCAACTTTAGATGAGGTTGTGAGCCCTGCGTTATTTCCAGACTGTAAAACTGTAGGTAAAGGTTTGCATTGAATACTGAGCTGACTTCAGGATTATTACAATTTTTATTATTATTGTTATTTGGCCATATAAGAATCCTTGTGTCTGTTGACATGACAAAACGTGCTTTACATTTCTTTTGTTTTTTAGGGAGCAAGGATCAAACTGAGAGATTCATAAACCTGAGGGATCAGAACGATCATTACGGGTGTATAACATTCAGCCACTGTTAGATGGAGGTTAGTTTATAATTATGGAAACACTTTATAATAATGGAACAGTTTTCTTAGTGAAATAATGCTGAAGTCATGTTGAAGTAATGCATGACTCAGGATGAATTTCTGTATGAATTAATAAGTAACTCCTGTTGTTCACCATGAACTAATGATCCTGTCTGACTTCATGTAATGACGTGTTTAATACATCATTAGTTAAGGTATGTTAATTAACAGTTACTTCATACATCAGTTCAGATTTCACCAAATTTGCTGGACATACAAGTTTTTATTTTTAGGATGATTGAATATGAACAGCCTCTCAGGCTGAATTTTAAAATGTCATATTTCTGAGAACATACTGAATGGTGTGTGTGTGTGTATATATATATATATATATATACAATATATGTATATATACAGTATTTACACACATATGTGTGTTTATTTAACAACATGTGTCTTGGCCAGCAGGCCAAATCAAATGGGAAAACCTGAAAATAAAATACAAAGTGTATACAGACATGGATGATGATATTGAAGCTACTATGTTTTTTAAGATGTTTTGTTTTTCAGAGCTGGCAAAGAGAAAATCAACACTTCTGAAAAGGTGTATGACAACATTCACATCACATAGTCATATTTTCAAATCTCCTGTCAGCTTTTAGCACTGACTTCATGTAGCATCTACGGACAGCAGAAACCTTGACGTAAAGGTGAGGGCGCGAACAATTGGTGACGCAACCCGGAAATCCTCCGAAGGCCAGACCGTCTCATTTCACAACGGTTAATGCGGCCCTCGAACGTGCCTCCGAAGGACTCACCTCCGAAGACCGCGTAGGCTGCGTCCTCCGAAGGATGCAGCCCCTGAATTGAGACACAGCTTGTGTGTGCATGCGTGCTTGTGTTTGTCACTCACTGATGAGGTCATCTGAATCACCTGTGTGAGTTTGTGTGTGTGGGTGTGTGTGTGTGTGCGTGTGTCATTGTGTCAGTCAGCACTGATGAGGTCATCTGAATCACCTGTGTCTCCAACTGTCATTAACTGTTGCCATGGTGATGGGACCAGCTGTGTAACTGCTGTGTGACAGTTGATTAAGAATGGGATTCATGGGGAAAATTAGGGTCTACATATGTCCACACTGTGCGATAACCGTAATAGCTATCAGAAAAAGGATCAAACCGTGAGCATCAGAAGACTCTGATGAACACAGTGATGTGTTTTTCATGTCTGTACAGTCAGAAATGTAGTCAGGGCAGCGAGTTAAGAAAAGTGAAACTTTTGCTCTCCTCCAGAAATGTTTAACATTACGGCAGATGGCCGAGCAGAGAGACTTTCTCTGACAGTTGGTGACCTGCTGGCTCAACGGTACAATCTTTGGCTTTGGTTACCTCTTTGAAAGAAGCAGGAGAAGACAGGGAACGTTTTGATGTCTTATTTGTGTATGTGGAGTGAAATTTGTGGATTTTCTGGCAATTTTTCCAGAGGCCATGACCCATTGTTTTCCCAGCCTGCCCACTCTAAGTTTTGAACCTCTCACTCTGCTCACCAGAGTTCCACCCCATACACACCAATGTTAAAGTGAGGGAAGAGCTGAAATTTGATGAATTTTTGAACAGTGAAATCTGTGAAACTGTGAAAGGTATCAAAAAAGTGAAACAAGTGTAGATAGCTGAAAGTCTTGTGAACAGTTTAAAGTTTGAATGGAGTGTATAAGTGAAAGTATGCTGAAGCTATGAGCTGTAGTAGTTGATTAGTTGTTGTTAGTAGTTGTAGTAGTTGTAGTAATAAAGTTGAATAACAATATGTTGAAATGCTCAGTATTTCAACATAATAATAAAATAATAATATTGAATAGCTTTCTTGTGTTATCAGATGATTGTCTATTTTTCATGAAACCAGTTTGATCTGTGTGGATGAGCTTTCCCATTACCTGACTTAACCTTGGAGCAAGAATTTGGGACAAAATGTTATTGTCTATATTTGCAAGTGATATTGGACGATAGTTGCTACATATCAAGGGGTCTTTGTCTTTTTTTGTGGATTAGGGTAATGTGGGAATAATTAAACATGGGTGGAAAACTTCCCTTGTCAAAGGATGCTTGAAACTTCTGTAAAAAGTATAGGAGATAAATCCTCCTGATAAAATTCTGAGGTATAGCCATCAGATCATCTGTTTTTTAAGTCTTGAAGCCAAATGGTAAATGGTAAATGGACTTGTACTTGTATAGCGCTTTTCTAGTCTGTTTGACCACTCAAAGCGCTTTTACACTACTTGTCACATTCACCCATTCATACCCATTCACTCACTGATGGTAGAGACTGCTATGTAGTGAGGGACCATCAGTGTTAGCTAATCAGTGTTAGCTAATCTCATTCATTCACATTTCAAAGATGATTAACAACATGAAAACCTGGTCCTTCTTCATGCATTTGGATATACTATGATTCTAGAGTACATTTGCTCTGTTTTCTCTTCTCTCTCTCTGCCTCCTTAAAGCTTTCTGTCTAAATGTCGTCAACAGTCACTGCTGATGTGGTGGGATCATTGCTCTCCTTTATGCAACAACACACAGAGGCCAGACAGTTGCTCATGGTCTGCTTTCTGATGAAGATATACAGGAGCAAGTCTGCCAGCAGACTCAGACTAAGTAATATCCTGGAGTCGTAGTCAAACATTATCTTGTAAAAGGGAGTCCCCTTTGACCAAATGATGGATGGCAGGAACAGCAGCGTGTAAATGAGCAGCACCACCACCAAAGTTCCAACTATTCGTCGTTTCTCATCAGAGCGGACCGAGACGGAAGAAGAGAGGGCTCTGAGGGTCCTGACCAGGAAGAAGATGAACAGTGGGAAGGGGATGATGAGGATAATGGAGAGTACTATTATTGTAACTGTAACAGTAACCCTGAATAACATAATAAGGAAACAAACAGGAGGGAAGGCCCAGACCACAGCACAGACCACCACAGAGATCTTCATGGTTTGTTTGAATTGGTGGACGATGACCAGGTACCTGCAAAACCAGAGGGACACACTGTCTTTGAGGAGGTGCAGGAACATTCAGAAACATGATTATCAGACACTGTAGCACTACACATGGCTTTAAACACACCTTACCTTTCCAGTGAGATGCACACCATGAAGCCAACACTCGACAGTGCACCACAGCTGTAGACATCATCAGCCATGGGAGTCCACTCATTTGTCACAAATACGATCATGCAGCAGAGCTGAATGATGTCTGAAATGAGAAGGTTGATGACGTATATCGCAGTGACTTGACCCTGGCGTACCTGCAGAAGAATAGAGGTAGAAGTAAACATCACTCTCTGCAGTAACAGCCATGATTCATCCAACTATGACTATTGTGAAATTCTGGCTTTTCTCAATTGTTTAAACACAATTACTGGTACTTGAGACACAATGACCACAACATGTAACCCATACACCCACCCCCTGAACCAATTCTACTAAACTACAAGCACAATTCCTGCTTTACACTCAAACTGCAGTTCTGATACACACTTTTTTCAAAAGACTACACACAATTCTCTGCATTTGGCACAATTTTCATGAAGAAATCTCTCCTTGTTTTCACAAGGAACACAATATCATTCAAAATCTAAAGTTAATTGCCCTACTATGCACACTGACTCATCACATGGGCAAACACCTGTCACACATTTTTACAATGAGCAATCAGAGCTTTATTTCCCCCGCTGCTTGGCCAGGGAAAACATTACTTGTGATGTGGATGAGATGCTGTGGCTTGACCGAAACAGAAGAGAGGATGCAGCATAGTTTTTATTTACTGTCACTGTATACAGTACATTCTTCAGTTGTTTTGTATGTATACTGTGTATTTGTGTGTTTTAAGTATAAAAAGAATATTCTTAAATATTTTACAACAAACTTATGTATGTACTGTCTATAGTAAGTGTAACACTGAACATAAAAAAGGCCTAAGTCATTCTGATGAATGGAGAAGTGTTCTCCATTCATCATAGTGTTTTACATTGAGCACATCAGTGTTCAACTGGTTCTTATAAATGGCTATTCATATGGTGGTGTGTGTTATTTGAAAACAAAATACCATTTTAGAAGCAATAACATTGTTTTAAATGTAAAGTTTCATTTTGCAGGAGAACTGAGGGGTTTTGCCCATTGTATGTCTGTTGTTTTATTTGTGTGTAGAGCTCTGAGAGTATGAGGCATGCTTACAGAAAATCTGTAAACAATCGAGAATAAATGTAATGGTGCGTTCACACCAAACACGAATAGAATCATTCACGCGAATGAAGTCCATGTAAAGTCAACGCAGAGGCGTGAGTAGACGGGAGTAGAGGTTTGGCTGCGCGTATCGCCCATATTCGGCGACGCGAATGGCGTGATTCACGCGAATGGTGTGCATCATTTGCGCGAATTCGCGCGCACAGAGCGAATTCATTCGTGCGTATGAATCGAATTTATTCGTGCGTATGAATCGAATTTATTCGTGCGTATGAAGCAAATTCATTCGTGCGTATGAAGCGAATTCATTCGTGCGTATGAAGCAAATTCATTCGTGCGTATGAAGCAAATTCATTCGTGCGTATGAAGCAAATTCATTCGTGCGTATGAAGCGAATTCATTCGTGCGTATGAAGCGAATTCATTCGTGCGTATGAAGCGAATTCATTCGTGCGTATGAAGCAAATTCATTCGTGCGTATGAAGCGAATTCATTCGTGCGTATGAAGCAAATTCATTCGTGCGTATGAAGCGAATTCATTCGTGCGTATGAAGCGAATTCATTCGTGCGTATGAAGCGAATTCATTCGTGCGTATGAAGCGAATTCATTCGTGCGTATGAAGCAAATTCATTCGTGCGTATGAAGCGAATTCATTCGTGCGTATGAAGCGAATTCATTCGTGCGTATGAAGCAAATTCATTCGTGCGTATGAAGCGTATTCATTCGTGCGTATGAAGCAAATTCATTCGTGCGTATGAAGCAAATTCATTCGTGCGTATGAAGCAAATTCATTCGTGCGTATGAAGCGAATTCATTCGTGCGTATGAAGCGAATTCATTCGTGCGTATGAAGCGTATTCATTCGTGCGTATGAAGCGAATTCATTCGTGCGTATGAAGCGAATTCATTCGTGCGTATGAAGCAAATTCATTCGTGCGTATGAAGCGTATTCATTCGTGCGTATGAAGCGTATTCATTCGTGCGTATGAAGCGAATTCATTCGTGCGTATGAAGCGAATTCATTCGTGCGTATGAAGCAAATTCATTCGTGCGTATGAAGCGTATTCATTCGTGCGTATGAAGCGTATTCATTCGTGCGTATGAAGCAAATTCATTCGTGCGTATGAAGCGAATTCATTCGTGCGTATGAAGCGTATTCATTTGTGCGTATGAAGCGAATTCATTCGTGCGTATGAAGCGTATTCATTTGTGCGTATGAAGCGAATTCATTCGTGCGTATGAAGCGAATTCATTTGTGCGTATGAAGCGAATTCATTCGTGCGTATGAAGCGTATTCATTTGTGCGTATGAAGCGAATTCATTCGTGCGTATGAAGCGTATTCATTTGTGCGTATGAAGCGAATTCATTCGTGCGTATGAAGCGTATTCATTTGTGCGTATGAAGCAAATTCATTCGTGCGTATGAAGCGTATTCATTTGTGCGTATGAAGCGAATTCATTCGTGCGTATGAAGCGAATTCATTCGTGCGTATGAAGCGAATTCATTCGTGCGTATGAAGCGAATTCATTCGTGCGTATGAAGCGAATTCATTCGTGCGTATGAAGCGAATTAATTCGTGCGTATGAAGCAAATTCATTCGTGCGTATGAAGCGAATTCATTCGCGTGAACAATTCGCGAGAGTTGAAATATCTGAACTCAAGCGAATGAATCGCGGTGCAATAGCCAATCGGCGTGCAGATCCCCCGGTGACGTGTGTTGTGTGACGTATGGACCAGCAGAGATTCCTACGGGGATTTCCTCATCTGGAATATATGGGACACTTTGATTCTATCACCGTGTAGCTTCCCCAAACTCTGTGACTCTACCTGTTCTTATGGGATGAGGAATAAACAGGAGCTCACTGTGTGGACAGAGAGGGAGGAGGATTATGTGGTGAGTTGTGAAAAACTTTGTCTGTCAGCTATCGGATGTAGTAGTAGGAAGTTATCTCTGCCCACTTTAGTATAACCGGCTTCCCCATTCAATGTCCGCGAGCTCAACCTTGTTACTGCGGTCTAGCCAGCCTCCACTTCAGAAACGAAAGTCAAGCCAGCCTCCACTGTCTTCTGTTTGATGACAACAGACAGCTGTGGCGTGGGAGCCCCACTCCCTCTCGCGTATATTCGCGTCTAGGCACTCGTTTACACGCGATTTTTAATGCACGAATTGAAAGAGTCATTCGCGCGAGTAAACACAAATCATTTGCGCGTCCAAATAAAATATGTTTTTTAAATCATTTTTTTCATTTTTCAAAAGTGAGTTAACTGTTTTTGCAAATGAACTCTTCATATTGTGCACATGTGAGGAATGGACTGATCAAGCTGTTATGTAATAGTGCAATTGAAGGTGCAAATGTACAATGTGAAAATGTCGAGGTAGTCCGTTTGATTGTACTGTTCATATCGGAGTCTGTATGGCTGGGAGCAGCCGAGACTGCAGAGCACCACCAGAGTTCAGCAGTCTTACGGCCTCAGGAAAGAAGCTGTTCCTCATTCTGGTGGTTCTGCTTTCATGCTCTCATGGGGAGGCACTCTGACCCAGTCAAACAGGAGCACAAGGCTGAAGTGTGGGTTGTGTCATGTTTGCATTCAGAAGCTGTACCTCTATAACTTTACACACATTTCAGGGACTATCCTGAAACTAATGGAGAAGATGATTTTTCACTAGTGAATTATGTTTTATGTGAACTATGTATTACACTGAACTAACTATATATATCTATAGACACTTCAGACATTTCACAAAAAGTCCATCTCTGGTTAATTTAAGAGTATCTGTAATGGTGAGGGAAAGTCAGCCTCTGGAGACCATGAATACTCACAAAGTGGAACACTTCTCCATAGTTTTTATTCTAGTTTTTAAAACACAAATGTTGAGAACTGATGGAATAGACTATGTTTTACTTATTCTTTGCCCAAAAGTCATGAAATAAAAAAGTAGGTTGGCTTCATCCTCTGATGACCATGAACGCTGACAGAATTGAACACTCCTTTGACCTTTTTTAATCAAACTTACTGACCAAGTTTAGTGTGTTTTGCTGTTTCTTCCTCTACAGTGTAAGCAGAAGCATTCTGCATGTGTATAAACTCACATCATCTTTGGGTTAACATCAAAGCTAGCACCAAACCCAGATCCAGATCCTCTACAGACAAGCACACATTTCCACAGAAACATGACATAGACAGTAAATAAAGTCACAAAGTACATACCAGAGAGGAAAGAGCATAGATGGTCACGAGCATCAAAAGAAGGCTGATACTGATGTATAGCCATACAATATGAGAAACATATATATGAAATGCTGAAGTCCTGTCATCGTAGTCGTTGGGGTAGTCGTAGTAGTCTGTGTGGGAGGTGGTGTTATAGCCTGCTTCCATTCTTCAGTGTAATCTAAAGTTATAGAGATCAGGAAAAATAACAGTTAGTAAAAAGCAGAGTGCAGTAACATGAATAACATGGTCGTCACTAAACACAGCATTTCATCTAACGTGCTCAGTTTATTCAAAAGTTTGAGATCAGTGTGAATAGTTTCATGGACTTTAAACTTCAAAGGTTCTGCTGGCCAAGGCTTTCCTTTTTCACTTTACAAAATGTTTTCTTAAAAAATATTATTTGTGTTCAATATTTGAAAAAAATACAGGACTTGACCTTCAAGTTTAGTTCTGTGTTTTTCAATACCTCTGTAATTGACTCAATATCATTGTAAATGAGGATTACCCCTCACTGATCTCTCGTGCATAAATACAGGCTGATTGATTGATTGATTGATTGATTGATTGATTGATTGATTGATTAGGGCGTGTCTAGGCTGCCAAATAAAGGATTCATATGGACATCAATTCTTTGGGTAAAGGCTTTTTCATTAAAAAGATAATTGACTATATTTCTAAGTGGCTGTAATCTGCCTCAGATATCACATCTCTGACCTGCAGGGAGACAAAGCACTCTTCATGTCTCAGCTGTTATCATTGCCTGGACATTTAAAACATCCCATAATTACTCCTCATTAGTTTCATGTTGGGTTAAAACATAAAGAACAGACGATGTGAAAATGAATAATGAGGAGAGGAATATGTCAAAGGCATCCAGATGCAAGAAAATGCAGTGTTGAAGGAGTTTCTCCATAGGAGATATGGCATGGCTCCTTTTTGTGACTGGCTCCAAATCAGCCCTTAATCAGGTCATCCAGCAGTTCAAAATGGCATTGCTGGATAGAAGATGTCTGTACTATTTTTATTTCAGACAGTCCAAATATGTTGACACACGCACGGAGGATTCTTTCTTTTCTCTCCGTCGTCTGTCATTGCACCTATGCCTCCTTCTCGCCACAGTGACCGCAGCCTTTTGTGCGTAACGCTGTGCCAGTTTACACCTGCCTTTCAAACGTTCTAAATATAGACGCAAAAACACAGACCGCTATCTGCTTCAGGTTTTATAAATCACATTGTGTGTGCTAAATGTTTACAATTGCATCTCCTCCTCCCAGTATTTGCATCTGCATGTATTCTGCATATTCATGAAGGCAAACAGGCTAAATGGATTGCACGTGCTATTTTGCTCATTTGACAGACGCAATCCTCGGTGCTCCCGGTTCGTACATCAGCTTTGCACGTGCTGTCAAGTTTGCATGTGTGTTTATACACAGAAGAAGGGTGAGATTCTGTGCTCAGACTTACTGACCAACTGGCAGCCGTGACCCGCCATCGGAGGGCCCCCGCCAGCTGGCTCTTGGCCAGTGTTCAGATGGACGGTTCCTCTGGCCCGCGGTTTCACCTCTGAGGAGAGGCCAGTAGCATATGCTTGTCTCAAAGGCCGTGTGTACTTAAAGATTAAGCCATGCAGGTCTAAGTACACACAGCTGGTACAGTGAAACATCGAATGGCTCATTAAATCAGTTATAGTTCCTTTGATTGATTTGACCACAACGACCTTGTCAAGTATGCGCAGGACCCCCACCTGTGGGTTGGGCTACTTTGTCATCACTGAAAGTGACCCAAAATGAACTGGGGCCTTCGGCATGGGCAATTGAGTCGAGCTCCTCCAGAAGGCTAAAACAGAACTTTTAGGCCTAGTTGACCCATCCCCCACCCAGGGTCACTTCTCTTCATTTCTGGGCATTTGACACTGCTTTTGACACTCCACGGTCTCCTGGGTGGAAGGGGGTTGGCTCCGCCAACTCAATTAGGGGCACTTTAGTCCAATTTGGGGTACTTTTTACACTTAGGGGGTTCTCCCGATCTAGGGGTGGCCCCGCCCACTCAAGTAGGGCCACTTTTTGTGCCCCTAAGTGAATAAAAATGCTCATAATTGAGGTGGGTGGGGCCTGGAGAGTCAAATCTTTACAATTGGAGACAAGTACCCCTTATCAAACTTAAGTCAACTTGGGGCACTTGGGGGCATGGCCATGACCACCCCCGAGCCAATGGGAACGTTTTGCAGTGTTTTGGGTTTAAGTGCCCCAAAATGAAAAGAAAGTGCCCCTTATTGAGGTGGGCGGGGCCTGGAGAGGCCAATCTGCCTAACCGGAGACAAAGTGCCCCTTCGACCAAGTTGTCCAATTTGAGGGGCCCCAATTCCTTTGAGATCACTTCGTCACCCGGGTAGTCAGAACTTTACCAATTCGAGATTCCCAAAATGAACCATTATCTCAGCCCAGACTTGTAAGCTGCTGGAACAAAAGAATTTCCCAAATGGGGACTCAATAAAGATTATCTTATCTTTAATACTACACACTGCATCTTTAAATACTACACACTGTACCTTCAAATGCAAAACACTGCCCCTTTAAATACTACACACTGCCCCTTTAAATACTACACACTGTACCTTCAAATGCTAAACACTGCCCCTTTAAATACTACACACTGCCCCTTTAAATACTACACACTGCCCCTTTAAATACTACACACTGCACCTTTAAATACTACACACTGTACCTTCAAATGCTAAACACTGCCCCTTTAAATACTACACACTGCCCCTTTAAATACCACACACTGCCCCTTTAAATACTACACACTTCCCCTTTAAATACTACACACTGTACCTTTAAATACTACACTGTACCTTTAAATACTACACACTTCACCTTTAAATGCTACACACTGTAGCTTTAAATACTGCACACTGCACCTTTAAATACTACACACTATACCTTTAAATACTACACACTGCACCCTTAAATGCTACATACTGCACCTTTAGATACTAAAGGTGTGCATTTGGTGTGTGTTTGATGAGTGTTTGGTGTGTGTTTGATGAGTGTTTGGTGTGTGTTTGATGTCTGTTTGGTGTGTGTTTGATATGTGTTTGGTGTGTGTTTGATGTGTGTTTGGTGTGTGTCTGATGTGTGTTTGGTGTGTGTTTGATGTGTGTTTGATGTGAGTTTGGTGTGTGTCTGATGTGTGTTTGGTGTGTGTTTGATGTGTGTTTGGTGTGTGTTTGGTGTGTGTCTGATGTGTGTCTGATGTCTGTTTGGTGTGTGTTTGGTGTGTGTTTGATGTGAGTTTGGTGTGTGTCTGATGTGTGTTTGGGGTCTGTTTTATGTGTGTTTGGTGTGTGTTTGATGTGTGTTTGGTGTGTGTTTGATGTGTGTTTTGTGAGCGTTTGATGTGTGTTTGATGTGTGTTTGATGTGTGTTTGATGTGTGTTTGGTGTGTGTTTGATGTGTGTTTGATGTGTGTTTGGTGTGTGTTTGGTGTGTGTTTGATGTGTGTTTGTCGTGTGTTTGATGTGTGTTTGGTGTGTGTTTGATGTGTGTTTGATGTGTGTTTGGTGTGTGTTTGGTGTGTGTTTGATGTGTGTTTGATGTGTCTTTGGTGTGTGTTTGATGTTTGTTTGATGTGTGTTTGATGTGTGTTTGGTGTGTGTTTGATGTGTGTTTGATGTGTGTTTGATGTGTCTTTGGTGTGTGTTTGATGTGTGTTTGATGTGTGTTTGATGTGTGTTTGATGTGTGTTTGATGTGTGTTTGATGTGTGTTTGATGTTTGTTTGGTGTGTGTTTGGTGTGTGTTTGATGTGTGTTTGATGTGTGTTTGATGTGTGTTTGGTGTGTGTTTGATGTGTGTTTGATGTGTTTTTGGTGTGTGTTTGATGTGTGTTTGGTGTGTGTTTGGTGTGAGAGGCTTCTCTCCCTGGTTGTATCTCAAAGCTCTAAATGTCCATCCTTGCGTCGTTCACGAGCGTCTTAGCCCCGGCCACCAGAGATGTGAGGAAATGAAACGAGAGGAGAGAGGAAACGAGGAGATTTGTATTCAGAGAAATGAGATGTCCTTTCCTCCAGAGCGTCACGTGAAGCGACGTCGGTTTGTGATGACGGCTTTAACAGCTGTTTGTGTCTACACACATGTTCACTGTAATACCTCTGATCAATATAAACAGGAACAGAGCTCTGTCTCTGTGTTTACCTGTTTAACACACACCTGTTTAACACACACCTGTTTAACACACACCTGTTTAACACACACCTGTTTAACACACATGTTCACTGTAATAACTCTGATCAATATAAACAGTAACAGAGCTCTGTCTCTGTGTTTACCTGTTTAACACACACCTGTCCTGAAGCATCACGGATCGATTCATCAGTAAAATGCCTCATTATTAAATTATTTATTACTTTAAGGGAAAATAGAAACCATGAAACTCTTTTCAAACCCCGTGCTCATTAATGATCAGCCTCATATGAAACTTTATTAACCTGACAGGAAATATAACAAGAAGATATTTCATGAAGAAAACGAGAACAAACAGGGAAACTAACAGGAGAAATAACTGATCATTAATTTATATTCTATCTATTATATGTTGTGACTCTATTTTGTTAGACAGTGAGTCTGAAATAAACATTAGATATAAACTCAGGAGTGATCCTGTTTTTTCAGTTTTATGTTCAATATTTTGTTTTTAAATCTCACATCAAACACCTTTTAATCTCAGCTCATCAAATACAGACTGTTTAGAAACCAACGTATGTTTATGATCTGTTTCAGGGCACCCTTAGTGACTGTTTTAAGGTCTGTTTCAGGGCACCCTTAGTGACTGTTTTAAGGTCTGTTTCAGGGCACCCTTAGTGACTGTTTTAAGGTCTGTTTCAGGGCACCCTTAGTGACTGTTTTAAGGTCTGTTTCAGGGCACCCTTAGTGACTGTTTTAAGATCTGTTTCAGGGCACCCTTAGTGACTGTTTTAAGGTCTGTTTCAGGGCACCCTCAGTGACTGTTTTAAGGTCTGTTTCAGGGCACCCTTAGTGACTGTTTTAAGGTCTGTTTCAGGACACCCTTAGTGACTGTTTTAAGGTCTGTTTCAGGGCACCCTTGGTGACTGTTTTAAGGTCTGTTTCAGGGCACCCTTAGTGACTGTTTTGAGGTCTGTTTCAGGGCACCCTTAGTGACTGTTTTAAGGTCTGTTTCAGGGCACCCTTAGTGACTGTTTTAAGGTCTGTTTCAGGGCATCCTTAGTGACTGTTTTAAGGTCTGTTTCAGAGCACCCTTAATGACTGTTATAAGGTCTGTTTAAGAGCACCCTTAGTGACTGTTTTAAGGTCTGTTTCTGGGCACCCTTAATGACTGTTTTAAGGTCTGTTTCAGGGCACCCTTAGTGACTGTTTTAAGGTCTGTGTCAGGACACCCTTAGTGACTGTTTTAAGGTCTGTTTCAGGGCACCCTTAGTGACTGTTTTAAGGTCTGTTTCAGAGCACCCTTAGTGACTGTTTTAAGGTCTGTTTCTGGGCACCCTTAGTGACTGTTTTAAGGTCTGTTTCAGGGCACCCTTAGTGACTGTTTTAAGGTCTGTTTCAGGGCACCCTTAGTGACTGTTTTAAGGTCTGTTTCAGGGCACCCTTAGTGACTGTTTTAAGGTCTGTTTCAGAGCACCCTTAGTGACTGTTTTAAGGTCTGTTTCAGGGCATCCTTAGTGACTGTTTTAAGGTCTGTTTCAGAGCACCCTTAATGACTGTTATAAGGTCTGTTTAAGAGCACCCTTAGTGACTGTTTTAAGGTCTGTTTCAGGGCACCCTTAGTGACTGTTTTAAGGTCTGTTTCAGAATACCCTTAGTGACTGTTTTAAGGTCTGCTTCAGGGCACCCTTAGTGACTGTTTTAAGGTCTGTTTCAGGGCACCCTTAGTGACTGTTTTAAGTTCTGTTTCAGGGCACCCTTAGTGACTGTTTTAAGGTCTGTTTCAGGGCACCCTTAGTAACTGTTTTGAGGTCTGTTTCAGGGCACCCTTAGTGACTGTTTTATGGTCTGTTTCAGGACACCCTTAGTGACTGTTTTAAGGTCTGTTTCAGGTCACCCTTAGTGACTGTTTTATGTCTTTGTTCTATTATTAAACTCAGCTGATGTTAAGTTTCACTTAAGTCCGAGCCGCTGCAGCGTCCAATCAGTGAGTGGTATTCGATAAGGGGGCGATTTTAGGTTTAGTGTGTTAATACTTTATGTCAAAATGAAAAAATAACTGCATAGTCATACTTGTGGGGTTGTGCTGAAAAACAAAGTACTACAGTGTCAGTCAGTCAGTCAAGTACTACAGTCTTCATCCATGTGGAAAGAGTCCACTACTTACTGACAGAGCCCCTGAGAAATGTGTTGAAAACGATGATCCTGATGCTCTTAAAGATCCACGATATGATCACTGTTGCATCCTGACACAAAAACCCCAGCAGAGTCTTATTTGGTTGCAGTCAACAGGCACGATGATTCATCTGTTGGGGGAGATCTTGTCTTGTTTCCGGTTGTCAAAAACAGGAAGTGGATCCTCTGACGGTGTGGAAGTATCTGGCACCCTCTGGTGGTTTTGTTTGGGTTTGACATGATGAGAGGGATGAGACAGAGACACAAACAGAGGCATAGAAGGATTCCCTCTAGATTCTCCATGTCAGGTTTAAGACATTTAAAGACCTTTATATGACCACTTGAATGTTTAATGCCAACATCACAGTAACACTAGCAAAGGTATCAAGAATACAATAACACGTGTATATTTACACTTTAGAATAGGTTTAAATTCACTTTAACAAACAACATTAAAAAGATAACAAATGTAAGCACTAAGTAATCAAAGTACAAAATAATGAGCTCAATTTAGAGTCCTGTAGGAGACAATGTAGTTGTTTCTCCTGTCTATAAGCAGAGCATCAAACCCTGGAGCCTTCATCATCCAGCTAAAATGAACATTACAGTAGAAGAAGTAGCAGTATTGGAGCTAAAGGTTTTGAAAATAAATCAATTGTATTCCTGCAGAATCAGCTCGTATTAGGGCCCTATGAAATCTGTTCGATTTTGTTCCAAATTCAGTTTTTTCCGTTTTAATTTTTTAGAATTCCGTTTTTTACCCTTTACACTTATTTTACCCTTTACACTTATTTTACCCTTTACACTTATTTCACCCTTTACACTTATTTTACCCTTTACACTTATTTTACCCTTTACACTTATTTTACCCTTTACACTTATTT
Source organism: Notolabrus celidotus (assembly GCF_009762535.1). Classification (NCBI taxonomy): domain Eukaryota; kingdom Metazoa; phylum Chordata; class Actinopteri; order Labriformes; family Labridae; genus Notolabrus; species Notolabrus celidotus. The sequence goes on along the minus strand of NC_048275.1, from coordinate 38,839,726 downwards.
TACCCCTTACACTTATTTTACCTTTGACACTTATTTTACCCTTTACACTTATTTTACCCTTGACACTTATTTTACCCTTTACACTTATTTTACCCTTTACACTTATTTTACCCTTGACACTTATTTTACCCTTGACACTTATTTTACCCTTGACACTTATTTTACCCTTTACACTTATTTTACCCTTTACACTTATTTTACCCTTGACACTTATTTTACCCTTTACACTTATTTTACCCTTTACACTTATTTTACCCTTTACACTTATTTTACCACCATATAGTGTGTGCTTTTTGTGTCACTGAATAAAATGTCCGTTAATGAAATGCAAAAATCCTTACATGTATTGATGCAACACATCATTGCACAATTTTGCCCAGTATTTCAAGTCAAATGTACCAGTAAGTGCTATAAATACAAAGTGCTTATAATTTGACATGGTTTCAAGTAAAAGAAATAACTGAATGTAAACACAAGTCCATTTCAGGAGTTTCATTTGAAAAAGAAAACACAAAGTGCTCAATAAGCTTTTTGTCTCTGTAAACATAAACTGTGAACACAACACTTAGTTTCAGTCTGTTATTTGTAACAAACGTTCTTCTTAAAACAAACTTTAATTCAAGAAAATGCAGCAAAATACAGGCCATGATGCAGCAAGGAACACAACCTGAGTTATGTAATTGAACTCTACTTTGTAAACAAACATTGTAACATTGTAAACATCAGCTCATCATAAGTGATTGCCTTAGGACAAGTATTCAAGTATTCTATTAGACTAGCTAGTCCTTGTGAGGTACCATCTGATCTCTTTCCATTTAGGTTTCCCACCGCCCAGTGACATCACCATTGAAATACATGATTGTCAACCTCTTTGTGTTTAGCTCAGTGAGTGCTTCTTGCTTGTCTGTGAGGAGAGTTTTGTATTGAGAAGTGAGTGGAAATGGATAAACAACAAAAGCGCAAGGGGGGTGCAGAAAAGCTGCGAGAGAAAAAGCTAAAAACAAGTGGACGCAGCAAAATGTGTCAAACTTACTGCTATGTTTGCCATCGCCACCTCAAGTTCGACTGCGGCAGCAGGTGCGGCCCCTGTCCCCCAGGGGTGTTCCAGGGATGTGTCTTTCATTGGTGTGGACTTCACAGGCATTCTTCAGTCATGTAAGTTTACTATACTGTATACTGTTGTTATGTGTTCTTGCTGACATCCACCTGGATGGTCCTAAAGCCTACTACTTTTACAGAGTGACTGTAATGAATGCAGCCATCTATTATTGCATTATTTTAAAGACACCAATACTGTCAATGTACATGTTTTGAAATAGTCTCATCCTTACTCTTGACCCACTTGTCCTCTCTTTCTCTCCCTTTGGAGTGAAGGTTTGCCTTTCCCTGATGTGGAGTTTACATGTGTTCTTTTTCTTTCATTGTGAGTTTATTAAATAGTTCTTATTTTAATTCTAGAAGAGACAGTATCAGATGAATCTAGCATATCTGACCTCACCTCTGCTTTCTGTCTCCCTCAGAGCACCAAGGTCCATGCAGCCTTCTGTCTCAGCATGTGTAAGTACAAAATAAACTATCATCTCTCTGTTCACCTAAACATTATTTAAACTGTACCTCAGCTGATCCCTGCTCCCTTTCTTTCCTTTGTCTGCCTGTCTCTGCATCTCTCTATCTTTCTCTCTCATTCTCTCTGTTGTTCATCCTTTAAGGTGCCACTTTGATGAGGAGCTCTTTATTTTACAGGGATATATGGTCTTACTGTGGTCTTAATTGTGTATTTGTATAAACAGTATATTTCATTAAACATTGAAAAGACATCACTAACATTGTTTCTTTGACATCCACTTTCACTTCAAGATGGAATTGTGACACTGTGTCCATCTCTCCCAAGATAAAAGTCTCTGTGAGTAGTGAAAGAGTGTATCCATTTTTTAACATGGTTACTCTCTTCCATGTAGGCTGCTGTGCTTTATTTTAATTTTTGAAACAACACAATGTGCACATATATCCTCTGGTATGTCTTGTGCTTTTGCATATCGTATAAATAATCATGGTGGGCCGCCATGGCCAAAAATGCCAGGGCCAATTTTTGGTCTCAGTCCAGCCCTGGTAGGGGGTCTAATGTCGCATTCACACCAGACACGAATGATCGCGCTATTCCCACGAATACATGTGAATGTTTTGTGTTTACTCCCTTAATTATCACGAATGACTCGCTCAGTTCAGGCGTCTAAATCACGAGTGCTCTAGGTGCAAATTTTCACAAGACGGGAGGGACTTCCCCCCTTCCTTCGCCGTTCCAGTCAGTTGTCATTGAACATGGCTGAGTTGGACCTTATTGCGAGAGTTGCTGCTCTATGTCTGTTGGGGAAGGCCCAAAACCGTGTGAGATCCAGACGCCTCCGAGTCTGGGTCTATCGGATCCTCCAGAGGACAGTGAATGTCATCACCTTCTCCAGGAGCTGCGTCAGGATGACAGCCACTTCCGGCGCTATTTTTCGGCTACATCAGGCCCAGTTTGAATACCTGTTGACGAGGATCGGCACCAGGATATCCCTCCAGGACACTACCTACCGGCGCGCTACAACAGCTGCAGAGTGCCTGTTTATCTGTATACATGCAGGATTTGTGACAACCCACCATGGTAACTCCCTGACAGGAAGCACCTTCTGTCTCAGATAGGGGGTCAGATTTAGCACCTGACCCTCACTGATTTCAGCTGTGGGTTTGGCCACTGTAGGGCCAGACCTACTGCTGAGAGATTGCTCAGTTGCCAGAGTATGGTGTTAAATGCTGAGGCCTAGTCTTCCCACATGCAGTACCAGAACATGTGGCAGATGTTCTCAGCCTGGTGTTCAGATGGGAATGTGGATCCAAGCACTGCTCTGTGCCCACCATTCTGTTGTTCTGAGTTTGTTCTTGCATATTGCCACGATGAACCCAATCAAGAACTAAATGTTTTGCACCTGTCTAGTTTTGCCTGTTAATAGACATTGACCTGGGCCAATCAGAGGGGAGATTGGTGTGGCGGACTACTAATCAGGGCCCAACAGGTGGACTCCAAGACGCACAGGAAGAAAAAAAGGGTAGCAATAGAGACGTACGGGGTGAGAGATGGAACACAGGAACACAGGGCTATTGAACAGCAGTAGAGGAAAGTTCAACAGCTCATCCGGTAAACTATCAGCACAAGCAACTGCAGCAGCTCCCCGAGGAGGCCAGCAGGGGGAGGTGGTGGCAGAATTGATCAAGTCCAGAGTGTTACGACACAACATCACAGCAGTGGCAGAGCGAGGAGTTCTGTCTGGGCTGGAAGTGACGTGACCTGAGATCAATCAATCAATCAATCAATCTTTATTTGTATAGCGCCAAATCACAACAAACGTTATCTCAAGACGCTTTTACAAACATAGGAGGTCTAGACCACACTATGTCAAATTATGAACAGAGACCCAACACCAAGACAGGGTAAGACTCAGTCTGACCCCACCTTAATCCATCATGAGCATTGCACATCGCAGTATTTAGCTAGTTACAGTGGTGAGGACAAACTTCCTTTAACAGGCAGAAACCTCAGGCAGAACCAGACTCATGTTAGACAGACATCATGCCTCGACCGAGTTGGGTCTGGAAAGACAGATAGAGGGGAGTAAGAGAGAGAGGTGATAGTGATGAGACGAGTCGTAGAAGCTGTTGCCGCTGGAGTCCAGCACGTCCGTATCAGCTGGAGTCCAGATCGTCCGCAGCAGGAGGACGTCTACGGCAGCTCAGAGGAATCTACGAAACAATGGAGCTCAGGGACTCCAGAAAGGTCTATGGTTAGTAACTTTAATGGGACAGGCAGAGTTAAAGTAAGTGATGAAGGGGTTGGGGGGAAGAAGGTGAGCTAGGATCCCAGTGTGTCAGTGTGCCAGTTCCCCCGGCAGTCTAGGCCTATAGCAGCATGACAAAAGCTGGTCCAAGCCTGATCCAGCTTAACTATAAGCTTTATCAAAAAGGAAAGTTTTAAGTCTACTCTTAAAAGTGGAGAGGGTGTCTGCCTCCCGGACCCTGACTGGTAGATGATTCCAAAGGAGAGGGGCCTGATAACTGAAGGTTCTACCTCCCATACTACTTTTAGAGATTTTAGGTACAACTAGCAAGCCTGCATGTTGGGAGCGTAGAGTTCTAGAGGGGTAATAGGACACTATGAGCTCTTTAAGATACGAGGGTGTCTGATTTTTAAGGGCTTTGTAGGTTAAAAGAAGGATTTTAAATTCTATTCTACATTTTGTTGGGAGTCAGTGTAGAGAAGCTAACACTGGAGAAATGTGCTCCCTCTTCCTAGTTTTAGTCAATACTCGAGCTGCAGTGTTTTGAACTAGCTGAAGAATCTTTAGAGACTTATTAGGGCAGCCTGATAAGAGGGAGTTACAGTAATCTAACCTGGAGGTAACAAATGCATGGACTAGTTTTTCTGCGTCGCTCTGAGATAGGAAGTTTCTAATTTTAGAAATATTGCGCAAGTGAAAATAGGCTGACCTTGAGATTTGCTGAATTTGGGAGTTGAAGGATAAATCTTGATCAAATAGGACTCCTAGATTCTAGCCGAGGTGCTGGATGCCAGACTAATGCCGTCTAAGGTACTTATATTATTAGAAAAAGTCTCTCTGAGGTGTTTGGGGCCGATAACAATCACTTCAGTTTTTCCTGAGTTTAGCAGTAAGACATTTCTGGTCATCCAGGTCTTTATGTCTTTGAGACAAGCTTCTAATTTAGATAACTGATTGGTTTCTTCTGGCTTCACTGATAAATAGAGCTGAGTGTCATCAGCATAACAATGAAAATGAATAGAGTGCTTCCTCATGATGTTACCTAGAGGAAGCATATATAAGGTGAAAAGAATTGGTCCTAGCACTGATCCTTGTGGAACTCCCTGACTAACCCTGGTCTGCACTGAGGACTTTTCATTAACGTGAACAAATTGAGATCGATCTGTTAGGTACGATTTAAACCAAGCTAACGCAGTTCCTGTAATGCCAATTAGTTGCTCTAATTTCTGTAACAGGATTTGATGGTCAATCGTATCGAATGCAGCGCTAAGATCTAATTAAACAAGTACGGAAAGAAGACCACTGTCTGAGGCCATTAGTAGATCATTGGTTACTTTTAACAGTGCAGTCTCTGTGCTATGGTGGGCTCTAAACCCAGACTGAAAGTCCTCAAACAAACTGTTGCTCTTAAGAAAGTCCCAGAGCTGAACTGACACCACTTTCTCCAGGATTTTAGAGATAAAGGGGAGGTTAGATATCGGTCTATAGTTAGATAAGGAGCCTGAATCAGAGTGGGCTTTTTAAGAAGAGGTTTAATTACAGCTACTTTAAATGATTGAGGTACATAGCCTGTCAGTAAAGACATATTAATCATACTTAGTAAAGAACTGCTAACTAGTGGAATTACTTCTTTTAGCAGCTTAGTTGGGATTGGGTCTAAAAGACAGGTCGATGGTTTAGCTGAAGAAACTGTTGAAACCAGTTCAGGAAGGTCAATGGGTGAAAAACAGTCTAGGTATACATCTGGCTTTAACGCCGTTTCAATGATCCTGCTGTTGGTAAAGGGTCCTGCACTAGTTAAAGGTAAGAGGTTACTAATTTGATCTCTAATCTTTAAGATTTGATCATTAAAGAAGCTCATAAAGTCATCACTGCTGAGGGCTAAAGGAATACATGGCTCAGTGGAGCTATGACTGTCTGTCAGCCTGGCTACAGTGCTGAAGAGGAACCTAGGGTTGTTTTTATTCTCTTCTATTAGAGAGGAGTAATAGGCAGCTCGAGCATGCTGCAGGGCCTTCCTATATTTATTAAGACTATCCTTCCAAAGTGAGCAGGTTTCAGTTGTTTTATTGGAGCGCCATAATCTTTCTAGTTTTCTAGAGTTTTGTTTTAGTTCACGGGTTTGAGCATTATACCACGGAGCTAGCCTCTGTCGTCTAATAGTCTTCTGTTTAAGAAGAGCGATTAGGTCTAGGGTAACCTGCAGAGAACCTGTAGTATCATCTACAAACTGATCTAGCTGAGAGGAACTGGAGCTAGTATACAAGCTTTGAGCTAAGGTTGGACTAAATACTGAGTTTAACGCAGCAGGGATAGCCTCTTTGAACTTAGCTACGGCACTATCAGACAAATTCCTGGTTATTACGTTTTTTTTTACCTTGAGTAGAACCTACTAGGAGGAAATCAAACATTACTAAACAGTGATCTGATAAAAGCGGATTTTGTGGGAAGACTAATAAGTCCTCAATTTCAAGACCATAGGCCAGAACAAGATCGAGGGTGTGATTGAAATGGTGAGTAGGTTTGTTAACAACCTGTGAGAAGCCAATTGAGTCCAGCAGGGACATAAACACAATGCTAAGGCTGTCATTATCAACGTCTACATGAATATTAAAGTCACCTACTATGACTATTTGATCTGAGCTGAGGACTAAATTAGATAAAAACTCTGAAAATTCAGTTAAAAATTCAGAGTACGGGCCAGGAGGGCGGTAAATTATAACGAATAAGATTGGTGGCACTGTTTTAGAAACTGGATTGGGAAAGCTGAGAACTAGGCCTTCAAAGGAGCAACAGCCCAGTCTGGGTCTAGGGTTAATCTGAAAACTAGAATTGAAAATAGCTGCCACTCCACCACCTCGGCCAGTTACTCGAGGGTTTTGAGCATTAAGGTGACTAGGAGGAGTGGCTTCATTTAAACTAAGGTATTCATTCTCACCCAGCCAGGTTTCAGTTAGTGAGAATATATCAAAGAGATTATCTGATATAATCTCGTTTATTAAAACAGCTTTAGCAGACAGTGATCTAACATTCAGTAAACCACATTTAATTTTAATATTATTCTGTTCAGCTGCATTCGAGGTTCTAATTTTAATCAGATTGTTTTGATTTACTCCTTTGATGTTTGGATTGTTTAACAAGAAGGGTCTCAGTCGGGGGACAGACACAGTCTCTATGTGATATAAACAGTGGCTGGGAGACGGCCCCAAAGGAAGCGCAGAGGAGCGTGTAGGACTGCAGCTCTGCTTCCTGGTCTGCACTCTGGGTTGTCACTTTTCTAAACTAATAAAATCTGCCATGTTTCTAGTTAAACGGACGGCACCATCCGAAGTAGGATGAATGCCATCTCGGCTAATCAGACCAGGTTTGCCCCAAAACGATCTCCAGTTATCAATGAAACCCACGCCGTTCTGCGGACACCAACCCGACAGCCAGCGGCTGAGTGATGAGGTGCGGCTAAACAACTCATCACCGGACTGAGTAGGAAGGGGTCCAGAGAAAATTACTGAGTCAGACATCGTTTTAGCTAAAGCACACACCAACCCCACATTAAGCTTAGTTATTTCTGACTCGCGTCGCCGGGAGTCGTTAACGCCGACATGAATTACGATCTTTCTGAATCTATGTTTAGCCTTTGCCAGCAGTTTTAAATTTGCCTCGATGTCACCCGCTCTGGCCCCAGGAAGACATTTGACTAACACCGCTGGCCTTGCTAAGTTCACGTTTCTGACTATGGAGTCTCCAATGACCAGAGTGTTAGCCTTCTGAGGCTTTACAGTCTTAGCAGGTGTGTTGCTAAGTGGGGCAAATCTGTTAGGAACGTGAACCGGTTGGTAGTCTGACACGGGATTCTTTAGCTTACGGCTATGCTTACCCCCTCGCACCGTAACCCAGCCACTGCATCCCGGCTGCTCGGGATCTGCCGGGGGTGAAGCTAAGCTAGCTGAGCTAGGTAGGCTAGGTTGCCCCGTACCGGCTACAGGGGGCTGGTTAACTGCCTCTGTCTTGGTGCGGAGCCGCGACTCTAACTCACTAACCCTCGCCTCCAGGGCTATGAATCTGCTACACTTCCAGCATTTACCATTATCAGTAAAGGAGGACGACGTATAACTGAACATCTGGCGCATCGTGCAGCACCGTGCAGGAGAGGAGACAGACTGAGTGGCCATAGTGCACCGTGCTATCAGGCTGATGGCTACGCTAAGCTATGAGCTAATGGCTACGCTAAGCTATGAGCTAATGGCTACGCTAAGCTACAAGTACACAAATCACCACTAAAGAGCTTTACTGGTCAAATAAAAGAGAGAGGGGGTGCTTGGTGAGGACTAACTTACGGTAGTGGAAGGGTAAGAAAATGTGAATTACAAGAAATTTAGAGTGAGAGCTGAGAGCTAACTGCAGCTACGTGCGACAGAGTGGAAGAGGAAAACGGAAGTGACGCAACACTCTCACCTGACATGCGTAGTAGGATCCTCTCTGATCTCCTGTCCTGGAAAATGATCTCTGGGAAAGAGTGGGAACCCTGTAGTTACAATCCTGACCCAGCAGGAGATGACCTGCTAACACCTGGATGAAACTCAGCAAAAAACCCCACAGATTAAACCTGACACCAAGTGAAACTTCTTCACTCAGAGCACCATAGAATTAAAACGACAACCCACATCGGGGAAACCTGAACAAGATGTTGGCAGAGAAGCTGTCCAAGTGTAAGTAGCTGCACTGTTTTGATCGTCTTAATATTAGTTTTCACGTTGAAATCACCAACTTTAACTTTTACTCGCATTACTGTTGTCCAGATCCCTGCTTTGTTTTGTTTTTACTCATGCTCAGCTGGTTGAGCTGAAGCTGGACGAGCTAACAGGACTAGTCAGGAGTCAGGCGGAGTTTCAGGAATGTAGCATGGTGTGCTTCACGGAAACGTGGCTGCATCAGGATATTCCCGACCACAACGTCTCCATTGGCGGCTTCCAGACTGACCGGGCAGACCGGGATAGCAGCGAGAGTGCTGTGGGCCTCCGACCATATTATCTGCACAGGGAGATCTCACATGTCATACTGGTAGCTGTTTACATCCCCCCTCTGCCAACCTGACTACAGCGTCCAACGTTCTCAACGCTGCCATAACCAGACTCCAGACAGACCATCAGAGTGCCCTCTTCCTGATCTCCAGACAGACCACCAGAGTACCCTCTTCCTGATCTCCAGACAGACCACCTGAGTGCCCTCTTCCTGATCTCCAGACAGACCACCAGAGTGCCCTCTTCCTGATCTCCAGACAGACCACCAGAGTACCCTCAACCATGGATTATACAACCATTTATTGTCATTATTTTCATTGTATTTGTATTTATATCTTATTAATTACTTTCTTCTATTAATATTATTTGATATTCTTACTTATTGTGTATAGGAGCAGCTGGAATGACTGAAGTTCCCCCCGGGATAAATAAAGTATTTCTGATTCTGATATGAATGTCCACATTTTACTCCTAAAACAATCAATATGTAATGCAAGAGGGTGAGGATACTAAAAATGTGAACAGTGAAGTGTCTGTAGTTACCTCTATGAATAACCTCCTTTGTTGTTTCATTAATTTCACGATCAGCTGCGTCCAAACAGATCATTTTATTATGATTTAACAAAGCTCAATCTGACACATTAATATCACTAAACAAATGATCGACCGTCATCAAGGATGATCTTTGTGTGTTCTTCATGTTGTGTTGTTTGGAACTCTCAATGGGAGTTCCTGGTTAAAGAGAGGTTTCATCAAACATACAAGACATGTTGTGAAACAAAGGGGACTTGTTTATCACAGCCTTTGCTGTACTGAGCCATAAACTGGTGGAGAAAACCGTGAAGGCTTAACCTGGGCGACATCAGGAAGCACTCATGTGGCTGCTAACATCAAGACCAAATGAACTCTATCGTTTAGCATTCACACACACAGACATGTCATAGAGCTCTATACACGTCATCAAGTGTGAAATGATGTGTTTGATGGCTTGATGCATTCGGGTGTTTGTTACCACCTGAGGAGTAATCCAGTGCAGTCTTATCTCCTCATTAACAGGGACGGAAGAGAACACAGCAGAGCTGATCAAGCTCCACTCCCAAAATGACTTCCTCTTTACGGGAAAGAGACACACAGCCAAGAAGGCCTGGGCGTGAGTCGTCAGTTTTGTTGTTTCACGTTATCATGCTGACCAACAGAAACACCTGAGCACAGTCATCCCTGCTCTGTAGAGAAAGATAACACATCAGAGGTTTCATGAAAAATAGGAACTGCTGCAAAGAGGGAAGCAGAAAAACAGAATGTTGTAAACTCAGTTCACCATGTTGTGTGTGTGTGTGTATGTGTGTGTGTGTGTGTGTGCGCGTGTGAGTGCTAGTGTATGTGCGTGCATGTGTGTGTTTGTGTGTGTGTATGTGCCTGCATGTGTGTGTGTGTATGTGCGTGCATGTGTGTGTTTCTGTGTGTGTATGTGCCTGCATGTGTGTGTTTGTGTGTGTATGTGCGTGCATGTGTGTGTTTCTCTGTGTGTATGTGCCTGCGCGTGTGTGTGTTTGTATGTGTGTGTCTGAGTGTGTGTGTGTGTGTGTGTGTGTCTGAGTGTGTGTGTGTGTGTCTGTGTGTGTGTCTGAGTGTGTGTGTGTGTGTGTGTGTCTGAGTGTGTGTGTGTGTGTGTGAGTCTGAGTGTGTCTGAGTGTGTGTGTGTGTGTGCGTGTGTGAGTGCTAGTGTATGTGCGTGCATGTGTGTGTTTGTGTGTATGTGCCTGCATGTGTGTCTGAGTGTGTGTGTGTGTGTGTGTGTCTGAGTGTGTGTTTGTGTGTGTATGTGCCTGCATGTGTGTGTCTGTGTGTGTGTGTGTGTGTGTGTGTGTGTGTGTGTGTGTGTGTGTGTGTGTGTTGTGGATATGCTGCTGCCACAGGTATTTCTAGCCACAGTTGTGGTGTTTTGTTTGGTTATGTTATTTATTTTCTTTGTACTTGTTGTAAGAAGATTCTAACAGAAGAGCTCATTTGAACTATTGTTCAAAGTGTTGTTGTTGTTGTCTTTACTTTATGTTCAACAGTAAGTGTGGTCATTTTTATTGCACACAAGTTTCTCTGTAAGTTCATATATTTTATAAAAACATATTCATATATTTTTATATTACACCCTACAGTGGATAGCGAATGTCTAAACACCCCTTAAATCTTTTAGGGGGAAGAATTAAAAGAATAATAATAAGAATAATGTGGTTACATAAGTGTACACACCCTCTTATAACTGGGGATGTGGCTGTGTTCAGAATTAACCAATCACATTCAAACTCATGGCAAATAGTAGTCAGTATACACCTGTCATAATTTAAAGTGACTTTGATTAATCCCAATAAAGATCAGCTGTTCTAGGAGGATTTTCATCACATGTCCTCAGTTCATATTTCAGCAAAAGCCATGGTCCACAGAGAGCTTCCAAATCATCACAGGGATCTCATTGTTGAAAGGTATCAGTCAGGAGAAGGGTACAAACATGTTAATAAACACATTAGATCTACCATGGACCACAGTGAAGACCGTCATCATCAAGTGGAGAAAATACGGCACTTTTATTTTTATTTATTTAACCTTTTTTTTAACCAGGTAAGTCATTAAGAACAAATTCTTATTTCCAGTGAAGACCTGGAAAAAGGCACAGCCTTCTGAGGGGTAAAGGGTCAATGGCACAACAGTGACAGTACCAAGAACTGGACATCCCTCCAACACTGATGAAAAGACCAGAAGAAAACTGGTCAGGGAGGCTTCCAAGAGGTCTACAGCAACATTAAAGGAGCTGCAGGGATTTCTGACTAGTACTGTCTGTGTACTACATGTGACAACATCTCTCCTATTCTTCATATGTTTCTGCTATGGGTAGGGGGGCAAGACGGAAGACTTTTCTTATGAAGAAAAACATCCAAGCCCAGCAACATGTTTCAAAAACACACATGAAGTCTCCCAAAAGCATCAAATGTTTTATGGTCTGATGAAACCAAGGTTGAACTTTTTGGCCATAATTCCAAAAGATATGTTTGTCATAAAAACAACACTGCACATCACATAAAGAACACCAGGGCCTGTTTTTCTTCAGCTGGAACCAGGGCCAAAGTCAAGGTGGAGGGAAGTATGAACAGTTAAAAACACCAGTCAGTTTAACACAAAACCTCCAGACCTCCATTAGAAAGATGAAGATGAAGAGGAATTTCAACTTTCAACACGACAACAAACCAAAGCATACATCCAAATCAACAAAAGCATGTCTTCACCAGAAGAAGATTCAAGTTTTGGAATGGCCCAGCCAGAGTCCAGACCTGAATCCAGTTAAATATATGTGGGGTGGTCTGAGGAGGGCTGTGCACAGGAGATGCCCTCACTATCTGATGATTTTGGAGCTTTTTTGTAAAGAGGAATGGGAAAATATCACCACGTCAAGATGTGCCATGATAATAGAGACCTACAAAAAAATGAAACAGAGTGCTGTAATAAAATCAAAAGGTGCTTAAACAAAGTAATAGTTAAAGGGTGTGTACACTTATGCAACCACATTATTTTAGCTTTTTATTTTTTATTCCTACTCCTAAAAGATTTTAATTTTGTTTTCAGTTGAATTGTTCATGTTATAGGTCACATTAAAGGTGGAAAAAGTTCTGACATGATTTATCTTAGTCTCAATTTTTTACATCACAAAACCTGGCACTTTAACAGGGGGGTGTAGACTTTCGCTATCCACTGTAAGTGGCAATTCTCCCCTGACATCCTACAAAACATAAAAAGATGTGGAACAGTAAGACGTAAAAGTAAAAGAAATACATAAAAGAGGTTAGAGACAGGAAGACAGAACATCAGAAGAAGAACAAACAGATAAATAGATCAGGAGCATTAAAAAGAATCAATGACAGAGAGATTAAACAAAACTAATGAATACTAAATGACTTTAATTAAAAAGGTAGAATCACACAAAGTCATTGGAATGAAGGTGAGTTTTAATAAGTGACTCAAAAGATGTCACAGTTCTTGCACACCTGTTCCCCACTGGAAGGTCGTTTTGGTGTAGAGGGTCCCTGATGGCCCCATAGTCTGTATAATAAACAGACCTAGTCTGAGTGACATCACCAATCTGTTCCTAAAGCCCTGTTCTGAAGCCGATCATGCTGTGGAGTTAGTGTGAGGTAAAAAGGCGGGCCTTTAGCTTCCTGGCTAACAGCTACAGTGTTCCCGACTGTTAATTAAGTCAGCTGTGCCTCTAATTATGGAAAACAAATCATCTCAAGATATATACAGTATATCATCGAAAAATTCTGAGTTATAAAACGGTTCACCCCGTACAGTGTGTGCTGACAGAGAAATGAACTGTTCAGACCTGAACCTTCTTTTAAACCAGGCTGTAAACATGTTTATTTCTGCTGTAAAGACCGGCTCTTTGAATGGGTGTGTATGTGGTTTCTGGTTCTTTGGGGCCAGCGTCACAAGTGGACACTCGAGGAACTGCAGTTTTTAGACTTTCTGTTCATTTCTCACGGCCGGAGGTTGCCACTTGGATGGCACAAGCAGAAATTCCTCTAGATTCAAGTCTTGACTTTTGAACTATTAGAAGAGCTCCATCCGAGGATCTAAGGCAGCAAGATGGCTCATAAAGGTTCTGCATTTCTAGACTTTAGACTCGAGGCAAAACCAGACAAGCTTTTAAAGTGATCAGTTAAACCTCAAAATCAATTCTAAAATGGACAGAGAGCCAGTAGAGAGATGCAAGTGTAACCTAGGTACAATGGGTCCCTCTGGAATAGTTCTTGTTGTCCAACTGATCCAAACATTCCCACACTCTGTGCCTCTCCTGTTGTATAATCAACTCCTCCGTCATAACCCCAGACAACCAATAGCACTCAGGCTTTCCAGCATCTGTCCCGCCCACTTCATGTTGTGCAGCACCATCCTCTGCTAGAGGAGCTAGAAAAACTTTCTCAAGCCCCTTCAGGAGCTGAGATTATATCTGAGATTATATCTGACTGGAAAAGCTAACAAGTGTTTCAATCTCCAAGGGAACATGAAGTAAAATGTCCACTCAAAGACACTTCAGTGGATGGCAATACAGAACAGATTAAAACCCTGCCAAGCCTGACCAGTGACTTTCCTTCTTTCTTTGTGCCTCCTGCCACAGTGACGCATCCACTCACCCTTTCAGGCTACATGTTCAACCCACCTGAGGTTCAGAAGGTAGTGGAAGAGCACACTGTCAAGACAGATAATGCTGTGTCCCATATCCATGGTTCATCCCATCTCAGGGCGTTCTTCTTTGACCTGTGGGTTGTTGGTAACCAGTTGTCTCAAGGCACTTCAGTCGACTTCCAGTTGTGTTGCACAATGAGACTGGGCATGATGTAGTAATACCCACAAAGACTGTGCTGGTTGAACTGAGTACAGAACAAAGTGTCAATAACCAGCAGTCTGTGACTCAACCATCAGAACCCCCTACTAAAGCTTCCCTTCACACTTATCCCTGACAGCAATCCCCTCACCTATTTCCTGCCAACTGCAAAACTGGAGGCCAACAGATACCGATGGTTATCTCCCCTGTCCACCAAGGAGTGGACAGAGCAGGAGGACAGGATTATTTGATGCCTGTTTAAAACAGGGTCTATAATTTCACTTTTTCAGAATTCAACTTTAAGAAGCCAACGTGTTCTGAAGTTACAGCCGGCACCTCTTATACAAACCCCTGCCTTCAGCTTTCAGTGGAACACACACTTTAAAAGGATGTAATATATATTAACTAATAAAGTACATTTCCTGGGTTGTCTCTTTGTAGGAGGAGATGAAACTCATGTGACAAAAGGCCTCTGCTTTACTTCACATGGTTTGTGCTTGTGATGCAATCTCTTTCTCAGAAAACACATTATCATATCTGAATCATTTTGTTGACTTCCTTAGAAGTGACTAGAGATAAATTGAGGAACCTGGTGGACGTAATATCTTAAAGTGATCACTGTAGACGGTGAAGAAGCAGAGAAACATCAGACACAGAGCAGGGACTTCATTCAGGTAAGATCTGGACTCTTTAGAATCCTTCAGTAGTCAACAGAGTTAATATTGTGATCTTTTCAGAAACGTCAGTGAAAGAATGAGAAGAGGAACAAAAAGCCATGAAAATGAATGTTACAGTAATGACATTTGTAATGCTTCTATCTTCTAGTTTTATTTGGGATGATGTCCAGTGTGTGATTGTAAAGACAAAAAGTAAAGAATATATATCTATTTGCATATAAGCTCTGTATACCTAGAATGTTGTTCATAGCCTTTGACATATTCCTCTCCTCATTATTCATTTTCACATGGTCTGTTCTGTATGTTTGGCCCCAACATGAAACTAATGAGGGGTAATTATGGGATGTTTTAATGGAGGAACATGTAGAAGCAGCTGGTTTGAGGTGTGAGTCTGATACAAACGATCTGTGTAGTTAAAAAGTTCAGTGAGGTATGGTGGTCATTTTAAATATAAAAAGATGGTGATGAATATTCCATCTCTTCTGGAGAGAGGACCAGCCAACCTTATTGTACAGAACACACTGATGTGTGTTATAGGGGTCACCTGTTTTAAATCTTAATGCAGAGTGATGAATGGAGTCGAGGCGTTTGAGGGTTGAGGAAGATGTGTTTCAACAGATTATTTCCCCGTAGTCCAAGACTGACATGAAAACAGCCTCCACAGCCCTCTTCCTCTCAGAGTCTGTCTGAAAGAGTACTGATGTGGATATTAAATGTGAGGTTTTTATCAATGCATAGATATTTAGATTCTGTGACTCTCTCAGTTCTGAATCCTGTTCTTGTAACTATACTTACATCATTCTGCTCTATTGTTCTGGCTCTGGAGAACAGCATCACTTTTATTTTGTCACATTAAGTACCAGCTTTAAGAAGGGATGTAACAGTATATCGAAAATTGGTAAAAAATTGATACAAATAAGGGTGGATTAAAATGGAGACAACTTAATTTGTATTGGGATATCATTTTTAACCATTAGAAAGCACTATCTGCATTATACTCCGCTTGTTCAACATCATGAAGTCTCTTGCGTTGCTCTCTCATCACTCGCTGAGTGGAGGTGTTTTAACTTTAAAGCATGTTTCAGAATCAGCTGACTGAAGGTGTTGCTCACAGCGGAGACGCTCAGCTGGGGGCTGCAGCTGAGTGACAGGTCTCCACGAGCGCTTTCTTTTCTCTGCCATCGCCGGACTGATTCTGACACCTGACCGCGTTTAAATGCTTATTTTTCTCAATAAGAAGGAGAAAACTGGACACTGTGAGTCTGAAATCTGATCCTGTTCAGTTGTCCTGTTGCAGTAAATCCACATGTTGTAGTCTGAGTCTTCACTCTATGACCATGAGTCCACAGAGATTATTTATAAGCCTGCTCCTCACGTTGATATTCAGTGTTAACATTTTGAACACCTCAGTATGATCCCTAGCTGTTTAATACTGTCAGTCATATACACTGTATCGTGAAGGAACATTTGATTTAGGGGAAAAAAACACATTTGTCATTATTTTTGACATGGAAAACATGTTTTTAATGATTGAACGATAATTGATCGTTAACATTTCCAAAGATTGATCACGGAAAATACTTGAAATTGACATCCCTAATTTAAAGAGATTGACCTTATTTGTTTAATATTTAATGCTTTCATTTGGGAATTGTTCATTTCTATTTCTACTATAATAGTTTTTTTTCAAGGTGCTGAAAAAAAGTGTGCAGTGGTTTTATTTTAGTAACAACACACCTTAAAAATGAAAAAGGATGACTTTGTTTACAAAGAAATATAAGAAAACAAATATATACCCCAACTGTCCATATCTGAGAACTGAAATAAAATAATAGTTATTTAAATTTTGAGTTCAATCCAGTTTTCTTGAAAATCGTTAGAGAATCATGAGTGAATCGTATCATGAACCAAAAATCGGGAATTCAAATCGAATCGTGGGTTGAGTGTATCGTTACATCCCTAGCTTTAAGTCATCCAGGGTATCTTATAAATTGTTAACTCAATCTCATAAATGACTGACTGCAAGTTGAACAGAATCATCATCAAAACAATACAGTGCAGTGTCATCAGCATATAGAAGAAGAAACAACATTGTTAATATAAATAGTAAACAAAACTGGACCTAAAATCGAGCCTTGAGGTACTCCTTTTGTGACTGCTGAAATATCATAAATATGAACACAACTATATGCAGATTTCCAACTGCAGTCATAGCGCCACCCTGTGGGAATACGGACACCAACTTTTGCACACAGTGTTTGATCTAACAGGGTTGATGTCGGTCCCAGCTTCAACTCATCTACATACACACTGTGGTCATAGTCATACCCCCACCTATTGGAAGCAGACAAGATAAACCCCTGTATACAGGTTTTATCTTATAATCTTAACTGTTTGATTCATGTTCTGTCATGAACATTCACAACATGAACACAGGTGATAACTCAGTCATGGCCCACCTGCTGTTTAAAGCCAGTGTTAGACTGTTCTCTGTGCTAACATTTACACAAGCTGATAGTCTGGACCTGAACAGCTCTACATATACATTCAGTAGTGACAGCACCACCCACTGGTGATAAGTCACAGCTGCTGCACAACCAACAGCTGCTGCACACCAAAGTGCCAGGGCCTGTTCATCACCACCTGCAGCTTTATCTTGGATTATTTTTCTCAGCACATTAAGCAATAAATATTTGAAAATGACAATAAACAGTGCAGACGCATTATTTTGAAGAGGTAAACTAAAAGGGTGCTGTGTTTGTGTACAGTACTATGCAGTATGAAAATTAAAAAGTTGGATCAGACTAAAATAGGAATCATCCAGAAAAAGAAACTTGACTTGTCTCAGTGTGAAAAATGTAAGCTGTATATTCTTAGCTCCATGTGGGATTCAAACCCCAGACTCCACCTGTATAGCCCGTGTTATTTGGAACCTTTTAAACCTCCTTTTGTATTTGTTTCAAATATTGAACACAAATAATATTTCTAAAGAAAACATTTTGTAAAGTGAAAAAGGAAAGCCTTGGCCACAAGAACCATTAATACAAATAGAAAAAGATAAAAAAGTTAAAATTAATAAAATAATAAAGCAACATTTAAATCAATATAATAGCAAAAGTAATTAATACAATTTTTAAACCCTACATAAAAGGAGACACGTCCACATAGAGCTGAGTGTCATCAGGAGACACGTCCACATAGAGCTGAGTGTCATCAGGAGACACGTCCACATAAAGCTGAGTGTCATCAGGAGACACGTCCACATAGAGCTGAGTGTCATCAGGAGACACGTCCACATAGAGCTGAGTGTCATCAGGAGACACGTCCACATAGAGCTGAGTGTCATCAGGAGACACGTCCACATAGAGCTGAGTGTCATCAGGAGACACATCCACATAGAGCTGAGTGTCATCAGGAGACACGTCCACATAGAGCTGAGTGTCATCAGGAGACACGTCCACATAGAGCTGAGTGTCATCAGGAGACACGTCCACATAGAGCTGAGTGTCATCAGGAGACACGTCCACATAGAGCTGAGTGTCATCAGGAGACACGTCCACATAGAGCTGAGTGTCATCAGGAGACACGTCCACATAGAGCTGAGTGTCATCAGGAGACACATCCACATAGAGCTGAGTGTCATCAGGAGACACGTCCACATAGAGCTGAGTGTCATCAGGAGACACGTCCACATAGAGCTGAGTGTCATCAGGAGACACGTCCACATAGAGCTGAGTGTCATCAGGAGACACGTCCGCATAGAGCTGAGTGTCATCAGGAGACACGTCCACATAGAGCTGAGTGTCATCAGGAGACACGTCCACATAGAGCTGAGTTTCATCAGGAGACACGCACACATAGAGCTGAGTGTCATCAGGAGACACGTCCACATAGAGCTGAGTGTCATCAGGAGACACGTCCACATAGAGCTGAGTGTCATCAGGAGACACGTCCACATAGAGCTGAGTGTCATCAGGAGACACGTCCACATAAAGCTGAGTGTCATCAGGAGACACGTCCACATAGAGCTGAGTGTCATCAGGAGACACGTCCGCATAGAGCTGAGTGTCATCAGGAGACACGTCCACATAAAGCTGAGTGTCATCAGGAGACACGTCCACATAGAGCTGAGTGTCATCAGGAGACACATCCACATAGAGCTGAGTGTCATCAGGAGACACGTCCACATAGAGCTGAGTGTCATCAGGAGACACGTCCACATAGAGCTGAGTGTCATCAGGAGACACGTCCACATAGAGCTGAGTGTCATCAGGAGACACGTCCACATAGAGCTGAGTGTCATCAGGAGACACATCCACATAGAGCTGAGTGTCATCAGGAGACACGTCCACATAAAGCTGAGTGTCATCAGGAGACACGTCCACATAGAGCTGAGTGTCATCAGGAGACACGTCCACATAGAGCTGAGTGTCATCAGGAGACACGTCCACATAGAGCAGAGTGTCATCAGGAGACACATCCACATAGAGCTGAGTGTCATCAGGAGACACGTCCACATAAAGCTGAGTGTCATCAGGAGACACGTCCACATAGAGCTGAGTGTCATCAGGAGACACGTCCGCATAGAGCTGAGTGTCATCAGGAGACACGTCCACATAGAGCTGAGTGTCATCAGGAGACACGTCCACATAGAGCTGAGTGTCATCAGGAGACACGTCCACATAGAGCTGAGTGTCATCAGGAGACACGTCCACATAGAGCTGAGTGTCATCAGGAGACATGTCCACATAGAGCTGAGTGTCATCAGCGTAGCTGTGGATATCTATGCCATGTCTCCTGATGACACTGCCCAGGGGAAGCATGTACACGTTAAAAAGTAGGGGTCCTAAAGTTGATCCTTGCGGTACCCCTCAGTTAACCTCATGATGTTTGGAGTTTTGATTATTGATTGTTACATACAAATTTCTGTTAGAGAGGTAGGATGTGAACCATTTAAAAACACTACCGGACAGGCCAACATGCTCACTTAATCTGTTTTAAAGGATTTGATGGTCAACAGTATCAAAAGCAGCACTGAGGTCAAGTAGCACCAGGACTGTAGGTTTGCTGTTGTCAAGGTTTTTCCTGATGTCATCTACTTCTTTTAGTAAGGCGGTCTCTTTGCTGTGATGTGTTCTAAAACCTGACTGAAACATTTCAAATTTGGTATTTGAGTTTAAAAAGGTATTTAACTGAATAAAAACAAGTTTCTCTTAAATCTTATTTAAAAATGGGAGATTTGAAATTGGTCTAAAATTGCTAGTTGATAAAATGTCTAAGTTCCCTTTCTTTAAAAGAGGTTTGACTAAAGCGGTTTTAAAATCATTGGGGAAGACAGCCAGCTGTAGAGAGTAGTTTACTATGGTGAGTATGTCTTCAGATACAGAATTAAAAACAGTTTTAAAGAGAGAGGTAGGGATGGGATCAAGGGAACATGTGGAGGGTTTCAGTTCTGTTACTACTTTTCTCTGTGTGTCACCATCAACCAGGTCAAAACAGCTGTACTTGTCATCACATGGCACATGTGGTACAGGTAAAAGTGCAGTGTGCATGTTTTGTTGGCAGATACCAGACCTAATGTTGAGTACTTTCTCCCTGAAGCAGCCAGCAAACTCTTCACATTTGGAACCTGAAAGCAGAGCACTGTTGTTGACTGTGGGGTGTAAGAGTGAATCAATGATACGTTAAAAGAAGTCTGGGGTTGTGGATGTTGGTGTTTATGAGGTTTGAGAAGTATGCTTGTCGTGACGTCCGAATTACTTTATTGTAGTTTTGAAATTTTTCAGTAAATATGTTTTGATGTATAGTGAGTTTTGTTTTTCTCCATCTGCACTCAGCAGTTCTACACTCTCTCTTGAGGTTCATTGTGTGGTCATTTTTCCATGGTACCACCTTTTTTGTGGTCGTTTTCTTGGTTTTAATTGGAGCAGTTGCATCAAGCACTGTTTTCATTTTACTGTTAAAATCCTTGACTAAGTCATCACAGGCTGATGGTCTGACATGATTTTTGTAGTTTGATATTTGTGATGTGAGAGCTGTGGCTACTTCAGGGGGGGGGGGGGGGGGGGGGGGGGGGGGGGGGGGGCGTTTTCTGACTACGTTCTGTGCAATTTGGTAGGCAGTGATTAAAACTGTTCAAAGTCCTGGTCCCTGTGGAGGTGGTGGCGGATAGGAGAATTACGGCCAAGCTGTCGTCTTTGATGAACATTTTATTTCTATGTATATTCTTGTTAAATTCTTGTACTGTACACCTTCTTGTTTGCTGCTGTAACTCCATGAATTCCCCCGTTGGGGGATGAATAAAGGAGTATCTTATCTTAAAACCCATACATTCTAACAATTCTAAAAACTCTTTGGCTCTGGTATCTGCCAGATTGTCGACATGTATAGTTGTTAAAATCACCAGTTAAGATACAGGCATTATGGGTAGTGTGAATGACTGACAGTAGTTCTGAGAATTCTCTTAAAAACAGGGGTACAGATCATTTAGGAGCTCTGTATACAGTCACAGCAAGGAAGTTAGGGTTGGCGTTAAAAAAGCTTGCATTATATTCAAATGCATTAAAGCTTCCCAAATCCACATCTCTTACCTTCATTGTTTCTTTAAAAATTGAGGCTGTGCCTCCACCCCTCTTTCCTTCTCTAAAGGAAAAAGAAAAGGTGTAGCTGGGTGGACAGGCCTCTAGCAGTGTGGCAGGTGCATCTGTGCCCAGCCAAGTCTCGGTTAGAAAAAGACAGTCCAGTTTGTAATCACTGATGAGTTCATTTATACAGAGAGATTTTTCTGTTAATGCCCTGATGATTAAAACGTGCCATGTTGATTTCTGTCTGAGTTGGAGATGAAGAGGAGTGCTTGTTTATGTGAACTGTAGTAAGGTTGTTCTTGTTTGGTCCTTTTGTAGTTCTTTTGACAGTATTGTAGCGAGCAGAGATGATGGCTTTAATGAAATCAACAGAGTGAGGTGAGGTAGTGTGAGTGATTCTAACAGATGGGACAACTCCTGTGATGTTGTTACGGGGGTTGGACATGTATGGACACTATTGAACCAGTAGGTGGGGCTATTGCGGTAACTCCAGATGACAACAACAGGCAGTTTTGAGGGGAGGAGTGAGTGACAGGAGCAGGTGTACCTGTGTTTTTTGATTGCAGACAGTCATTCGGAGTGTTGAGAGTGGACCTGATGCAGAATGTTTGCTGACAACATTCGGCTACCCCGTCTGTTGGGGTGAATTCTGTCCCGTTTGAACAGTGTTGCACGGTCCCAGAAAAGGTTAAAGTTGTCCACAAAAGACAGGTCATGAGAGCTGCATGCGGATTGGAGCCAGGTGTGAAGACTGAGGATTCGGTTGAATCGCTCAGCTCCGCGACCGAGGGTAGGGATGGGGCCAGAGATAAAAAACGTTTTTCCAGAGTCCTTCAAAACATTTAAAAGAAGGTTCAAATCATTTTTGGTGCGTTTGGTGCGTCCCAACATGAAGGACAATGTTTTTGATGGTCAGCAGGAGTGAGGGGAGGAGGTCCAGCAGATTGTCCAGGATGACGGGGACCGTAGCTCCAGGAAAGCACCGAGTGATGGCGTTAAAGAAGTGGATGTCCCTTATTATGGAGTCGCTGATAATTAGAGTTGTTGGGGGAATGAGAGGACGTGGGGGCGATGATTGGGAGCTGTCGGGGCTGGAGGACAGAGACAGGGACAGCGGTTGTGATTGTGGGCACAGCCCAGGTGAACAGGAGCGAAGAAGCCCCGTCTGAGGGAGATCCACGTAACGTCTGATCACGGCCTCCTTCAGCATCTTACGGCGCCTCATCCTGGTTGAAGCAGTTTGAGTAGCCCGGTTTGCACTGAACACCCGTGGAGGAGAAGCAGCGCGACTTCAGGGGAAGCCACGGCCGGAGTCGGGTCTATCGGCGGCGGCAGTGACAGAGCACAGCCAGATGAGCGACTGGCGGAAATGCCCTGAGGAGCCGTGGTGAAGTTTGGCAGAGAATGGCTGGAAATGGGCCGACATTCTGGCCCACGACAGGCTTTGAGGGGGAGAGCAAGGAGGCACTAGGCTCCTCTGGTTTCCCACTCACGGCGGTCAGCCATGAGTGGGAAACCAGAGGAGGGAAACTCATCCAGTTTAAATATATCATACCTGTTCGACAGCTGGATCACATGAGAGTCAGGATACCGCACAGGAGATGAAATGCTGTGTTTAGTGACGACCATGTTATTCATGTTACTGCACTATGCTTTTTACTAACTGTTATTTTTCCTGATCTCTATAACTTTAGATTACACTGAAGAATGGAAGCAGGCTTCAATAACACCACCTACAACACAGACTACTACGATGACAGAAACCTCACAGGACTTCAGGATGACGTAGGAATGTATTACATAGAATATGTTGTGATGTGCATAGTCATCAGTATCGGCCTTCCTCTGGTGCTCGTGACCATCTATGCTCTTTCCTCTCTGGTATGTACTTTGTGACTTTATTTACTGTCTATATCATGCTTCTGTGGAACTGTGTGCTTGTCTGTAGAGGATCTGGATCTGGGTTTGGTGCTAGCTTTAATATCAACCCAAAGATGATGTGAGTTTATACACATGCAGAATGCTTCTGCTTACACTGTAGAGGAAGAAACAGCAAAACACACTAAACTTGGTCAGTAAGTTTGATTAAAAAAGGTCAAAGGAGTGTTCTATTCTGTCAGCGTTCATGGTCGTCAGAGGATGAAGCCAACCTACTTTTTTATTTCATGACTTTTGGGCAAAGAATAAGCAAAACATATTCTATTCCATCAGTTCTCAACATTTGTGTTTTAAAAACTAGAATAAAAACTATGGAGAAGTGTTACACTTTGTGAGTATTCATGGTCTCCAGAGGCTGACTTTCCCTCACCATTACAGATACTCTTAAATTAACCAGAGATGGACTTTTTGTGAAATGTCTGAATTGTCTATAGATATATATAGTTAGTTCAGTGTAATACATAGTTCACATAAAACATAATTCACTAGTGAAAAATCATCTTCTCCATTAGTTTCAGGATAGTCCCTGAAATGTGTGTAAAGTTATAGAGGTACAGCTTCTGAATGCAAACATGACACAACCCACACTTCAGCCTTGTGCTCCTGTTTGACTGGGTCAGAGTGCCTCCCCATGAGAGCATGAAACACAGGTCAAAGTCTGAATACAGTGAAATGCCAGGATGTCATGAGAGTCATAGTTTGATGAATCATGGCTGTTACTGCAGAGAGTGATGTTTACTTCTACCTCTATTCTTCTGCAGGTACGCCAGGGTCAAGTTGCTCCGATATACGTCATCAACCTTCTCATTTCAGACATCATTCAGCTCTGCTGCATGATCGCATTTTTGTCAGATCATGAGACTCCCATGGCTGATGATGTCTACAGCTGTGGTGTACTGTCGAGTGTTGGCTTCATGGTGTGCATCTCACTGGAAAGGTAAGGTCTGTTTAAAGCCGTGTGTAGTGCTACAGTGTCTGATAATCATGTTTCTGAATGTTCCTGCACCTCCTCAAAGACAGTGTGTCCCTCTGGTTTTGCAGGTACCTGGTCATCTTCCACCCACTGTGGTACCGATTCAAACGAACCATCAAGATCTCTGTGGCGGTCTGTGCCGTGGTCTGGGCCTTCCCTCCTGTTTATTTCCTTATTGTGTTTCCCTTGGTTACTGATACGGTTGGTGTAATAGTGCTCCCCATTATCCACATCATCCCCTTCCCACTGTTCATCTTCGTCCTGGTCAGGACCCTCAGAGCCCTCTCTTCTTCCGCCTCGGTCCGCTCTGATGAGAAACGACGAATAGTTGGAACTTTGGTGGTGGTGCTGCTCATTTACACGCTGCTCTTCCTGCCCATCATTATTAAGTTCCTGTTACAGGCGACTGGCTTTTACTCTTCAATGTTTTTCTACACGTCCGGTATATTTGTTAGACTGAGTCCTCTGGCAGACTTGCTTCTGTATATCTTCATCAGAAAGCAGACCATGGGCAACTGTCTGGCCTCTGTGTGTTGTTGCATAAAGGAGAGCAATGATCCCACCACATCAGCAGTGACTGTTGACGACATTTAGACAGAAAGCTTTAAGGAGGCAGAGAGAGAGAAGAGAAAACAGAGCAAATGTACTCTAGAATCATAGTATATCCAAAATGTACATCCATGTCTATCCAAAACCTTTAGCATGTGCATGAAGAAGGACCATGTTTGTCATGTTGTTAATCAACCCTCAATAACCTGCCCCCCCCCCATACCTCACTGACCTTCTCCAGTACTACCACCCCTCCCGCCGTCTCCGATCCTCTGACTCCAACCTCCTCACTCCCATCACTAAATCCAAGCACCGTACCTTGGGGGACCGGGCCTTTGCCATAGCCGCTCCCACCCTCTGGAACTCTCTCCCCACACACATCCGTGCTTCTGACTCACTTCTTTCATTTAAGAAACAGTTAAAAACTTACCTTTTCAAACAGGCATTCCCCTCACATTAATTTTTCCACCTCTTGTTGTCTGCTTGTCTTGTATGTCTTTATTTATTTATTTGTATCTCTTGTAAAGCGTCTTTGAGTTATTTAAAAGCGCTATATAAAACTTAGGTATTATTATTATTATCTTTGAAAGCATGAAAACTAGCTACACACACTTGTGGATCTTTAATAAGTATATCTTTTACTTCTGCAGCAACCAGAACTTAGCTTCATGACTCCTCCCACTCCAGGAGTCGGTTAACAGACGCAGTGATACAGCTGCTAGGCAATTCTGATTACTACTGATAGTTAGCAGAAGAAAAGCGCTAGGCTAACGTAACTTTCCATCTCTATCCAATTCAGCCTGAGAAGGCATTTGACAGAGTAGGGTGAGGCTTTCTGATAAAGGTCTGGGAAAACCTGGTTTGGGGCAGAATTGATCAAATGGGTTAAAGTGGTCTACGCAGGGCCGAGAGCATCAGTGCTCACCAACGGACAAACGTCCCCCTTTCTTCAACTCATACGCTTCCATCTTCAAATGTTCTTCATGGCACAGAAATAAATCACATGATGAATTATGTGTAAATGTGTGTTTTCTTTCAAGTGCAGACACAAAAGTGAAATAAATCCAGTAACCTCTACAAAACTACACATGGACTGTGCAGAGGCTACTTGTAGAAAGCTAAAGCTAAGTATATATAATTTTTTTTTTCAAATTTTATTTACCTCTTCTATTTTCATTCATGACTTATTGTTGTTATTATTTCTACTCCAACTATGTTTGTTGCTGTCATTACATCATTAGAATCAGAACGATTGTGCTCCATCTGTACCATCATTTATTTCACTTCACTCTTTCTTAAAGGTGACATATCATGCCAAATCGACTTTTTAATGGTTCCCTACCTGGAATATGTTTCCCTGGCATGTCTAAAAAAAACCTGAAAATAAAAAAAGAATCCATTCTGCCCCTGTTCTGATTTCTCCACCTTTCTGTAAATGTGTGTGAAACCAGCCGTTTCAGACTTCAGTGTTTTTGTTACGTCACAACAATATCCGGTCTGTCACGGAGTCAGAGCTCGGAGCTTGTTCAGCCCATAGACTGTATAAAATACAACTCAACTCTGCCTCCGTTTTTCATTCCCTGCACAAATGTGTGCTAACAAGGAGCTTAGCAGGGAGGCATGCTAGTTGTAGGCTGTCTTAATAAACACAAAGGTCGGTTTTACTCCCCACGTCTGCAGATTTGAAGATCTAGTGGATGATTTTTATTTATCATGGATAAGTGCTAGCGCTAGTTAGCATAGCCACATAGCTGCATGTTCGTCGCTGTGTACCAAGAAACACTAAATCTGTGACCAATGGTTCAGAAAGGTCCTGCTGCAGGCGCCTCTCCGTCAGGATCAGATTCTGGATCAGATTCAGAGGGTTGAAGTAAGTCTGTAAGCAGTGTGTCTATTCAGCCAACATGTAAACATTAGATCAACATGCTGGAGAGCAGAGGGCACATCCACTTCCTGAGGGGGCGTGGTCAGAGAGAAAACAGACCGTTCTGAGCAGGGCTGACAAAGAGAGTTTTTCAGGCTTGCCAAAATCTGATTTCAAAGTGTTTTTTTGAGCATAAACTTTAAAGACATGTTTTGGGGACCTCTTAGACCAGTATATATTGATGAAAAAAGCGTGATATGTCACCTTTAAAGAAAAGATAAAAAAACTTTTTGAAATCAGGAAATATGTGATGGAGTGTGGTTGATGGACAGTTTGGGTCCTGACTAGGGTTGCAAAATTCCAGGAATTTTCAAAGTTGGAAACTTTTCATGGGAATAAACCAGGAATAAATGGGAATAAAGCAGGAATTAACTAAATTGAAGGTTGGCTCTTAATAGGGAACTTAAATATAGTTGGGGAAATATATTTGAGCATAATCCTGACTAAAACAAGCAGATCTCATGCAAGTACAGTTGAATATCTATGCTATTCCTCAATCACATGCACACAGCACACTGCTTACTGCAGGGCTATTGAGACCACGCCCCCTACATGCACTGTGCATTCCTCCATCACATGAAGCACAGATGATTTCTAGAATCCTGCAGAGGCTAGTCTTGAGAAGCTTGAGGGAAGATGCTTTTTTATTTGCATGTTGAATGGGACTTTGTTGGAGGAAGAGCGGCTCTTTTCATTTAACATTTTGAAAGGGACTTTGTTGGGATTGTATTTTTGTTAAGTTTTGAATGGGTTGGATCAGGGGGATGAGTAATATTTAACTCAACATTCATGTTTTTGTTCTTCAATGAAAGAATTTAACACTTGATAAAGTTCTACATACAAATAAATCTGTTTTAATTGTATTATTTTGGATGGATGTCTGCTTATAACAACACACATATTTATTCTTGGATATGATACCTATCCATTTGCAAAATTCCCTAGCTGAATTTCCCCTTTTTTATTTACTATTATTATTATTATTATTATTATTATTATTATTATTATTATTAAAGCTGCTGTGAGGAACTTCTGGTGTGTATCGATTCTGGCGCCCCCTTGTGGACAAAGTGATACATCTTATCTCTTCTCCTGCAAATACAAAATTAGTGTCTTCAGACAATAACCTCATCCTGTTGTCTTTTACCATTTATCTTCATCACACAATGTGATTATTTGCCATGAAAACAGCCAAAAAAAGGGTGTCTCTAGAGTGAGATGTCAATCATCTGTTCTGACACCTACCCCCTCAGAACAGTTTCAGGCATTAAAAATGACAACAGAGGAGGTATCAGTGTTGTTGTGGATGGTCTTGTTTGCTTTAGAGGGTCATAATGATGCATCAGTATCAGTTTCAGTCTGTTTCTCAGCCAGTTAAAAACTCCTCATAGTGCCTTTAATATTATTATTTTATATTCCTTTTTTATTTCATTTGTATGTGATGTTGGTAATGTTAATTATAGTAATTATTATTACTATTCATGAGGATTTTTATTATTATTTGTAGTAGCAGTAGTATCTGTATACCTTTTTTTTTCTTAATTCTATTTTTCTTTCTTTTTATTTATCTATTACTATTATTATTATTTTATCATTATTATTATCATTAGAATAATACCAATAATAATTATTATTATTATTGTTGTTTTTGTTATTATCATTATGATGAATTGATGAATCTATTTTTATTTAATGTTTGTTCTCTATTAATCATTGATGTAACTCACCCCACTCCCCCAGATTTGTTTCCATTACTTTCTCCCACCCAGTCTATCTCAAACTACTGTCCTATTTGCTACAATGACAGACAGACAGACAGACAGACAGGCAGACAGACAGGCAGACAGACAGACAGACAGACAGGCAGGCAGACAGACAGACAGACAGACAGACAGACAGACGCCCACACACACACACACACACAGCTTTCTAACTTCCTTAGTATGCTTAGTATTACAGTACCTTGTTTGTTCCTGCTTGTCACTGTTTTGTCTCTGAAATGTTCACTTGTTGTCCTGTCTTCCACTTTGTTTTGTACAGTATTGTCATGTTCCTCACACGTCTTGTATTGTTATGCAACACTGAAATAATAAAATAATAATAATAATTTTCCTTTTCAAACTTGACAACTATCTTAGCACTTTCAAACCCGTCACGTCTCACGTAAAGTAATCTAGCCTAGCAAGCTTCCCCTCAAGACCCTCTCTGCACCACCAAAACTGGCACAGTAGAAACACGCTTCAGGTTCCACCACCACCTCCGCCAAGTTCTCACAAAAACAGGCATCTCCCCTGAGCTTTCTTCAGGTCACTCTTTTCAATCGGAGCCACATCCAGGCAAGGGATCCCTGACCACACAATTAAAACTCTTGGTTGTTGGTCTTCCCAAGCCTACCAGGGTTGCATCTACCGTAAAGACACAAAAAGGGCCCATAACAGATTAGTCCACGGAGGTTCACTTGGGGGTTGCTGAACCAGAGGGGCGTCAAGACGTGTCCCCATCCTGAGTCTCGACACCTCATTCCCGACTATTCAAGTACCTCGACCCTTACTCATCCCTCCCTACCTCCACCCTTTATCTTATTTAAATGAAACTCTTTAAACTGTAACATCATGTGGTTTCTTTTTTTAATGTTCAATGACATGGTCAATAAATCAATCAATCTATCAATCAATCAATCTTTATTTGTATAGCGCCAAATCACAACAAACGTTATCTGAAGACGCTTTTACAAACAGAGGAGGTCTAGACCACTCTATGTCAAATTATGAACAGAGACCCAACACCAAGACCGGATAAGACTCAGTCTGACCCCACCTTAATCCATCATGACCATTGCACATTGCAGTATTTAGCTAGTTACAGCGGAGAGGACAAACTTCCTTTAACAGACAGAAACCTCAAGCAGAACCAGACTCATGTTAGACAGCCATCATGCCTCGACCGAATTGGGTCTGGAAAGACAGAGGGGAGTAAGAGAGAGAGGTCCCATACTACTTTTAGAGATTTTAGGTACAACTAGCAAGCCTGCATGTTGGGAGCGTAGAGTTCTAGAGGGGTAATAGGGCACTATGAGCTCTTTAAGATACGAGGGTGTCTGATTTTTAAGGGCTTTGTAGGTTCAAAGAAGGATTTTAAATTCTATTCTACATTTTATTGGGAGTCAGTGTAGAGAAGCTAACACTGGAGAAATGTGCTCCCTCTTCCTAGTTTTAGTCAATACTCGAGCTGCGGCGTTTTGAACTAGCTGAAGAATCTTTAGAGACTTATTGGGGCAGCCTGATAAGAGGGAGTTACAGTAATCTAACCTGGAGGTAACAAATGCATGGACTAGTTTTTCTGTGTTGCTCTGAGATAGGAAGTGTCTAATTTTAGAAATATTGCGCAAGTGAAAATAGGCTGACCTTGAGATTTGCTGAATTTGGGAGTTGAAGGATAAATCTTGATCAAATAGGACTCCTAGATTCCTAGCAGAGGTGCTGGATCCCAGACTAATACTGTCTAAGGTACTTATATTATTAGAAAAAGTCTCTCTGAGGTGTTTGGGGCCAATAACAATCACTTCAGTTTTTCCTGAGTTTAGCAGTAAGAAATTTCTGGTCATCCAGGTCTTTATGTCTTTTAGACAAGCTTCTAATTTAGATAACTGATTGGTTTCTTCTGGCTTCACTGATAAATAGAGCTGAGTGTCATCAGCATAACAATGAAAATTAATAGAGTGTTTCCTCATGATGTTACCTAGAGGAAGCATATATAAGGTGAAAAGAATTGGTCCTAGCACTGATCCTTGTGGAACTCCCTGACTAACCCTGGTCTGCACTGAGGACTTTTCATTAACGTGAACAAATTGAGATCGATCTGTTAGGTACGATTTAAACCAAGCTAAAGCAGTTCCTGTAATGCCAATTAGTTGCTCTAATCTCTGTAACAGGATTTGATGGTCAATCGAATGCAGCGCTAAGATCTAATAAAACCAGTACGGAAAGAAGACCACTGTCTGAGGCCATTAGTAGATCATTGGTTACTTTTAGCAGTGCAGTCTCTGTGCTATGGTGGGCTCTAAACCCAGACTGAAAGTCCTCAAACAGACTGTTGCTCTTAAGAAAGTCCCAGAGCTGAACTGACACCACTTTCTCCAGGATTTTAGAGATAAAGGGGAGGTTAGATATCGGTCTATAGTTAGATAAGGAGCCTGAATCAAGAGTGGGCTTTTTAAGGAGAGGTTTAATTACAGCTACTTTAAATGATTGAGGTACATAGCCTGTCAGTAAAGACATATTAATCATACTGAGTAAAGAACTGCTAACTAGTGGAATTACTTCTTTTAGCAGCTTAGTTGGGAATTGGTCTAAAAGACAGGCTTCTTAAAGACTTGTGTTTCAAAAATATAAAAAGGAAGTACTAGAAGATAATATCTTTAGTGATAAAGGCGGGCTTTGCTTTACTGCCATGACTTTGGCGTAAAGAATTAAAAGTAAGAAAAGTGTTTTAAGGATGAAAAAAGAACTTTGGTCAAATAAAATTAACTAAGAAAATTAACTTTGTGGCTGCGGAAAAATAATCAACGCTAACGTCAGTAACACAGTGAGAAAAAGTTCTAGAAAAAATATCTGTCACGAGAGACAGGAGAAAAAGTAAGAAGACATGAGACGCCCTAAGAGTGTAAAAAGAAGAGAGGGAATAAGAGGAGCTGGAATAAGAGACTAAAGCAAAAAGAGAGCGAGTGCTTTGCGTCTGGAGTTTTTATGGGCTTCACTGGGCGTTTCCTATCTCTCTGACTCCAACTTTAACACAGCCTCTTAATAAAGGATTTCTATTGTAATTACTGACTAAGTTCTCTTGAAATATTGCATTAATATAAACATCTCACCACCGCTATCACCAATGCATATCTTTGGAGAGCAGTAATGGATTAAAATAAGTGACAGTAAACACAATCCTACAAAGACAAACAAATCAAAGTAATCTATGAGAATATATCGTACCCTGAAACATCACAGTTCATTTTGATTGATGATTATCATCACTTATATGTATATCAGTATACAGTGAAATGCATATGTCCTCTAGATGGCGGTGTGACCACATGGAAGAAAACACATTTAAAACGTGTTTTTAATAACTTTGTCTTAATTTATCGTGCTTCAGGGTTTTCAGTATTCTTATCAAAGTCTTTATCTTAGCTTCAGAATGACAAACTCATAGGTTCACATACATTTTGGAAATGTCTAGAATCTTATACCTTAGAATATTCAAGCAGGGTAGGAGAAGGAATGCACAATTCACGACTGTTTTGACAGACAGATAAGGAGAGGTCTGTGTGTTTGTGGATCTGTATGTGTGTGTTTGTGGATCTGTGTGTGTGTGTTTGTGGATCTGTGTGTGTGTGTATGTGCGTGCGTGTGTGTCTCTAACTTGCATGCTTCTTTATGTTATGAAAACTTTAGGAAAACATGAAACACATCAAACCAATATATTTGTTACACATTCATTGTCCTTATTCTTCATGGTCCTTCCTTCATGGTTTGTACAGACAGTTTACCTGGCTTTTTACCTGGGCCAACTGGACCTGAAGGTAATAGACAGACTATGCCAAAGTCCTCATAATTTGGAGAGTGAATCTGCATTTGTCAATGTCTAAATAACATATATTCTCTTTTTCTGTGGAAGTCGTTATCTACCACTCGACCTGACTTTGAGTGTATCCCAGTGTATCACAGCGTAACCCACAGCTTGTCCTGGAATTACAGTTTCTTACACATTTTGATTCACATGACCAAATTTGGCGCCCTGTCTTGTAATGGGCTGATTCACTTTGAAGTGGCGCAGGTGTGGGACAGCCTTTGACACTGTTTTTATTTATTTTTTTTAACCCTGCCCACTACGTTAAATGTACAGGAGGAGGAGAACAGAGTCAGGCCTAATGGATGCAGTGGATTGTTGTGAACTGTTCTGCTTTTAAAGGTAAGCATCTCCATGTGATAATAAAGATGTGTTCTGAATCTTATGTGTAACATCAGAGAAGCACATGGTAAAGTGAACAGAACTAAGTTTAGCTGTGCTGAGAGTGCCGTCTCTCTGCTCGTTAAGCCTCGTTAACGTCACTGCACGTGTTCACTGCAGCATGCAGAGAGGACATGTGCAGGAGAGGAGTTTTACTGGCAGCTAACCAGCAGCTCATGTTTTACTTTGGAAAAGATTAGCAAGGTGAGAAAATATTATGGGCTGCACGGTGGTGCAGTGGGTAGCGCTGTTGCCTCACAGCTAGAAGGTTCCTGGTTCAAAACCCCGGTCTGGCAGGTTCCTTTCTGTGTGGAATTTGCATGTTCTCTCTGTGCATGCGTGGGTTCTCTCCAGGTACTCCGGCTTCCTCCCACAGTCCAAAAACTTGCTTACCAGGTTGATTGATCACTCTAAATTGCCCATAGGTGTGAGTGTGTGCGTGAATGGTTGTCTGTCTCTCTGTGTTAGCCCTGTGTTTGGTTGACGACCTGTCCAGGGTGTACCCTGCCTTCCGCCCGGAGCCAGCTGGGATAGGCTTCAGCCCCCGTGACCCCTAACGGGATAAGCGGTCAAGATAATGGATGGATGGATGGATGGAAATATTATGGTGGTAGTGTTGTGCTTCTTGATATTAAAGTGCTGTGTCCAGCCCCAGCTGCTGGTTTCTGAATGCTCGTTAAGTCATGTGTTTACATGCCGGTGTCATGGTTGAACTGGTGCTAGATTAACTGGTGACAGTCCGGACAGATGAGTTGAAGGAGCAGCTTTTCAGCACACATTGTCATCTATTCAGAAAATCAAAACATATGAATACTCTGCTTGTCTTTGACTCTACAGTGTTGTTTATGTTGACATGGTTGACACATTACGACATGCCCCGTTTGGAGGAACATCGATTTTAATGTGGACAGAAGTAGCCTACGTGAAAATCATTTACTCCTTCGACAGGAAAATCGTATTCATCTGGTCAAAAATGACAAGAAATGAAAATATAAAACAGAAAGAAACAGATATTGCTGCAATAAAGTGACATATAGTGACCATAGACTGTAAATAAAAATGGACAGCGTTGCTCCGCCTCTTCCCATTGTACAGATCTGAAGCCAAAAAATCCCTCTCCTGGGCGCCGCCATTGTGCAGCCAGAGTCTGTGAAGCCACTGTAACCCTACAGCGTGACGTCACAAGACGCTGTGTGTCCTTTGAAGTTTCACTCCACGGCGGCTGTGAATCAAAGGAAACCCAGAAGTAAAACCCCGTTTTTTAAACTCTAATAACTAACGAAAAAGAAACTTTTCAGGAAAAAGAGGCCTTGGACACAAAACAGTCAAATACTAACTACATATCACCACAGCATACGGATGTGAGAAACATTCATACCACATGTATTTATTTTTTAAAGTTTGACTGCATTCAAATGAATGGGGGAGATGGATTTTTTGACCTATACTGCAGCCAGCCACCAGGGGGCAGTCACACTGTTGAAAGCGTCACCACTGGCCACCGGAACCTCTCCCTTAAGGCTGATTTATACTTCTGGGTTGAATCAACGGCGTACCCTACGCCGGGGGTCCGCGTAGCTCCCGTACCTGCGCCGAGGCCTACGCACGTAGCTGACGTGCACCTCCTCCAAAATGTAACTACCCGTAGAGCCGACGCGGACCGCAAGCTCTGTGATTGGTCCGCTCGGCGGCTTTGTCTTTCCCGCATTAAAAGCACTTCGGGGATCCCGGACATCGGCCGCACATCGGCCGTGTATTTCATCTCCTCCTCTCTATTCTTCATGTAATCATGTCTGTATGATAAACAGCAACATGTATCAGCTGTAGATTAACAGAACACGCTCTGAATCTCTGTGGAAAAGGAAACAAAGATCGTAGCGGGACCGGAAGCAGGCGGCCGGCTATCAGAGAGACCACACTGCCCTCAGGCGTTTCATCGGAGAATAGCTGTGCGACACGGACACAACAACGCACAAGTATGTGGGGCTCATGTCCACGTCAGCCCCTGCTGCGTAGGGGTGACGCAGAAGTATAGATCAGCCTTTAGTAGTGACGCCTTCGTTAGCTAACAGCATGAATAATGTTGTTTTTCGTGATCATCATCCTGTGTTCGTGTCTACATTAGTATACAAGTACAAAATAAAGTCTGTGTATGGTCAGGTATATGTTTAAACTCTGCTCGTAGTCAACATGGAGATTGCTGTCAGCTGTGGTGAAATGCACTCAGCCAGATGAACTTGTGATATGACATTTAGACATCTATCACGATTCCAATTCAAGTCTTATGACATATCTTTTTCACCTCT
This sequence comes from Notolabrus celidotus, assembly GCF_009762535.1. NCBI lineage: Eukaryota > Metazoa > Chordata > Actinopteri > Labriformes > Labridae > Notolabrus > Notolabrus celidotus. Next base: position 38,804,571 of record NC_048275.1, on the reverse strand, counting down.
GAATATTATAATGCATTCAAGAAATAAACTTGTCCTGAGTGTGAGGCTAAAAGAAATCTCATATGTAGGAGGAATATGTGAATGAGTGGTTTAATGGTAGGTTCCAACACTTTCAAGGAATTCTCCATATCACAATTTCAGCTGAGCACCCATTAAAGTCTGATCCTCAAATCGCACCTGCTTACAATGAGGGCAATAATTGTGTTATTATGGGTAACACATGTGGGGCAAATCATCAGGCTGTATAAGTGCAGTGGACATGGCAAACTTTGTGGGTTAGTTAGAAGGTTGGAGTCAGAGGAAGTAGAGATAAGAGATAGAGATAAAGATAGTTTGAGTGTTTGAATTGAATCAAAGGCAGGAATAGGAGCTTGTAGCATGTGGGGGTGGGTAAGCTCTTACTCATAGCTGATGATATGGATGTGTGGGCAGTGGGGGAGGACAGCACTGTGGTGCTGTGTGATTTAGGCAAAGGAAAAATACAACAATGCCTCACTTTATCACCTGAATGAGGACACATAAAACAAGCCATAGGTGTGAAAGCACCCTGAGACTTATTCTATCAAAGTATTTTTCTCTAACTTTGGACCCCGTCTTGTTCACTCTGCATACATTTTGAGATTATCATGAAGTTGGTTCAGGTTGTCTGTAACATACTAGCTTGAGCGGGCATCGTCCCGTTTTGTGTACATCTAAAGAACCAAACTCTGAAGTCCTGACACATTTTATCTCCAAGGACATCGTTGATTATACCATTTCTTCTGTTTAGTGACATCATTCAATAACCACACTGTTACGACACACACAACTCATTCTCAGAACTCTACTTTCATCATTTACTGACAACCCTGAACATCAGATAATGAAGGCACAAACAGGAAATAAGTAACAGAAACATGAAGTACAGGGTATGAAGCAAGAACGTTGGAGCATGTTTTAGTGATTGGAGTACTGAAGTACAAAACTTTAAAACCTTAGAACTGTTTCCTGCTCTTTGTTAAGTGGAACAGTAAGACAGTAAAGTCAAATAAATACATAAAAGAGGTTAGAGACAGTAAGACAGAACATCAGAAGAGGGCTGAACAGATAAATAGATCAGGAGCATTAAAAAGAATCAATGACAGAGAGATTAAACAAAACTAATGAATACTAAATTCATTCAATTAAAAAGGTAAAATCACACAAAGTCATGAGATTAAAAGTCAGTTTCAATAAGTGATTTATTTGATCTATAGTTTATTTGTTAGGCACAGATACATGGACTGTGAACATCTAATACAGGTATCATAGTGTTTGAAGTGAACGCTCATTTGTAACAGCCGGTCCCTAGAGGAGCTTTGATGGAGTCAAATATCAAAACAGGACATTCAAATAAAAAAGAAAAGCTATGTTGAGTTCAGCTAGATACAATCAAACACACATTAGGCAGTGACAGAACATTCAGACAATCAGACATGTGCAGGTTTGGTGCTGAATTAACCAGGATTTGTTGACTCTCTTCTTAAACCTGGTGAAGTTTGTAACGAGTTTCATGCGGTCAGGTCGAGAGTTCCAGGATATGACTCCTATCACAGAGAGAAGGAAGAGATATTGTGCAGCATGAGACTTTACAGTCACCATTTAAAGCTGCTCTGGTGGATCTGCTGCAGCTCTGTAGTCTCTGTATGTGTCTGCAGAAAGGTTCAGGGGAAAGTCCATCGCAGCATTTCAACACAAACTTTACATAATGGAGATCAATGAAATGACTAAAACGTAAACCTTTGTATTTACTTAAGACGTGACAGTGGTGGTGTCTAATTGGCCTGATTGTTAAGGCTCTCTAAGGATTTGAGTGGTGACTGCTTGGCCGGGGACCAGGCTGTTAAACCATGAGACTGATGTGAAAGTATCATCATATTTACAATAGAAAGCAAAGTTGAGTGTCAAGCTGTTTTTTATCATTTTAAAACAGCAGAGATTAGCTTTAATTCTTTGGCAGATCATTTTAACATAGCTTTTAAAATTGAACTTAGTCCAAAATATCCCGAAATACTTCATCTGTGTTCCATGAATTCACCTAATCCTGACGTTCAGTGGTTCTGTTGCAGGTCACTTTTTAATGGAGAAACAGATTGACTCAAATTTCTTAGTGTTTAGTGTCAAACAAGAGGCATCAAGCCAAGCTGATTTTTGTTGAAAGCCTTTAGTTAGCTTATCTGCAACATCACCACAGGTTTTACCTGGTACATGAACCACTGTGTCGTCAGCGTACATCTGAAGACCTATACCAGGGCATATGTTTGGTCAGTCATTAACATACAAACTGAAAAGGACGGGTCCAAAGACAGATCCTTGGGGAATTCCTGTTTCACTTTTGTAAAAAGCAGACCTGGTGTTATTGATCACGACACACTGTTCACGACCTTTAACATATGACTCAAACCGGAGCTAGTTTCAGTGTAGAGGGGTCCCGACGGCACAAGCAGAAATCATTTAGATTTAAGTCTCGTCTTTTGAACAACCAGAAGAGCTCCATTCAAGGATCTAAGTATACAAGATGGATCATAAAGGTTCAGCATTTCTAGACTTTAACTCCAGGCAAGACCAGACAAGCTTTTAAAGTGATCAGTAAAACCTCAAAACCAATTCTAAAATGGACAGAGAGCCAGTAGAGAGATGCAAGGATAGGAGTGATTTGATGCCCGTTTCAAACACGATCTATAATTTAGATTTTTTCAGAAGTCAACTTTAAGAAGTCAACGTGTACTGAAGTTATAACCTCTTAGACAAACCCCTGCCTTCAGCTTTCCAGTGATATACACACTTTAAAAGTATGTAATATTGTTCTGCCCTCACTGTTGGACCTTAGCACAGTTAGCTTAGCACAGCTAGCTTAGCACGGACAACTCCTCAATGAGTGACAGGTGTAATGGCTCTTTAATTAGACATATCCTTCACTGATAACAGAGTAAAACTGAAGAAAAAACACATCGCCAATAGAGTAGTGATGGGAAGTTCAGCCCTTTTCAGAGAGTCGGCTCTTTTGACTCGGCTCCCAAAGAAGAGCCGGACGGCTCTTAATTTAGGATCTTTTGTAGCCGTATATTTTACCTTAACTTTACAAAAACTCATGGTTTGTGTGTTGACAACCCTTTTACCTACAGTGTTTTTATGAGAAGCATTATAATTGCCTAATTTTGTTCATTTATTCTGTTACAAAACTATTCTTACTTTTGTTCAGTATTTTAATCAAACTTTTTATTGCACAAAAGCAAAAAGAACCAGAACCAAACTCAAGCAAACATTATTAATGTCCTCAGGTTGGCATTGAGAAAAATCAGATGCCTCAGCTTGGATTGTCTGATCTGATTTCTCCTCTCAGTGAGTATTTGCCCTGTCTTCAAGAAGACTCTCTCTGAAGGAACAGATGTAGCCACGATACACAGCCTCCCCTCCGTCACCTATATCCTAAATCCTCACATGTGATAGGCTGCATGGCCGCCATGCTGACCAATCAAAACAAAGTTCTGCCGTGAGCAGAGCTGGGGCTGAGCACTGTGAGAGCTAAGCAGCGAAAGGAAAAAACTGGGAGCCGTCTCTCTCTCGATGCGAGCCGGCTCTTCTGATCCACTATAAAGCATCGGATCTCAGAGCAGCAGCTTTTGATCATGACACATCACTACAATAGAGTGCTATCAAAATGAACCTGGCTATGCTAACAATACAAACATCATGAGTAGAATTTACTAAAACACTTGAAATAGAAAAACAGTCATCAAAATGTGTCAGACACGTTAACTTTGAACATACATACAGACGATGCTTTCCTTAGAACAACAAGACGGATGGATGAGGATTAAATTATGACATTTCCAAACTCAGTCTCTGTCTGCCATTACTGAACATGTGACACTGACTTCCTGTTTATCTGGCCAGCCTAAGCCTGATTGGCTATTGGAATAAAAATAAAAAATAAATGAACATTCTAAAACAATAGCCACACACGCTGGCATGGCAGCACAAATATATATTAACTAATAAAGTTAAAAGTACATTTCCTGGGTTGTCTCTTTGTAGGAGGAGATGAAACTCATGTGACAAAAGGCCTCTGCTTTACTTACTACATGGTTTGTGCTTGTGATGCAATCTCTTTCTCAGAAAACACATTATCATATCTGAATCATTTTGTTGACTTCCTTAGAAGAGACCAGAGATAAATTGAGGAACCTGGTGGATGTAATATCTTAAAGTGATCACTGTAGACGGTGAAGAAGCAGAGAAACATCAGACACAGAGCAGGGACTTCATTCAGGTAAGATCTGGACTCTTTAGAATCCTTCAGTAGTCAACAGAGTTAATATTGTGATCTTTTCAGAAACGTCAGTGAAAGAATGAGAAGAGGAACAAAAAGGCATGAAAATGAATGTTACAGTAATGACATTTGTAATGCTTCTATCTTCTAGTTTAATTTGGGATGATGTCCAGTGTGTGATTGTAAAGACAAAAAGTAAAGAATATATATCTATTTGCATATAAGCTCTGTATACCTAGAATGTTGTTCATAGCCTTTGACATATTCCTCTCCTCATTATTCATTTTCACATGGTCTGTTCTGTATGTTTGGCCCCAACATGAAACTAATGAGGGGGAATTATGGGATGTTTTAATGGAGGAACATGTAGAAGCAGCTGGTTTGAGGTGTGAGTCTGATACAAACGATCTGTGTAGTTAAAAAGTTCAGTGAGGTATGGTGGTCATTTTAAATATAAAAGATGGTGATGAATATTCCATCTCTCCTGGAGAGAGGACCAGCCAACCTTATTGTACAGAACACACTGATGTGTGTTATAGGGGTCACCTGTTTTAAATCTTAATGCAGAGTGATGAATGGAGTCGAGGCGTTTGAGGGTTGAGGAAGATGTGTTTCAACAGATTATTTCCCCGTAGTCCAAGACTGACATGAAAACAGCCTCCACAGCCCTCTTCCTCTCAGAGTCTGTCTGAAAGAGAACTGATGTGAATATTAAATGTGAGGTTTTTATCAATGCATAGATATTTAGATTCTGTGACTCTCTCAGTTCTGAATCCTGTTCTTGTAACTATACTTACATCATTCTGCTCTATTGTTCTGGCTCTGGGGAAAAGCATCACTTTTATTTTGTCACATTAAGTACCAGCTTTAAGTCATTCAGGGTATCTTAAATTAATTTTGTAAATGACTGACTGTGAGTTAAACAGAATCAGCAAAACAATACAGTGCAGTGTCATCAGCATATAGAAGAAGAAACAACATTGTTAATATAAATATTAAATAAAACTGGACCTAAAATCGAGCCTTGTGGAACTCCCTTTTTGACTGCTGAAAAATCAGAAAAATGGCTCCCAAGTTGAACAGATTGTTTTCTATCTGAAAGATATCTGGTCAACCAATTTTATGTATTAAAATCAAAACCAATGCTATTATAGCCTCTGCAGTAGCAACTGATGGTCTACGGTATCACATGCTTTTGATGAGTCAATAAACTCAAAACTCTGGGATTCAGTGCACACATCAGGCCTGATGAAAATCTGACATCTCATGGTTCCACACACTACTTCTGCAAGAACGGCTCCATATCAACCCCAGAAATCTTCAAAGATTCACCCAGAGTTGATTTCATGCATGAACACCGGGAGGAATATGTATCAAGTTAAGAACCTGAAAAAAGTGTCTTACTGTCATGATGACATCCAAACAGGAAGTCCACCACTCTAAGTTGAAAGTCTGATCTTGTCATGTTAAGGGCAATTTATAGGGTTCATATTTGAGCAAACTTGTGAGGGGTTTTGTCCAATCAACTCCAAATTCAGTCAGTGTATCTACACTCTGAAATATTAAAAGTTATCAAATGTTTTTGCGTACGTCAAAGTTTGTGTCCCTGGCAGCGCGGTCTGGACATGAAACAGGAAGTTATTGCAAATCCTTCTTACAGTGTTCCATCTGCTCCAAATTACATAAACATGATCAGAGTCCACCCCTGAACACAACTATATGCAGATTTCCAACTGCAGTCATAGCGCCACCCTGTGGGAATACAGAGTACTGACTATTACACACAGATCTACTAAGATCCCAAATAACGAGCCCTAATTTGCGTGTGCAAATAATAATTTTGCACGCACTACTTCTGGGCGTGTTGCGGGTGATCTACTAAGACTGCGTGCGCAAATGATAACAAGTGCAAAAGTGGTGCGGACCGCCCTTTAATGAGTATTTTGCGTGTGCTGTCGGCTGTCACCATGGAGAGTTTGAGAGAGCAGAGTGGCCTTAAATGATAAATGAAGTTTGAAGACATGGAGTTGGAGATCTTTGTGGAGGAGGGAAATAAACACATCGGTGAACTCCAGCAAAGACATCTCAGCGTTAGAAACACGATTTAGGAGGCCATCTGTGAAAAGGTGAATGATGTGAGAAAAAACAGAAGATCTGCTGATGAAATAAACGCATCTACTCTACTCCAAAATGCAGTCAGCGTTTTGATGGAGTTTAGAGAACAATTTTCATTAATATTTGACAGTTTGTGTCAAACATGACGCAAACCAGAAATATATATGCAGACGAGAAAAAAAAAAAAGAAAAAAAAAAAAAAAAGGAGTTCACCGAGAGCGCTTTAACCTCCCTCAAAACCCTTGTTTCATCAACCCCTCTGGAGATTATGAGTTGGAGCCCTCTCTGGAGGAGGATCTGCTGTCCCTGAATGAGATCCAGGAGGCTCCTTCTGGACTTGAGTGGCTTCTCCCTGAGCTGGTCTCCCTCCATCTGGCCTTCTCAGAGGATGACAGCGAGTCTTCGGCTCAGGCTGACTGGCTGGCTCTCTGCTCTAAGCTTGACCTCTACTTGTTCCGCTTTTACCTCTTCGTTCTGGTCCTTTATGCCAGCACTCTGGTGCTGCTGTGGGCCAGTTGGAGCTTTTCCTGAACAAATTAATGAAGACATAATGGGATTTTTTTTATTTAGATTTTTTTGAAGTGTGAACACATATCTATGAGAAAATAAGACTGCAGAATGAATATTGTAGATAAACATGTCACTTATAATTAGTCATATGTAATATCCTCTCCTCAAATGTTTAAAGAAGTTAAACAAGTATAATAAGAGCACACTTTGAACTGGATGCTAATGCTGTTAATCAATGCTTTTAAAGGAGACACCATAACCTGACTTATATGAGGTTTTCATTAGCCGTGGTGACTCTACACTTATCACTGTTTTCTCACATCGTAGTATTTTTTATGTCATTGAAAAAGTGAAATTTGGCATGAAGGAAAAGCCTTCAGTACATCAGACAGGTGGAAGCAAACTAAGTTAATTGAGATCATGCTTATACCTATTTTCAACCGACCCAGTATTGTCTCATATACTGTAACTCCCTGAGCAGTGAATGGACAAGTGGTCTGGCAATACTTTGTTAATAACATTAGTTTATATATGGTAATGCATTTAACAAAGCAAATAAAACTTGGGCTTGGGTTAGTACCAAAATGAAAAAAAAAAAAAAAAGAGAGCAATTTGATGAGGCTAAGTCTGCCACTCTTGCTCTAACTACTCAATTGGGAAGTCAATCGCAGTTTTGAAACAACCAGGGCCAGAAAAGTTAGGCGTCACTCTGATGAAGACAGTCGCCTCACTGATGCAGAGAGCAACTTTCGGGTGAACGTTTTTAATGCCTGATATTATCATCCAGCAACTGTCCCATAGATTCACCAGCTTAAATGGAACTGTGAACATGTTTGAGGCAATTCACCCCAACACACTGCTGCAAGCACGAGATGAGGAGTTACACCAAGCTGCCTGGCGGCTTAGTGAGCACTACAGTTGGGACATCGCCCTCAGCTTCCCTGGCCAGCTGCTTTCTTTTAGAACCTCTTTCAGGGACCAGATACCACAGCAAAAGTCTGTTGCGGATCTGGCAAAAATACTCATTGTCAACCACCCAGCAGTAACTTATGCATTCCGTAAGGTTTGCACCGCCCTGTCCCTGCTTTTATTTTTTACTCTTCCCGTCAACATTGCACCTTCTGAGCGCTCATTCTCCAAGTTAAAACTAACTAAGAACCCCTTGATGAGCACGATGGGACAGGAGAGACTGTGTGGACATGTCATGTTATCTATTGAGAATGACAGAGCAAAGAAAATGGACATACAGTGCATCATGGACAAGTCCGCGGAGCTTAAGGCTCCTTCAAATAGTAGTGAGTAGGCCGAGTACTTCATATAGATTTTTTGTTTGTATGTGAAGATGTGGGCCGCTGTGCCAGTTTGACTAAACTTTATAGCTGTTGATACAGTGACCTACTGTGCTCTCATTGTATGAAAAAGTTAAAGTGGGTGTTAGAATGATGCGGTCACTATCCGTGGTGCTGAACTGCTTTGAATTTGTGTTGTTTTATTTATTTATTTGCGTTGTTCTCTTGGTTTGTTAGACTTCATGTCCGTTTGATTGACTTGAAAATGACATAACTGTGTGTAAAAACTGTAGTAATGCTTGTAAGCCCCGCTGTTACAGGGCATGTTGTAAAGATATGATGAGCTTTACAGTGACCACAGCCATGTGTGCGTAACACTGTGCCAGTTTGCACCTGCCTTTCAAACGTGCTAAATATAGACGCAAAAACACCGCCCGCTATCTGCTTCAGGTTTGATAAATCACATTGCGTGTGTTAATGATTACATTTGTATCTCCTCCTCCCAGTATTTTGCACGTTCTGATGATCTACATGTATTCTGCATATTCATGAAGGCAAACACGCTAAATGGATAGCGAGTGCTATTTTGCTCATTTGAAAGACGCAATCCTCGGTGCACCCGCTTAGTAAATCTGCTTTGCGCACGCTATCAAGTTTGCACGTGTTTTTATACACGCAAACCTTTAGTAGATCGGGCCCACAGTGTCTGATCTAACAGGGTTGATGTCGGTCCCAGCCTCAACTCATCTACATACACACTGTGGTCATAGTCATACCCCTGCCTATTGGAAGCAGACAAGATAAACCCCCATATACAGGTTTTATCTTTCAATCTTAACTGTTTGATTCATGTTCTGTCATGAACATTCACAACATGAACACAGGTGATAACTCAGTCATGGCCCACCTGCTGTTTAAAGCCAGTGTTAGACTGTTCTCTGTGCTAACATTTACACAAGCTGATAGTCTGGACCTGAACAGCTCTACATATACATTCAGTTCAGTCAGACAACTCACGTTTACTTAATAAGTTTATTGCAGCATACAGTATTGTGTTTGGCGTGTGGGCTCCGAATTTCATTACTCCTCGTAGATTATTTAAATGCAGACATTAGGAGCAATGAGAGAGGACTAACCCCCCCGGAGCCCGCAGGTGGAAGCCGGGGAGGAGGTGGGGACAAACTTCACACAGCACTGAGCAGAACAGCAGGAGCACTGCAAGCAGAGGCAGAGACAGGAGGCTTGCCGTTTAAATAGACCGCCGAATGAGGATGTTGAGATCAGCTGATGGAGAGGTGGTGACGTGTCAGTATGATGAGCGCGGCTCGAGTTGTCTGCCTGAACTAGCTTGCAGGCGGCGCTCCATTAGTGACAGCACCACCCTCTGGTGATAAGTCACAGCTGCTGCACAACCAACAGCTGCTGCACACCAAATTTTGAAGAGGTAAACTAAAAGCTTGTTGTGTTTGTGTACAGTACTATGCAGCATGAATATTAAAAAGTTGGATCGGACCAGTGTTATAGTAGAGTCACCAAATCCAAGTCCGAGTCGAGTCCTGAGTCCTCTGTGTTCAAGTCCGAGTCGAGTCCAAGTCACCAGAGAAAAATCTGAGTCCGAGTCGAGTCCTCATTATTTGAGTCCGAGTCCAAGTCGAGTCCTCACCGGTAATATCATATATTACAAGGAGGGCAGCTGTTTGAATCCAAACTATTGACTGTTAGACTGGCTGTGTGGACCTGGACTGGCTGTGTGGACCTGGACTGGTTGTGTGGACCTGGACTGGCTGTGTGGACCTGGACTGGCTGTGTGGGACCTTTTGGATGTGTAGGAAACACATTTCTTTCATTAACATTAGTGTTAAGATAAGAGAGTCCTTTACTCGTCCCTCAACGGGGAAATTCAAGTGTCACAGTAACAAAGTAGACAGTGCAAAAAATATGAAGCAAACAAGAGCCTATAAAATATCAATTATTAAAAAAGTATCTCTCTGTGAGACACCGTGGGTGAAGAAGTCTGTCACGGAACGAGCTACTTAGTGTTGTTATGGTCTCCTGGAGGGGGTGTGACGTGTTGTCCATCAGAGAAGATAGCTTTGCTATCATCCTCCTGTCAGCCACCACCTCCACAGGGTCCAGTGGGCAGCCCAGGACAGAGCTGGCCTTCTTCACCAGTCTGTTCAGCTTCTTCTTGTCAGCAGCAGAGATGCTGCTTCCCCAGCAGACCACTCCAAAGAAGATGGCTGATGCCACCACAGAGTCAAAAGACCTGAGTCTCCTGAGCAGAAAGAGTCTGCTTTGTCTCTTCTTGTACAGCACATTTGAGTTCTGACCAGTCCAGTTTAATGTTGGAACTATTTCCATCATTTTATGTCATAAATATGAATTATTCTAATATATTCATAATCATTTTACTTGATGTCATTTATTTGGTGTTGTTTATATTAAGGGCAATGTTATGTGCATTATTATTATTTTATTTTAGTAAGCATTTTGATAGTCTGATGGTTTTTACCTGGCTCATTGGCCGGTTTGATTTTCTGTTTTGATTTTAGTAAATTGACGAGGTCTAACTGCCACTGCAGTGAGATTCTAATGAAATACAGCCAGTGTGTCTGGAGATTCATTTATGAATGAAGTCACAGCGCTGCATGCCGTGCGTAAATCCAAGTCATCGGTGCCCGAGTCCAATTCAAGTCACGAGTCCTGCAAAACGTGACTCGAGTCCGAGTCCTGGACTCGAGTACTACAACACTGGATCGGACTAAAAGAGGAATCATCCAGAAAAAGAAACTTGACTTGTCTCAGTGTGAAAAATGTAAGCTGTATATTCTTAGCTCCATGTGGGATTCAAACCCCAGACTCCACCTTTATAGCCCGTGTTATTTGGAACCTTTTAAACCTCCTTTTGTATTTGTTTCAAATATTGAACACAAATAATATTTCTAAAGAAAACATTTTGTAAAGTGAAAAAGGAAAGCCTTGGCCACCAGAACCTTTGAAGTTTAAAGTCCATGAAACTATTCACACTGATCTCAAACTTTTGAATAAACTGAGCACGTTAGATGAAATGCTGTGTTTAGTGACGACCATGTTATTCATGTTACTGCACTCTGCTTTTTACTAACTGTTATTTTTCCTGATCTCTATAACTTTAGATTACACTGAAGAATGGAAGCAGGCTTCAATAACACCACCTACAACACAGACTACTACGATGACACAGGACTTCAGGATGACGGACATATGAATTTCATATATTATGTTGTGACATGCATAATCATCAGTATCAGCCTTCCTCTGGTGCTCGTGACCATCTATGCTCTTCTCTCTCTGGTATGTACTTTGTGACTTTATTTACTGTCTGTGTCATGTTTCTGTGGAACTGTGTGCTTGTCTGTAGAGGATCTGGATCTGGGTTTGGTGCTAGCTTTAATATCAGCCCAAAGACGATGTGAGTTTATACACATGCAGAATGCTTCTGCTTATGTTACAGGTCCCAGTCTGAGGTCCCATAAACAGATAAGGTTCCTGTGTTAAACAGGAGAAAGGATGAGACAGGCAGCCATGCTTCTGTACAGTGCAGCTTTGCTCGGTACAATTTCTTCGTACATTCACAGTAAAGGAGGTTCTGTTAACTTTCTGTTTGCTACTGTCTGCATTTAACAGCACCACATACATTACATTACAAATAAACAAGATCCTCAGACATTGAATTTCAACAGTATCTCATACTTTACTTTTCAAAATAAAGGTTTTCCCTTCCTCAGTGTGACTCTGTTTCTACAGTCTTCAACTGTCAAAGTTAGTCTTCAGCTCTTAAACTGATATTTTATACAATTGTAGTTTTAACTACTTGATATTAAATATTAAAATCATATGTTCTCAATGTTAATGAAAATAAACTAACATGCTGCTACCTTTAAACATTTAAGTACATGAGCTGAAGGCTGACAACTGTCATTTCTTAAAGTTCTTAACCTATTGTTATGGCTGGCTCGAATGCCGAACATAGTAAGGGACACAACACAAAAGGGTTAAGTTAGTTAATTGTATTTTATTGTAAACCAAACAGAAATTAATCTGAAAACTGGAAACAAACCACTGAGGTGCTGCTGCTGCTGAGAGAGGGGAGAGAGAGTGAATGTTAACTGAGGACCTGCCCAAATAGACTTCAGCTGATTGCCCCCACACAGGTGATCACCACAGGAAGCTGCAGACACAAAACATGACAGAACCCTGACGTAACACTATATACATTTAGAACTAAGTATTACACCAAAACACAATATATACACAACCTGAAATGAACTGGGGCCTGTTGCATGAAACTAGGATAAGGGATTAAGCCGGGATATGTTGCTTATCCTGGCTCAACTTATCCGTGATCCGGTTGCATGAAAGTAGGATAGGAGGAAGCAGGATATTTTATGACATTAGTTACCATGGAGATTTATTCTTTGGAGCTAGCCTGCTCCAGACCAGGCTAAGTTCCAGGATCTATTTAATCTCATCCCTTATCTCAGTCAGCAGTCACCACAAATGGAAACTAATAGTTATTCTGCTGTCCACTACACATTATCACATTCAACTAGACCCACAGTCATTATTTAAACATTTGCGATCATTGATTTTTAATCATTGTAGATAAATGATGATTTTAGATGTTGCAAATTGCAATTAGATAATTTAGTTTCCCCACACGCGATATATAAAATACACATCCCATATAAATACACAGAGAGTGACATGATCTTCCTTTATTGAATAAGGATATATAAAAGCAGGTAAACCATCAGCTCCTTTCAAAACTGAAGCCACACAGTGACTCTACAAGATAGAAAGCATGGAATCAAAAGCATACAACAAAATAATGCATACACAATCAGTCTGTATATAATGTCTGCACACTGAAATAAATGCAGGCCAAATCCATACACAACAAATGAACAGACAAATTAATACATGCAGTAGCCTCCCTACAAGCTTGTATACACAATATACAGTGCAATTATAAGAGGTCAAATTAATTCAAATTTGAATATATATATGTCTCTGCCACTGCAGGCCATATATAACTGAAATTTAAAGCATGTTAACTAAAGTAATTCAACACATATTGGTCCCTGACCAGCCGACCACTGTCGTCATCAGGGAACACGGCAGGCCTACAGTGTACTCACTGGATCATCATCATCATCATCATCATCTTCATCTGGCATTGGTGGCTCCAGCAAGGAGATAGTGCTGCCAGAAACTGCAAGGCAAACCAAAGTCAGATAGTCCAAATGGATTAGATATGAATGTGCTTACATCACATGTAAAGATGGAAGAAGGTACCTTGTATGAAGCGGTTAGCCTCTTGGGAGGGACATGCATTTGTTTCTGTCCCCCCCAAGGATCCCCTCCAAAACTGGCCTGCCTTTATTTTGTGATAAGGCCATGTCTTCGGCTGGGGTGAGGGCGGTGGGAGGTGACCCACCACCCGTTCTTTGTATTTGGCCTCTCTTTTTGACGGCTAAAACAGTACATCATTTGTGTGAGCAGGCACCTTCTGGGTACAATGTACACTTGTGTAAGTATTAGTCAGGGGGGCACTTACCATTCTGCAAGATGTTCTTGTATTTGACTTTTACTTGCTGCCAAGTTCTTTTTGGCCCAGTCATGTTTAAGCCACACACACACACACACACACACACACACACACACACACACACACACACACACACACACACACATATATATATAAAGAAAGTTTCTATCTTGTCCTGTAAGTAAGTATATACATATATATACACACACACACTTGCAGGATAAGATAGGAGAAACTTTATTTCTCCCAAGGGGAAATTAAATCAGAGAGTTATACAGTCTGATGAAGTTACATTTACACAATTTCAAACACATCTGCATCGATTCCACAACAATTTTAATTTAGTGATTATCAAGAGTGTAAGTGTGTACATGTGCACTACTTACGCATTCAGGCGATCTGCAATGGTTTCCCAAGCTTTTTGGTGCTGTTTAATTATTGATGCTGTGTTGCCTTTCTTTCTGATTTGATCTTTCACCTCTTCATATGCTTCCATGAGGATCTCCTCTTCTGACGGTGAAAAGTATGCCGCACGCGTTGCCATGGTGAATCAGTGAATCTGCGATCGATATCTGGGGTCTATTTAAGGAAGCCGCGTACGCGCACTTAGCCAGGATTGGTTTCCCCTGGCTTGATGAATCCGTGTCTGCTCATCCTGGCTTGGTCTTTGTGCAACCGACTGAGCCTGGACGCTCTTGTTTTGGATTGGGTGAACTCGGCTCAGTCATTTATCCCGGATATCTTAATCCTACTTTCATGCAGCAGGCCCCTGGAGCCCAAAAAGAAACCAGACTCTTGTTTTGAAATCAACCAAAGTAAAGACATTAGTTCGTTGGCACCATTACGGTTCAGACACAACACAGAGTAAAAATGAAGTCTCTGCTCATCGGCCGAATAATACAAATCAATAAGTTTTCTACATCAGTATATCTTCTGTTCTGTTAAACAACATTTTCATACATTGACACATGTTTACAATGCTTACAAACCTGTGTTAAACAGGAGAAAGGATGAGACAGGCAGCCATGCTTCTGTACAGTGAAGCTTCGCTCGGTAGAATGAGGAAGGAGCCAGAGTCCGCTATCAAAGAGAGTCCCTAGGGAGAAGCACAGCGCCACACTGCCCCCTACTGGCAAGGTGCACACTCTGTATATAAGTGACACTTTGCAGTCAAACAACGAATATCAACCAGCCGTTATGGCTTATATTATTACACTGTTCTTGTAACAGGAATATGATTACCAAAATAAAACATTACAAACATCATAAAATGTGACGGTGCATTTTCTGAACATCACAATTACACTGTAGAGGAAGAAACAGCAAAACACACTAAACTTGGTCAGTAAGTTTGATTAAAAAAGGTCAAAGGAGTGTTCAATTCTGTCAGCGTTCATGGTCGTCAGAGGATGAAGCCAACCTACTTTTTTATTTCATGACTTTTGGGCAAAGAATAAGTAAAACATAGTCTATTCCATCAGTTCTCAACATTTGTGTTTTAAAAACTAGAATAAAAACTATGGAGAAGTGTTACACTTTGTGAGTATTCATGGTCTCCAGAGGCTGACTTTCCCTCACCATTACAGATACTCTTAAATTAACCAGAGATGGACTTTTTGTGAAATGTCTGAAGTGTCTATAGATATATATAGTTAGTTCAGTGTAATACATAGTTCACATAAAACATAATTCACTAGTGAAAAATCATCTTCTCCATTAGTTTCAGGATAGTCCCTGAAATGTGTGTAAAGTTATAGAGGTACAGCTTCTGAATGCAAATGTAACCGGCTGATTAGCGCTCATGCCCCACAGCTGGGTGGGAACCAATCACCTGCGGTTACCTGGTTGTTTGCGGGGATAAAATTGAGTGACGGAGCTCCCTTCAGTCTCTGCAGAGCTCCGGGGGTGCATCTCAAAGCTCTAAACTGCAGTCTCCTCGCTCCTCGCTCCTCGCTCCTCGCTCCTTGCTCCTCGCTCGAACCGGAAGTAGTTACTGACGCGCCATTTTAACTTGCGTCCCAAAGCTCTAAACGCTGCTGGAGGAGAGAGGAGAGAGGAGCGAGGAGACTGATCAGAGGAGGGATGATCGAGGAAACACGAGAGCAGACTTTGCGGATGTCTTTTCTCTGACAGACACGCCCCCTTATCGAATATCACTCACCGATTGGACGCTGCAGCGGCTCGGACCTAACCGAAACTTAACATCAGCTGAGTTTAATAACAGAGAAAAGACAGACCTTAAAACAGTCACTAAGGGTGCCCTGAAACAGACCTTAAAACAGTCACTAAGGGTGCCCTGAAACAGACCTTATAACAGTCACTAAGGGTGCCCTGAAACAGACCTTAAAACAGTCACTAAGGGTGCCCTGAAACAGACCTTAAAACAGTCACTAAAGGCTGATTTATACTTCTGCGTCGCCCTACGCAGCAGGGGCTGACGCGGACATGAGCCCCACATACTTGTGCGTCGATGTGTCTGTGTCGCGCAGCAATTCTCCGCCGAAACGCCTGAGGGCAGTGTGGTCTCTCTGATAGTCGGTCGCCTGCTTCCGGTCCCGCTACGATCTCTGTTTACTTTTCCACATCGATTCAGAGCGTGTTCTGTTAATCTACAGCTGATACATGTTGCTGTTTATCATACAGACATGATTACATGAAGGATAGAGAGGAGGAGATGAAATACACGGCCGATGTGTGGCCGATGTCCGAGACCCCGGAAGTGCTGTGAATGCGGGAAAGACAAAGCCGTCGAGCGGACCAATCACAGAGCTTGCGGTCCGCGTCGGCTCTACGCGTAGTTACATTTTGGAGGAGGTGCACGTCAGCTACGTGCGTAGGCCTCTGCGTAGGTACGGGAGCTACGCGGACCTACGGCGTAGGCTACGCCGTCGATTCGACGCAGAAGTATAAATCAGCCTTAAGGGTGCCCTGAAACAGACCTTATAACAGTCACTAAGGGTGCCCTGAAACAGACCTTAAAACAGTCACTAAGGGTGCCCTGAAACAGACCTTAAAACAGTCACTAAGGGTGCCCTGAAACAGACCTTAAAACAGTCACTAAGGGTGCCCTGAAACAGATCATAAACACACGTTGGTTTCTAAACAGTCTGTATTTGATGACCTGAGATTGAAAAGTGTTTGAGGTGAGTTTAAACACAAAATACTGAACGCAAAATCATAAATTCAATATAACAGAGGATGGATTATGTTATATCTGATTGTTTTTGTCAGATTCACTGTCTAATGAAATAGAGTAATAGAGTCTAATATCATAGATAGAATATATATTAATGATCAGTTATTCCTCCTGTTAGTTTCCCTGTTTGTTCTGGTTTTCTTCATGAAGAGAAGTCTGACTGTAAAGTTTGTCTGTTAGTAAAAACACTTGTTATATTTCCTGTCAGGTTAATAAAGTTTCATATGAGGCTGATCATTAATGAGCACAGGGTTTGAAAAGAGTTGCATGGTTTCTATTTTCCCTTAAAGTCATAAATAATTTAATAATGAGGCATTTTACTGATGAATCGATCCGTGATGCTTCAGGACAGAATAAACAGAGAGCTGATTCTCTTCATGTGCAGGTGTTTGTTAAACAGGTGTTTGTTAAACAGGTATGTGTTAAACAGGTGTGTGTTAAACAGGTGTGTGTTAAACAGGTAAACACAGAGACAGAGCTCTGTTACTGTTTATATTGATCAGAGTTATTACAGTGAACATGTGTGTTAAACAGGTGTTTGTTAAACAGGTGTGTGTTAAACATGTAAACACAGAGACAGAGCTCTGTTACTGTTTATATTTATCAGAGTTATTACAGTGAACATGTGTGCAGACACAAACAGCTGTTAAAGCCGTCATCACAAACCGACGTCGCTTCACGTGACTCTCTGGAGGAGAGGACGTCTCATTTCTCTAAATACAAATCTCCTCGTTTCCTCTCTCCTCTCGTTTCATTTCCTCACATCTCTGGTGGGCGGGACTAATACGCGAGGAAGAGACGCGAGGAAGAGACGCGAGGAAGAGACGCGAGGAAGAGACGCGAGGAAGAGACGCGAGGAAGAGACGCGAGGATGGACGTTTAGAGCTTTGAGATGCACCCCAGGTTGAGAGCAGGACGGTGTTCCTTTCGGGTTGGCGGGTCGTTGTGTGCCAGCAACGCATATAGTACGCGGTATGAGCGTGGGGTAGTGACGTGATAGGGTCGCGGACGGCCGAGATTGCCACTTTTTCCTTGTCTTTTTGCTTGTCTTTTTTGGTGTCTTTTTGTCTCTTTTTGCCTTGAGTTACAGGCTCTGCTCAGTAACAGTGTGATTTAAAGACTCTGCTCAGTAACAGTGTGATTTAAAGACTCTGCTCAGTAACAGTGTGATTTGAAGACTCTGCTCAGTAACAGTGTGATTTAAAGACTCTACTCAGTAACAGTGTGATTTAAAGACTCTGCTCAGTAACAGTGTGATTTAAAGACTCTACTCAGTAACAGTGTGATTTAAAGACTCTGCTCAGTAACAGTGTGATTTAAAGACTCTACTCAGTAACAGTGTGATTTAAAGACTCTACTCAGTAACAGTGTGATTTAAAGACTCTGCTCAGTAACAGTGTGATTTAAAGACTCTACTCAGTAAAAGTGTGATTTAAAGACTCTACTCAGTAACAGTGTGATTTAAAGACTCTGCTCAGTAACAGTGTGATTTAAAGACTCTGCTCAGGAACAGTGTGATTTAAAGACTCTGCTCAGTAACAGTGTTGAAGTATCCCCGTCCAGGCTGTGTAAGCAGCCGTGGCTGTAGCTACAGTTTACTGTCAGGCTTTTTCATGTTCTTTGCATCGTCTAATGTATTAACTAGATGTGTGTTATTGTAGTGATTGTGCCGTGTTTATAGGCCTGATTCAGATAACCTGGCTGCAGTTAGCGGTGTCTTTCTAACACTGATTTCTAGTATGTCTGTTCATGGTTAAAGTAATAATAATTATGTTGTTTTAAAACTATTTTGTCGGCCAATTAAAATAAAGATTGTGTATATATTTTTCTAAACCATGCCTTTGTATTCATTTGTGGACTAACCTGTGTATTGTTAAAGGGGAAACCCTCTGTTAAAGGGGCGGTAACTAAAAATAAGTATACTGGTAAAACTCTTTGGGTGAAAGTCCCAAGGTGGCGTTGTTGGTATTTTATCTTCTAAACCCAGAAATCCCTTTCCAGCCCTAGCTTGGTTACATAAACATGACACAACCCACACTTCAGCCTTGTGCTCCTGTTTGACTGGGTCAGAGTGCCTCCCCATGAGAGCATGAAACACAGGTCAAAGTCTGAATACAGTGAAATGCCAGGATGTCATGAGAGTCATAGTTTGATGAATCATGGCTGTTACTGCAGAGAGTGATGTTTACTTCTACCTCTATTCTTCTGCAGGTACGCCAGGGTCAAGTTGCTCCAATATACGTCATCAACCTTCTCATTTCAGACATCATTCAGCTCTGCTGCATGATTGTATTTGTGTCAGATCATCGGACTCTTATGACTGATGATGTCTACAGCTGTGGTCTACTGTCGAGTGTTGGCTTCATGGTGTGCATCTCACTGGAAAGGTAAGGTCTGTTTAAAGCCGTGTGTAGTGCTACAGTGTCTGATAATCATGTTTCTGAATGTTCCTGCACCTCCTCAAAGACAGTGTGTCCCTCTGGTTTTGCAGGTACCTGGTCATCGTCCACCCACTGTGGTACCGATTCAAACGAACCATCAAGATCTCTGTGGCGGTCTGTGCCGTGGTCTGGGCCTTCCCAGTTTGTTTCCTTATTGTGTTTCCCTTGGTTACTGATACAGTAACAATAATACTCTCCATTATCCTCATCATCCCCTTCCCACTGTTCATCTTCTTCCTGGTCAGGACCCTCAGAGCCCTCTCTTCTTCAGTCTCGGTCCGCTCTGATGAGAAACGACGAATAGTTGGAACTTTGGTGGTGGTGCTGCTCATTTACACGCTGCTGTTCCTACCCACCATCATTAGGTTCCTGTTACAGGCGACTGGCTTTTACTCTTCAATGTTTTTCTACACGTCCAGTATAATTGTTAGACTGAGTCCTCTGGCAGACATGCTCCTGTATATCTTCATCAGAAAGCAGATCATGGGCAACTGTCTGGCCTCTGTGTGTTGTTGCATAAAGGAGAGCAATGATCCCACCACATCAGCAGTGACTGTTGACGACATTTAGACAGAAAGCTTTAAGGAGGCAGAGAGAGAGAAGAGAAAACAGAGCAAATGTACTCTAGAATCATAGTATATCCAAAATGTACATCCATGTCTATCCAAAACCTTTAGCTTGTGCATGAAGAAGGACCATGTTTGTCATGTTGTTAATCATCTTTGAAAGCATGAAAACTAGCTACACACACTTGTGGATCTTAATAAGTATATCTTTTACTTCTGCAGCAACCAGAACTTAGCTTCATGACTCCTCCCACTCCAGGAGTCGGTTAACAGACGCAGTGATACAGCTGCTAGGCAATTCTGATTACTACTGATAGTTAGCAGAAGAAAAGCGCTAGGCTAACGTAACTTTCCATCTCTATCCAATTCAACCTGAGAAGGCATTTGACAGAGTAGAGTGAGGCTTTCTGATAAAGGTTTGGGAAAACCTGGTTTGGGGCAGAATTGATCAAATGGGTTAAAGTGGTCTACACAGGGCCGAGAGCATCAGTGCTCACCAACGGACAAACGTCCCCCTTTCTTCAACTCATACGCTTCCATCTTCAAATGTTCTTCATGGCACAGAAATAAATCACATGATGAATTATGTGTAAATGTGTGTTTTCTTTCAAGTGCAGACACAAAAGTGAAATAAATCCAGTAACCTCTACAAAACTACACATGGACTGTGCAGAGACTACTTGTAGAAAGCTAAAGCTAAGTATATATAATTTTTTTTTTTCAAATTTTATTTACCTCTTCTATTTTCATTCATGACTTATTGTTGTTATTATTTCTACTCCAACTATGTTTGTTGCTGTCATTATATCATTAGAATCAGAACGATTTTGCTCCATCTGTACCATCATTTATTTCACTTCACTCTTTCTGTTCCCTTCTGATGCCCTCCATCTCACCCTCTGTTGAAAAGATAAAAAAAACTTTTTGAAATCAGGAAATATGTGATAGACAGTGTGGTTGATGGACAGTTTGGGTCCTGACTAGGGTTGCAAAATTCCAGGAATTTTCAAAGTTGGAAACTTTCCATGGGAATTAACAGGAATAAATGGGAATAAAGCAGGAATTAACTAAATTGAAGGTTGGCTCTTAATAGTGAACTTAAATATCGTTGGGGGAAATATATTTGAGCATAATCCTGACTAAAACAACCAGATTTCATGCAAGTACAGTTGAATATCTATGCTATTCCTCAATCACATGCACATAGCACACTGCTTACTGCAGGGCTATTGAGACCACGCCCCCTACATGCACTGTGCATTCCTCCATCACATGCACAGATGATTTCTAGAATCCTGCAGAGGCTAGTCTTGAGAAGCTTGAGGGAAGATGCTTTTTTATTTGCATGTTGAATGGGACTTTGTTGGAGGAAGAGCGGCTCTTTTCATTTAACATTTTGAAAGGGACTTTGTTGGGATTGTATTTTTGTTAAGTTTTGAATGGGTTGGATCAGGGGGATGAGTAATATTTAACTCAACATTCATGTTTTTGTTCTTCAATGAAAGAATTTAACACTTGATAAAGTTCTACTTACAAATAAATCTGTTTTAATTGTATTATTTTGGATGGATGTCTGCTTATAACAACACACATATTTATTCTTGGATATGATACCTATCCATTTGCAAAATTCCCTAGCTTAACTTCCCATGGAAATTTACCCCCTCGGGCAAGCCCCCTCCCATTGGGTCTGGGGGCTGTCCGGGATGTTTGAGAGTCTGTCGGGAGGTGGCCCAATCAGGAACCCAACAAATCAGGGGGAAAAAGACAAAACATATTATCAGAATTATTATTATTATTATTGTAATTATTTAGTACTTGGTTATAGTACTCTTATTTTTTAAACTTTTTTATTGTTACTATTAATAGTATTATAAGTATTGTATTTTTTTTTTATTTGCTCAATTTCTTGCTGGCCCACTGAACTATTTCCCCTTTTTTTATTTACTATTATTATTATTATTATTATTATTATTATTATTATTATTATTATTAAAGCTGCTGTGAGGAACTTCTGGTGTGTATCGATTCTGGCGCCCCCTTGTGGACAAAGTGATACCTCTTATCTCTTCTCCTGCAAATACAAAATTAATGTCTTCAGACAATAACCTCATCCTGTTGTCTTTTACCATTTATCTTCATCACACAATGTGATTGTTTGCCATGAAAACAGCCAAAAAAAGGGTGTCTCTAGAGCGAGATGTCAATCATCTGTTCTGACACCTACCCCCTCAGAACAGTTTCAGGCATTAAAAATGACAACAGAGGAGGTATCGGTGTTGTTGTGGATGGTCTTGTTTGCTTTAGAGGGTCATGATGATGCATCAGTATCAGTTTCAGTCTGTTTCTCAGCCAGTTAAAAACTCCTCATAGTGCCTTTAATATTATTATTTTATATTCCTTTTTTATTTCATTTGTATGTGATGTTGGTAATGTTAATTATAGTAATTATTATTACTATTCATGAGGATTTTTATTATTATTTGTAGTAGCAGTAGTATCTGTATACCTTTTTTTCTTAATTCTATTTTTCTTTCTTTTTATTAATTTATTACTATTATTATTATTTTATCATTATTATTATCATTAGAATAATAACAATAATTATTATTATTATTTTATCATTATTATTATCATTATAATAATAATAACAATTATTATTATTATTATTATTATTATTATTATTATTATCATTAGAATAATAACAATAATAATAAGTATTATTATTATTATTGTTGTTGTTGTTATTATCATTAGAATAATAATAATAATTATTATTATTATTTTATCATTATTATTATCATTAGAATAATAATAATAATGATAATAATAATAAAAAATAATAATAATAAAAATAATTATTATTATTATTATTACTATTATTATTATTGTTGTTGTTGTTGTTATCATCATTATGATGAATTGATTAATCTATTTTTATTTAATGTTTGTTCTCTATTAATCATTGATGTAACTCACCCCACTCCCCCAGATTTGTTTCCATTACTTTCTCCCACCCAGTCTATCTCAAACTACTGTCCTATTTGCTACAATGACAGACAGACAGACAGACAGACAGACAGACAGACAGACAGACAGACAGACAGACAGACAGACAGACAGATACACAGACAGACAGACAGACAGACACACACACACACACACACACACAGCTTTCTAACTTCCTTAGTATGCTTATTATTACAGTACCTTGTTTGTTCCTGCTTGTCACTGTTTTGTCTCTGAAATGTTCACTTGTTGTCCTGTCTTCCTCTTTGTTTTGTACGGTATTGTCATGTTCCTCACACTTCTTGTATTGTTATGCAACACTTAAATAATACAAAATAAAAAAAGATTTCATCTCAAACAGCAAAACAGATCAACTTGCTCTTTCTGAGCCCATTTTCCTTTTCAAACTTGACAACTATCTTAGCACTTTCGAACCCGTCATGTCTCACATAAAGTAACGTCTAGCCTAGCAAGCTTCCCCTCAAGACCCTCTCTGCATCACCAAAACTGGCACAGTAGAAACACGCTTCAGGTTCCACCACCACCTCCGCCAAGTTCTCACAAAAACAGGCATCTCCCCTGAGCTTTCTTCAGGTCACTCTTTTCAATCGGAGCCACATCCAGGCAAGGGATCCCTGACCATACAATTAAAACTCTTGGTTGTTGGTCTTCCCAAGCCTACCAGGGTTACATCTACCATAAAGACACAAAAAGGCCCCATAACAGATTAGTCCATGGAGGTTCACTTGGGGGTTGCTGAACCAGAGGGGCGTCAAGACTATCCCCATCCTGAGTCTCGACACCTCATTCCCGACTCTTCAGATACCTCGACCCTTACTCATCCCTCCCTACCTCCATCCTTTATCTTCTTTAAATGAAACTCTTTAAACTGTAACATCATGTGGTTCATTTTTGGAATGTTCAATGACATGGTGTTGTTAAGTATTTCGGTAGGTCCTGTTACAAACATAATTATACTGTACAAGGGCGTGGTCTTGTTAGTGAAGCTCTAAATCAAAGAAGTCAAACATATTTCAGCTCTACAGCACTCTGACAAGTGAACTACAGTGAAGAAGTCAAAGGTCAGTCTTGAGCGCCCTCAGGTGGTCACAGAGGGAGACCGCAACCAAAACACTCTAACTGTAGAAAAGGCCCCAGAGTAATGTTAAATCCTGTTTGGTTTCAGTTCTGTTTAAGTTATGCTTTCACTTTCAATGTGGGAGGGGCTTCCCCAGCTAGTGTTTGACTGTGAGTGAGTGAGGCCATGCGGTGATGAGAGCTGGTGCAGTGACAGACAAGTGACAAGAAGCTGGATGTGCATGAATGAAAGAGTGAGTATTAATCTAAAGGATAATTGTAATAAGAGAGTTGATTTAATTTGATGTTGCACTGTGAACTGTTATTGAGCCACCGTTCGGAGTGTAGATGTTCACCATGTGCTCATTGTGTAGATTTGCAGACTGTCTTGCTAAGCTAAGCTATAGTATAAAGAAGTGTGTTTATTGCTTTACCTATTTAAGACATATTTGTTGTCCCTTTTTCTTTGTAGAAAACCACACACCCACACATACGAACACGAAGTAAAACCCAAATCAACCAACTTCCAACTCTCGGTGTTTTTCGTGCTCTCGAGCATTTGGCCTTAAGTGGTGTTCTGGCCGACACCCCTGTGTGAACCTGGTAATACTACACAAACTAGTGTCCAGACGGAGTTATCAACATTTTCTCCACTACACTAACATTATTGATGTTCTTGTGGAAACTGTGCGAGAGGTTGGAGCCTCCCTCATTTCTTCTGGAAGTGTGAAGCTACGGAGCAGAAGAGCTGAAGCCCCTGAGGCTGTGAAAGTTATTATGCTCTGTACTGAACTGTGCCAATCCATAAGATAAGAGATTCCTTTACTCGTCCCACAACGGGGAAATTCAAGTGTTACACTAACAGACAAAGTGGGCCTTTTTTCTGATTGTGTCTATGTGGGAGGTCCACCTCAGGTCCCGGGAAATAGTGGATCCCAGGAACCTGAAAGAGTCCACAGTGGACACTGCTGTTCAGGATGGTGAGGGGGGGGAGTGGGGGGGGGGCTTCTCCTGAAGTCCACTGTCATCTCTACCGTCTTGAGCGGGTTCAGCTCCAGATGGTTCTGACTACACCAGAGAGCCAGCTGTTCCACCTCCTGTCTGTAAGCAGACTCGTCTCCGTCCTGGATGAGACCGATGACGGTGGTGTCGTCTGCAAACTTCAGGAGTTTCACCGAGGGGTCTCCTGAGGTGCAGTCATTGGTGTAGAGGGAGAAGAGCAGTGGGGAGAGAACACATCCCTGTGGGGAGCCAGTGCTGATGGTCCGGGTGCTGGATTTGATGCTCCCCAGCCTCACCTGCTGTCTCCTGTCCGTCAGGAAGTTGGTGATCCACTGACAGATGGAGGCCGGCACTGTGAGCTGGGTGAGTTTCTGGTGCAGGATGTCTGGTATGATGGTGTTGAACGCAGAGCTGAAGTCCACAAACAGGATCCTAGCGTAGGTCCTGGGGGAGTCCAGGTGATGCAGGATGTAGTTCAGACCCATGTTGACTGCATCCTCCACCGACCTGTTTGCCCGGTAGGCAAACTGCAGGGGGTCCAGCAGGGGGCCTGTGATGTCCTTCAGGTGGCTCAACACTAGTCTCTCGAAGGACTTCATGACCACAGACGTCAGGGCGACAGGCCTGTAGTCATTGAGTCCTGTGATGGTGGGTTTCTTTGGAACTGGGATGATGGTGGAGCTTTTGAAGCATGAGGGCACTTCACACAGCTCCAGTGATGTGTTGAAGATCTTTGTGAAGATCTTTGTGAACTAATTCATGTTAATTTCATTTCCTATAGTGAATCACAGTATGAGGGATGTTAAGTGTTGATAGTGCTCCTGGTTTCATTTATTAGTTCCAAATGATCAGTTCATCAAAAAATGACTGTGTGGATAAACCCTTTTAAGCAGGAGCACTGCCTCTCTTCAAACTCTTCACCACACTGACCTTTTCTTTCTGTTACAGCCAGGCAAGGACCCAAAATGCGTTGCGACACTCCTCTCTGTCATTCAAACTGAGGTGATTAGTGATACCACCCATGATGAAGACTCCACTAGTGCATATAAGAAGGCGAAGACAGAATGTAAATGATTTGTTGAGAAGTAGGTGAATGTTAAGCAGCATAATGTCAGGTCTGTTCTTCTTGTTTTTCTTTGCACTTGGTTTGTGTCTGAAGAAAAACTGTAGTAGCTGGCACAGTCAGTCTCTTTAGTTATTTGCTGAAATAGCTCACCCAGGTTCCTGCAGACCCTTAAAAGATCTGTTTACTTTCTAGACATCTCAAATTTAGATTTATATTTGATATTTTTGTGGATTGTCTTCACATTCCAACCTAAGGCATTTACAGCAGCTTGTATCTTATTGATTGCTCATAGTCCTGCTGTGCAAAATGGTAATATATTGTTTTGGTTTGGCTCTAAAGACTGTTTTAAATGTCTTGAAGTATGCATCAGCCCTGAGTCACTATTAATACTGTTCTTGATGTTATATGTTGTTAATCCTGACGTTTATTAAAGGTTGCCAGTAATCCAGCTGGCTGTTGTGGTTTCTGTAGAAACATTTCAGAGGTATATTCTAAGACTAAGGACTGGTTTAAAGATTTTAGTTTTAGTTTGAAGATGGATTAGGGTTTGTTTTAAGATGAGCCAGTTTATATCAAGAAACAGAGTATTCATAGTCTTCTAATAGTGAGTCATTTTATACTTAAACTAGTGTTGTCTTTTTTGTCCCCAGGCCTTCATTTGCTCAAATTAAATATACTAAATAAATCAATGAGATGTTCTTTGCTTATATTCAGTATATTTCACTTCTAACTGTTCTGTAGGAAGTTTGTTTTCAAGTAGTTTTTGTATCAAGTATATTTCAGTTACCCTTTTTGCAGTGTACAGGTAGCCTCTGCACAGTCCATGTGTAGTTTTGTAGAGGTTACTGGATTTATTTCACTTTTGTGTCTGCACTTGAAAGAAAACACACATTTACACATAATTCATCATGTGATTTATTTCTGTGCCATGAAGAACATTTGAAGATGGAAGCGTATGAGTTGAAGAAAGGGGGACGTTTGTCCGTTGGTGAGCACTGATGCTCTCGGCCCTGCGTAGACCACTTTAACCCATTTGATCAATTCTGCCCCAAACCAGGTTTTCACAGACCTTTATCAGAAAGCCTCACTCTACTCTGTCAAATGCCTTCTCAAGTTGAAATGGATAGAGATGGAAAGTTACATTAGCCTAGCGCTTTTCTTCTGCTAACTATCAGTAGTAATCAGAATTGCCTAGCAGCTGTATCACTGCGTCTGTTAACCGACTCCTGGAGTGGGAGGAGTCATGAAGCTAAGTTCTGGTTGCTGCAGAAGTAAAAGATATACTTATTAAAGATCCACAAGTGTGTGTAGCTAGTTTTCATGCTTTCAAAGATGATTAACAACATGACAAACATGGTCCTTCTTCATGCACATGCTAAAGGTTTTGGATAGACATGGATGTACATTTTGGATATACTATGATTCTAGAGTACATTTGCTCTGTTTTCTCTTCTCTCTCTCTGCCTCCTTAAAGCTTTCTGTCTAAATGTCGTCAACAGTCACTGCTGATGTGGTGGGATCATTGCTCTCCTTTATGCAACCACACACAGAGGCCAGACAGTTGCCCATGGTCTGCTTTCTGATGAAGATATACAGGAGCAAGTCTGCAGGAGGACTCAGTCTAACAAATATACCGGACGTGTAGTGAAACATTGAAGAGTAAAAGCCAGTCGCCTCTAACAGGAACCTAATAATGATGGGCAGGAACAGCAGCGTGTAAATGAGCAGCACCACCACCAAAGTTCCAACGATTCGTCGTTTCTCATCAGAGCGGACTGAGGCGGTAGAAGAGAGGGCTCTGAGGGTCCTGACCAGGAAGAAGATGAACAGTGGGAAGGGGATGATGAGGATAATGGGGAGTACTATTACACCAACCGTATAAGTAACCCAGGGAAACACAAAAAGGAAATAAACAAGAGGGAAGGCCCAGACTACGGCACAGACCGCTATAGAGATCTTGATGGTTCGTTTGAATCGGTACCACAGTGGGTGGACGATGACCAGGTACCTGCAAAACCAGAGGGACACACTGTCTTTGAGGAGGTGCAGGAACATTCAGAAACATGATTATCAGACACTGTAGCACTACACACGGCTTTAAACAGACCTTACCTTTCCAGTGAGATGCACACCATGAAGCCAACACTCGACAGTAGACTACTGTTGTAGACATTCACAGCCATGAGAGTCTCATGATTTGACACAAGTGCGATCATGCAGCAGAGCTGAATGATGTCTGAAATGAGAAGGTTGATGACGTATATCGGAGCAACTTGACCCTGGCGTACCTGCAGAAGAATAGAGGTAGAAGTAAACATCACTCTCTGCAGTAACAGCCATGATTCATCAAACTATGACTCTCATGACATCCTGGCATTTCACTGTATTCAGACTTTGACCTGTGTTTCATGCTCTCATGGGGAGGCACTCTGACCCAGTCAAACAGGAGCACAAGGCTGAAGTGTGGGTTGTGTCATGTTTGCATTCAGAAGCTGTACCTCTATAACTTTACACACATTTCAGGGACTATCCTGAAACTAATGGAGAAGATGATTTTTCACTAGTGAATAATGTTTTATGTGAACTATGTATTACACTGAACTAACTATATATATCTATAGACACTTCAGACATTTCACAAAAAATCCATCTCTGGTTAATTTAAGAGTATCTTTAATGGTGAGGGAAAGTCAGCCTCTGGAGACCATGAATACTCACAAAGTGTAACACTTCTCCATAGTTTTTATTCTAGTTTTTAAAACACAAATGTTGAGAACTGATGGAATAGACTATGTTTTACTTATTCTTTGCCCAAAAGTCATGAAATAAAAAGTAGGTTGGCTTCATCCTCTGACGACCATGAACGCTGACAGAATAGAACACTCCTTTGACCTTTTTTAATCAAACTTACTGACCAAGTTTAGTGTGTTTTGCTGTTTCTTCCTCTACAGTGTAAGCAGAAGCATTCTGCATGTGTATAAACTCACATCATCTTTGGGTTGATATTAAAGCTAGCACCAAACCCAGATCCAGATCCTCTACAGACAAGCACACAGTTCCACAGAAACATGACATAGACAGTAAATAAAGTCACAAAGTACATACCAGAGAGGAAAGAGCATAGATGGTCACGAGCACCAGAGGAAGGCCGATACTGATGACTATGCACATCACAACATATTCTATGTAATACATTCCTACGTCATCCTGAAGTCCTGTGAGGTTTCTGTCATCGTAGTAGTCTGTGTTGTAGGTGGTGTTATTGAAGCCTGCTTCCATTCTTCAGTGTAATCTAAAGTTATAGAGATCAGGAAAAATAACAGTTAGTAAAAAGCATAGTGCAGTAACATGAATAACATGGTCGTCACTAAACACAGCATTTCATCTCCTGTGCGGTATCCTGACTCTCATGTGATCCAGCTGTCGAACAGGTATGATATATTTAAACTGGACGAGTTTCCCTCCTCTGGTTTCCCACTCATGGCTGACCGCCGTGAGTGGGAAACCAGAGGAGACTAGTGCCTCCTTGCTCTCCCCCTCAAAGCCTGTCGTGGGCCAGAATGTCGCCCATTTCCAGCCATTCTCTGCCAAACTTCACCACGGCTCCGCAGGGCATTTCCGCCAGTCGCTCATCTGGCTGTGCTCTGTCGCCGCCGCCTATAGACTCGACTCCGGCCGTGGCTTCCCCTGAAGTCGAGCTGCTTCTCCTCCATGGGTGTTCAGTGCAAACCGGGCTACTCAAACTGCTTCAACCAGGATGAGGCGCCGTAAGATGCTGAAGGAGGCCGTGATCAGACGCTACGTGGATCTCCCTCAGACGGGGCTTCTTCGCTCTTGTTCACCTGGGCTGTGCCCACAATCACAACCGCCGTCCCTGTCTCTGTCCTCCAGCCCCGACAGCTCCCAATCATCGCCCCCACGTCCTCTCATTCCCCCAACAACTCTAATTATCAGCGACTCCATAATAAGGGACATCCACTTCTTTAACGCCATCACTCGGTGCTTTCCTGGAGCTACGGTCCCCGTCATCCTGGACAATCTGCTGGACCTCCTCCCCTCACTCCTGCTGACCATCAAAAACATTGTCCTTCATGTTGGGACGCACCAAACGCACCAAAAATGATTTGAACCTTCTTTTAAATGTTTTGAAGGACTCTGGAAAAACGTTTTTTTATCTCTGGCCCCATCCCTACCCTCGGTCGCGGAGCTGAGCGATTCAACCGAATCCTCAGTCTTCACACCTGGCTCCAATCCGCATGCAGCTCTCATGACCTGTCTTTTGTGGACAACTTTAACCTTTTCTGGGACCGTGCAACACTGTTCAAACGGGACAGAATTCACCCCAACAGACGGGGTAGCCGAATGTTGTCAGCAAACATTCTGCATCAGGTCCACTCTCGACACTCCGAATGACTGTCTGCAATCACAAAACACAGGTACACCTGCTCCTGTCACTCACTCCTCCCCTCAAAACTGCCTGTTGTTGTCATCTGGAGTTACCGCAATAGCCCCACCTACTGGTTCAATAGTGTCCATACATGTCCAACCCCCGTAACAACAATCACAGGAGTTGTCCCATCTGTTAGAATCACTCACACTACCTCACCTCACTCTGTTGATTTCATTAAAGCCATCATCTCTGCTCGCTACAATACTGTCAAAAGAACTACAAAAGGACCAAACAAGAACAACCTTACTACAGTACACATAAACAAGCACTCCTCTTCATCTCCAACTCAGACAGAAATCAACATGGCACTTTTTAATCATCAGGGCATTAACAGAAAAATCTCTCTGTATAAATGAACTCATCACTGATTACAAACTGGACTGTCTTTTTCCAACTGAGACTTGGCTGGGCACAGATGCACCTGCCACACTGCTAGAGGCCTGTCCACCCAGCTACACATTTTCTTTTTGCTTTAGGGAAGGAAAGAGGGGTGGAGGCACAGCCTCAATTTTTAAAGAAACAATGAAGGTAAGAGATGTGGATTTGGGAAGCTTTAATGCATTCGAATATAATGCAAGCTTTTTTAACGCCAACCCTAACTTCCTTGCTGTGACTGTATACAGAGCTCCTAAATGATCTGTACCCCTGTTTTTAAGAGAATTCTCAGAACTACTGTCAGTCATTCACACTACCCATAATGCCTGTATCTTAACTGGTGATTTTAACATACTATACATGTCGACAATCTGGCAGATACCAGAGCCAAAGAGTTTTTAGAATTGTTAGAATGTATGGGTTTTAAGATAAGATACTCCTTTATTCATCCCCCAACGGGGGAAATCATGGAGTTACAGCAGCAAACAAGAAGGTGTACAGTACAAGAATTTAACAAGAATATACATAGAAATAAAATGTTCATCAAAGACGACAGCTTGGCAGTAATTTTCCTATCCGCCACCACCTCCACAGGGACCAGGACTTTGAACAGTTTTAATCACTGCCTACCAAATTGCACAGAACATAGTCAGAAAACGCTCCCCCCCCCCCCCCCCCCCCCCCCCCCCCCCCGAAGTAGCCACAGCTCTCACATCACAAATATCAAACTACAAAAATCATGTCAGACCGTCAGCCTGTGATGACTTAGTCAAGGATTTTAACAGTAAAATGAAAACAGTGCTTGATGCAACTGCTCCAATTAAAACCAAGAAAACGACCACAAAAAAGGTGGTACCATGGGAAAATGACCACACAATGAACCTCAAGAGAGAGTGTAGAACTGCTGAGTGCAGATGGAGAAAAACAAAACTCACTATACATCAAAACATATTTACTGAAAAATTTCAAAACTACAATAAAGTAATTCGAACATCACGACAAGCATACTTCTCAAACCTCATAAACACCAACATCCACAACCCCAGACTTCTTTTAACGTATCATTGATTCACTCTTACACCCCACAGTCAACAACAGTGCTCTGCTTTCAGGTTCCAAATGTGAAGAGTTTGCTGGCTGCTTCAGGGAGAAAGTACTCAACATTAGGTCTGGTATCTGCCAACAAAACATGCACACTGCACTTTTACCTGTACCACATGTGCCATGTGATGACAAGTACGGCTGTTTTGACCTGGTTGATGGTGACACACGGAGAAAAGTAGTAACAGAACTGAAACCCTCCACATGTTCCCTTGATCCCATCCCTACCTCTCTCTTTAAAACTGTTTTTAATTCTGTATCTGAAGACATACTCACCATAGTAAACTACTCTCTACAGCTGGCTGTCTTCCCCAATGATTTTAAAACCGCTGTAGTCAAACCTCTTTTAAAGAAAGGGAATTTAGACATTTTATCAACTAGCAATTTTAGACCAATTTCAAATCTCCCATTTTTAAATAAGATTTTAGAGAAACTTGTTTTTATTCAGTTAAATACCTTTTTAAACTCAAATACCAAATTTGAAATGTTTCAGTCAGGTTTTAGAACACATCACAGCACAGAGACCGCCTTACTAAAAGAAGTAGATGACATTAGAAAAAACCTTGACAACAAACCTACAGTCCTGGTGCTACTTGACCTCAGTGCTGCTTTTGATACTGTTGACCATCAAATCCTTTAAAACAGATTAAGTGAGCATGTTGGCCTGTCCGGTAGTGTTTTTAAATGGTTCACATCCTACCTCTCTAACAGAAATTTGTATGTAACAATCAATAATCAAAACTCCAAACATCATGAGGTTAACTGAGGGGTACCACAAGGATCAACTTTAGGACCCCTACTTTTTAACTTGTACATGCTTCCCCTGGGCAGTGTCATCAGGAGACATGGCATAGATATCCACAGCTACGCTGATGACACTCAGCTCTATGTGGCCGTGTCTCCTGATGACACTCAGCTCTATGTGGACGTGTCTCCTGATGACACTCAGCTCTATGTGGACGTGTCTCCTGATGACACTCAGCTCTATGTGGACGTGTCTCCTGATGACACTCAGCTCTATGTGGACGTGTCTCCTGATGACACTCAGCTCTATGTGGACGTGTCTCCTGATGACACTCAGCTCTATGTGGACGTGTCTCCTGATGACACTCAGCTCTATGTGGCCATGTCTCCTGATGACACTCAGCTCTATGTGGACGTGTCTCCTGATGACACTCAGCCCTATGTGGACGTGTCTCCTGATGACACTCAGCTCTATGTGGACGTGTCTCCTGATGACACTCAGCTCTATGTGGACGTGTCTCCTGATGACACTCAGCTCTGTGTGGATGTGTCTCCTGATGACACTCAGCTCTATGTGGACATGTCTCCTGATGACACTCAGCTCTATGCGGACGTGTCTCCTGATGACACTCAGCTCTATGTGGACGTGTCTCCTGATGACACTCAGCTCTATGCGGACGTGTCTCCTGATGACACTCGTGTCTCCTGATGACACTCAGCTCTATGTGGACGTGTCTCCTGATGACACTCAGCTCTATGTGGACGTGTCTCCTGATGAGACTCAGCTCTGTGTGGACGTGTCTCCTGATGACACTCAGCTCTATGTGGACATGTCTCCTGATGACACTCAGCTCTATGTGGACGTGTCTCCTGATGACACTCAGCTCTATGTGGACGTGTCTCCTGATGAGACTCAGCTCTGTGTGGACGTGTCTCCTGATGACACTCAGCTCTATGTGGACATGTCTCATGATGACACTCAGCTCTATGTGGACGTGTCTCCTGATGACACTCAGCTCTATGTGGACGTGTCTCCTGATGACACTCAGCTCTATTTGGACGTGTCTCCTGATGACACTCAGCTCTATGTGGACATGTCTCCTGATGACACTCAGCTCTATGTGGACATGTCTCCTGATGACACTCAGCTCTATGTGGACATGTCTCCTGATGACACTCAGCTCTATGCGGACGTGTCTCCTGATGACACTCAGCTCTATGTGGACGTGTCTCCTGATGACACTCAGCTTTATGTGGACATGTCTCCTGATGACACTCAGCTCTATGTGGACATGTCTCATGATGACACTCAGCTCTATGTGGACGTGTCTCCTGATGACACTCAGCTCTATGTGGACATGTCTCCTGATGACACTCAGCTCTATGCGGACGTGTCTCCTGATGACACTCAGCTCTATGTGGACGTGTCTCCTGATGACACTCAGCTCTATGCGGACGTGTCTCCTGATGACACTCAGCTCTATGTGGACGTGTCTCCTGATGACACTCAGCTTTATGTGGACATGTCTCCTGATGACACTCAGCTCTATGTGGACATGTCTCATGATGACACTCAGCTCTATGTGGACGTGTCTCCTGATGACACTCAGCTCTATGTGGACATGTCTCCTGATGACACTCAGCTCTATGCGGACGTGTCTCCTGATGACACTCAGCTCTATGTGGAAGTGTCTCCTGATGACACTCAGCTCTATGCGGACGTGTCTCCTGATGACACTCGTGTCTCCTGATGACACTCAGCTCTATGTGGACGTGTCTCCTGATGACACTCAGCTCTATGTGGACGTGTCTCCTGATGAGACTCAGCTCTATGTGGACATGTCTCCTGATGAGACTCAGCTCTGTGTGGACGTGTCTCCTGATGACACTCAGCTCTATGTGGACATGTCTCATGATGACACTCAGCTCTATGTGGACGTGTCTCCTGATGACACTCAGCTCTATGTGGACGTGTCTCCTGATGACACTCAGCTCTATGTGGACGTGTCTCCTGATGACACTCAGCTCTATGTGGACGTGTCTCCTGATGACACTCAGCTCTATGTGGACGTGTCTCCTGATGACACTCAGCTCTATGTGGCCGTGTCTCCTGATGACACTCAGCTCTATGTGGCCATGTCTCCTGATGACACTCAGCTCTATGTGGACGTGTCTCCTGATGACACTCAGCTCTATGTGGACGTGTCTCCTGATGACACTCAGCTCTATGTGGCCGTGTCTCCTGATGACACTCAGCTCTATGTGGACGTGTCTCCTGATGACACTCAGCTCTATGTGGACGTGTCTCCTGATGACACTCAGCTCTATGTGGACGTGTCTCCTGATGACACTCAGCTCTATGTGGCCGTGTCTCCTGATGACACTCAGCTCTATGTGGCCATGTCTCCTGATGACACTCAGCTCTATGTGGACGTGTCTCCTGATGACACTCAGCTCTATGCGGACGTGTCTCCTGATGACACTCAGCTCTATGCGGACGTGTCTCCTGATGACACTCAGCTCTATGCGGACGTGTCTCCTGATGACACTCAGCTCTATGTGGACATGTCTCCTGATGACACTCAGCTCTATGTGGACGTGTCTCCTTTTATGTAGGGTTTAACAATTTTATTAATTACTTTTGCAATTATATTGATTTAAATGTTGCTTTATTATTTCATTAATTTTAACTTTTTTATCTTATTCTATTTGTATTAATGGTTTTCTTGGTCAAGGCTTTCCTTTTTCACTTTACAAAATGTTTTCTTTAGAAATATTATTTGTGTTCAATATTTGAAAAAAATACAAAAGGAGGTTTAAAAGGTTCCAAATAACACGGGCTATAAAGATGGAGTCTGGGGTTTGAATCCCACATGGAGCTAAGAATATACAGCTTACATTTTTCACACTGAGACAGGTCAAGTTTCTTTTTCTGGATGATTCCTATTTTAGTCTGATCCAACTTTTTAATATTCATACTGCATAGTACTGTACACAAACACAACAAGCTTTTAGTTTACCTCTTCAAAATAATGCGTCTGCACTGTTTATTGTCATTTTTAAAATATTTATTGATTAATGTGCTGAGAAAAATAATCCAAGATAAAGCTGCAGGTGGTGATGAACAGGCCCTGGCACTTTGGTGTGCAGCAGCTGTTGGTTGTGCAGCAGCTGTGACTTATCACCAGAGGGTGGTGCTGTCACTACTGAATGTATATGTAGAGCTGTTCAGGTCCAGACTATCAGCTTGTGTAAATGTTAGCACAGAGAACAGTCTAACACTGGCTTTAACCCTTTAAAGGGCACTCATTGAAATACTTTGAAATTCAAAATTTCAACCCTAGTGTTATTGGAGGACATAACAAGACTATTTAACATTTGTGACATTTTTAAAAATGTTTTATTTTCATGTAGAAAATCGAGGTCAACGAAGTTACCAAATATAGTTCCTTGCCCTGTAGTGGTAAAAAAAAAATCAAAGAATAGTGTATATGAGAAATACAAGAAAAATCATGTCTGGGTGAAAAGAACATTTATTTAACAACGTTAGAACATGAGAACATAACATAGAACATGGAGTGGGGGGCAATATCCAGGTTGCAGGTGGGTGTGACAAAGTTAGGGTCTGTCAAATCATCATCATCGTCCTCTTCATCATCGTCACTGATGGCAGGGTGGGCTGGCACAACAACATTCTCCTTCCTTTTGCCATAAAACATCTGTGCAGACATTGCGTACCATTTAGACACACACAATAAAACAGAAATTGTATTAAAATGTATTCTTTATTTATTTATATTATTTCATCATCAGTAGGGCTGCAAGTATTGATTATTTTACAATTATATATCAGTTTATCAGTACCTATAGGTGCACTTCACGTCACCTCAGGTTTCTGTTGAACTGTTTCTTACTACATTTGTGCGCTCAACTCTGACACAAGGAGGGCGTATGTCCCAAAATGTATATATCATACTAACTCTAGTTATTACTTGAACAGGGCGTATGATCAAATATGATGCCTACATTTTTCATGCCATAATTGCACTTATTTCACCAATTTGTCCCCAAACAACACACGTGTCATCACTTAGCACAACTAGTGTAGCATAAAATGCTTGAGTTTTGTCAACTTACCATGGTTTGTTTTGATGTTGCACCTTATTTACTGAAGTGGGCGGAGCCGGTAATGCATCTTTTTCCAACTTCAGAGTATAAAGAAAGTTTTTAGTGTTCCAGGACTCTGCTGATTGGTCAAATTCCACGTTGGGGCATTCTGTGACGTAGAGTGATTTTTGCTGATTGGCTGGGTGTAAATCACATGCCTCTCAACCTCACTGTAAAGTAGAGGGGGGTGCCATTTTGGGTGTGTGTGGAAGTTACCAAATATGGTTCCTCACCCCATAAAGGACAGCAGGTGGGCCATGACTGAGTTATCACCTGTGTTCACGGAACGACACCAACCCTGTTAGATCAAACACTGTGTGGAAAAGTTGGTGTCCGTATTCCCACAGGGTGGCGCTATGACTGCAGTTGGAAATCTGCATATAGTTGTGTTCATTTTTCAGATTTTTCAGCAGTCACAAAGGGAGTACCTCAAGGCTCGATTTTAGGTCCAGTTTTGTTTACTATTTATATTAACAATGTTGTTTCTTCTTCTATGGTAAATGGTAAATGGACTTGTACTTATATAGCGCTTTTCTAGTCTGTTTGACCACTCAAAGCGCTTTTACATTACTTGTCATATTCACCCATTCATACCCATTCACTCACTGATGGTAGAGACTGCTATGTAGTGAGGGACCATCAGTGTTAGCTAATCTCATTCATTCACATTCACACACCTCTGAACAACAGAGGGAGCAATTTGGGGTTCAGTGTCTTGCTCAAGGACACTTCGGCATGTGACTGCTGGAGCTGGGATCAAACCGCCAACCTTCTGGTTGATAGACGACCGACTCTACCAACTGAGCCACAGTCTATATGCTGATGACACTGCACTGTATTGTTTTGATGATTCTGTTCAACTTGCAGTCAGTCATTTATGAGACAATTTATAAGATACCCTGGATGACTTAAAGCTAGGGATGTAACTCCACACTCAACCCACGATTCGATTTGAATTCCCGATTTTTGGTCCACGATACGATTCACTCACGATTCTCTAACGATTTTCAAGAAAACTGGATTGAACTCAAAATTTAAATAACTATTATTTTATTTCAGTTCTCAGATATGGACAGTTGGGGTATATATTTGTTTTCTTATATTTCTTTGTAAACAAAGTAATCCTTTTTCATTTTTAAGGTGTGTTGTTACTAAAATAAAACCACTGCACACTTTTTTTCAGCACCTTGAAAAAAAAACTAAAATCACCGTACAAAAATACCTTGTTGGAAAAATTCAGAACAATTATAGAGAAATTGGAAATGAAAAATTCCCAAATGAAAGTATTAAATATTAAACAAATAAGGTCAATCTCTTTAAATTAGGGATGTCAATTTCAAATATTTTCCGTGATCAATCTTTGGAAATGTTAATGATCAATTATAGTTTCATCATTAAAAACATGTTTTCCATGTCAAAAATAATGACAAATGTGTTTTTTTCCCCTAAATCAAATGTTCCTTCACGATACAGTGTATATTACTGACGGTATTAAACAGCTAGGGATCAAAATGTTAACACACTGAATATCAACGTGAGGAGCAGGCTTATAAATAATCTCTGTGGACGCATAGTCATAGGGCCCGATCTACTAAAGGTTTGCGTGTATAAAAACACGTGCTAACTTGATAGCGCACGCAAAGCTGACATACTAAGCGGGTGCACCGAGGATTGCGTCTGTCAAATGAGCAAAATAGCACACTCTATCCATTTAGCGTGTTTGCCTTCATGAATATGCAGAATACATGTAGATCATCAGAACGTGCAAAATACTGGGAGGAGGAGATGCAAATGTAATCATTTAGCACACGCAATGTGATTTATCAAACCTGAAGCAGATAGTGAGCGCTGTTTTTGCGTCTGTATTTAGCACATTTGAAAGGCAGGTGCAAACTGGCACAGCGTTACGCACACATGGCAGTCACAAAAAGGAGCCATGCCATATCTCCTGTCGAGAAACTCCTTGTAACACTTCATTTTATTGTGATAGAAAGACAATAAAACCACACAAATTCAAAGCAGTTCAGCACCACGGATAGCGACCGCATCATCCTGACACCCACTTAAACTTTTTCATATAATGAGAGCACAGTAGGTCACTGTATCAACAGATATAAAGTTTAGTCAAATTGGCACAGCGGCTCACATGTTCACATACAAACAAAAAATCAATATGAAGTACTCGGCCTACTCACCACTGTTTGGATGAGCCTTAAGCTCCGCAGACTTGTCCGCGGTGCGCTGTATGTCCATTTTCTTTGCTCTTGCTCAATGAACAATGTGGCAAGTATACTCAGTCTCTCCTGTCCCACCGTGCTCCTCAAGGGGTTTTTAATTTGTTTTAACTTGGAGAATGAGCGCTCAGAAGTTGTGCTGGAAGTGACGGGAAGAGTAAAAAATAACAGGAGGGCGCAAACCTCACTGCTGGGTGGTTGACAATGAGCATTTTTGCCACATCCCTAACATACTTTTGCTTTGGTATCTGGTCCCTGAAAGAGGTTCTAAAATAAAGCAGTTGGTCAGGGAAGCTGGGGGCGATGTCCAGACTGTGGTGCTCACTAAGCCATTTAAGCTGGTGAATCTTTGGGACAGTTGCTGGATGATGATATCAAGACAGGCATTAAAAACGTTCACCCGAAAGTTGCTCTCTGCGTCAGTGAGGCGACGGTCTTCATCAAAGTGACGCCTAACTTGTCTGGCCCTGGTTGTTTCAAAACTGCGATTGACTTCCCAATTAAGTAGCTAGAGCAAGAGTGGCAGACTTTTGAACTGATTAAATGTGTCCAATATTAGAGATTTTATTAAGTTTATTAAGTTTTTCCTTTTTTCTTCTGCGGATATTTTGCCATATTCTTTTTATTTCATCGGCAGATCTTCTGTTTTTTCTCACAGCATTCACCTTTTCACAGGCCTGATAAAAACGCTGAGATGTCTCTGCTGGAGTTCACCGATGTGTTTATTTGCGTCCTCCACTAAAACCTCCAACTCCATGGCTTCAAACTTCATTTTTCCTTCACGGCCACTCTGCTCTCCAAATCTATCCATGGGGACAGCTGATTTAGCACACGCAAAATCCTAATTTAAGGGCGGTTCGTTCCACTTTTGCACTTGTTATCATTTGCGCACGCAATCATAGTAGATCACCCGCAACACGCCCAGAAATAGCACGTGCAATGTTTTAGTTTGCACACGCAATGAAGCGCTCATTATTTGAGATCTTAGTAGATCAGGCCCTCAGAGTGAAGACTCAGAGTACAACATGTGGATTTACTGCAACAGGACAACTGAACAGAATCAGATTTCAGACTCACAGGGTCCAGTTTTCTCCTTCTTATTGAGAATAATAATAATTTAAACGCAGTAAGGTGTCAGCCAGGAGCGAAACCGGGTCAGAATCAGTCCAGGGGTGGAGAAAAAAAGCGCTCGTGGAGACCTGTCACTCAGCCGCAGCCCCCAGCTGAGCGTCTCCGCTGTGAGCAACACCTTCAGTCAGCTGATTCTGAAACATGCTTTAAACTTCAAACACCTCCACTCAGCGAGTGACGAGAGAGCAACGCAAGAGACTTCATGATGTTGAACAAGCTGAGTATAATGCATAAAGGGCCTTCTAATGTAAGCCCTAAGAAAAAGTAACGTTGAAGGCCTTAAGGTGACCAAAAATGGGCATTGCTTTAAACTGATATAAATATGTCATATATTGATGGATCATTCCAATTTTTTTTTTTATCTTTTAATTAACTTCAGAATTAATGATACATACTGAATATTCACTAATATTATAATTAACCCTTTAGTTACCACGTGTTACAGTGCCAGAGAGGGAAATTTAGGGAATGAAAAAACACTAAAAATCGATTATATCCCGCACAATACAATGAAAACTGGAATTCTGTTTTTAGGGTCAACACATTTTAACATATGTTGATGACTCACAACAACACTAATTAAATGACTGCATTTTTTTGCAAAGTCATGTTTTTTATCAAAAAGTCTCGTTTTTTTTTTTTTAGAGCAGGGTTTGTGCCCCTAGTGGACAAATGGAGAGTAGCATGAATTTGGCGCTATCTGGTGTTCAATGGTAAAAATCGAAATTTGAGGTCCCTGTGATTTGGTTCACAACAATGAGTAACTTGGAACATTTTTTTCTGATGTTGTAGTTACAGGATAAAAAAAAAAATGTTTGAATGGGTTTCAATGGCTGCTATTTTTGGCTTAAGAGCACGAACGTGAGTAAATGAGTAAACTGTAAGACATTAGACTTACCAAATCATATCTGTAAAAAATTTGTAAATTTACCCAAAAAACTCCACTGTCTTTAATATCATGCCCCAAGCTTAGAAAAAAACACCAAACACAACAGGCCAATATTGCGAATGACAAAAATGGGCAAGGGCTTACAGAGGGTTAAAAATGATATCCCGATACAAATTAAGTTGTATCCATTTTAATCCACCCTTATTTGTATCGATTTTTACCAATTTTCGATATATCGTTACATCCCTTCTTAAAGCTGGTACTTAATGTGACAAAATAAAAGTGATGCTGTTCTCCAGAGCCAGAACAATAGAGCAGAATGATGTAAGTATAGTTACAAGAACAGGATTCAGAACTGAGAGAGTCACAGAATCTAAATATCTATGCATTGATAAAAACCTCACATTTAATATTCACATCAGTACTCTTTCAGACAGACTCTGAGAGGAAGAGGGCTGTGGAGGCTGTTTTCATGTCAGTCTTGGACTACGGGGAAATAATCTGTTGAAACACATCTTCCTCAACCCTCAAACGCCTCGACTCCATTCATCACTCTGCATTAAGATTTAAAACAGGTGACCCCTATAACACACATCAGTGTGTTCTGTACAATAAGGTTGGCTGGTCCTCTCTCCAGGAGAGATGGAATATTCATCACCATCTTTTTATATTTAAAATGACCACCATACCTCACTGAACTTTTTAACTACACAGATCGTTTGTATCAGACTCACACCTCAAACCAGCTGCTTCTACATGTTCCTCCATTAAAACATCCCATAATTCCCCCTCATTAGTTTCATGTTGGGGCCAAACATACAGAACAGACCATGTGAAAATGAATAATGAGGAGAGGAATATGTCAAAGGCTATGAACAACATTCTAGGTATACAGAGCTTATATGCAAATAGATATATATTCTTTACTTTTTGTCTTTACAATCACACACTGGACATCATCCCAAATTAAACTAGAAGATAGAAGCATTACAAATGTCATTACTGTAACATTCATTTTCATGCCTTTTTGTTCCTCTTCTCATTCTTTCACTGACGTTTCTGAAAAGATCACAATATTAACTCTGTTGACTACTGAAGGATTCTAAAGAGTCCAGATCTTACCTGAATGAAGTCCCTGCTCTGTGTCTGATGTTTCTCTGCTTCTCCACCGTCTACAGTGATCACTTTAAAGTATTACGTCCACCAGGTTCCTCAATTTATCTCTGGTCTCTTTTAAAGAAGTCAATAAAATGATTCAGATATGATAATGTGTTTTTTGAGGAAGAGATTGCATCACAAGCACAAACCATGTAGTAAGTAAAGCAGAGGCCTTTTATCACATGAGTTTCATGTCCTCCTACAAAGAGACAACCCAGGAAATGTACTTTATTAGTTAATATATATTACATCCTTTTAAAGTGTGTGTTCCACTGAAAGCTGAAGGCAGGGGTTTGTATAAGAGGTGCCGGCTGTAACTTCAGAACACGTTGGCTTCTTAAAGTTGAATTCTGAAAAAGTGAAATTATAGACCCTGTTTTAAACAGGCATCAAATATTCCTGTCCTCCTGCTCTGTCCACTCCTTGGTGGACAGGGGAGATAACCATCGGTATCTGTTGGCCTCCAGTTTTGCAGTTGTCAGGAAATAGGTGAGGGGATTGCTGTCAGGGACAAGTGTGAAGGGAAGCTTTAGTAGGGGGTTCTGATGGTTGAGTCACAGACTGCTGGTTATTGACACTTTGTTTTGCACTCAGTTCAACCAGCACAGTCTTTGTGGGTATTACTACATCATGCCCAGTCTCATTGTGCAACACAACTGGAAGTCGACTGAAGTGCCTTGAGACAACTGGTTACCAACAACCCACAGGTCAAAGAAGAACGCCCTGAGATGGGATGAACCATGGATATGGGACACAGCATTATCTGTCTTGACAATGTGCTCTTCCACTACCTTCTGAACCTCAGGTGGGTTGAACATGTAGCCTGAAAGGGTGAGTGGATGCGTCACTGTGGCAGGAGGCACAAAGAAAGAAGGAAAGTCACTGGTCAGGCTTGGCAGGGTTTTAATCTGTTCTGTATTGCCATCCACTGAAGTGTCTTTGAGTGGACATTTGACTTCATGTTCCCTTGGAGATTGAAACACTTGTTAGCTTTTCCAGTCAGATATAATCTCAGATATAATCTCAGCTCCTGAAGGGGCTTGAGAAAGTTTTTCTAGCTCCTCTAGCAGAGGATGGTGCTGCACAACATGAAGTGGGCGGGACAGATGCTGGAAAGCCTGAATGCTATTGGTTGTCTGGGGTTATGACGGAGGAGTTGATTATACGACAGGAGAGGCACAGAGTGTGGGAATGTTTGGATCAGTTGGACAACAAGAACTATTCCAGAGGGACCCATTGTACCTAGGTTACACTTGCATCTCTCCACTGGCTCTCTGTCCATTTTAGAATTGATTTTGAGGTTTAACTGATCACTTTAAAAGCTTGTCTGGTTTTGCCTCGAGTCTAAAGTCTAGAAATGCAGAACCTTTATGAGCCATCTTGCTGCCTTAGATCCTCGGATGGAGCTCTTCTAATAGTTCAAAAGTCAAGACTTGAATCTAGAGGAATTTCTGCTTGTGCCATCCAAGTGGCAACCTCCGGCCGTGAGAAATGAACAGAAAGTCTAAAAACTGCAGTTCCTCGAGTGTCCACTTGTGACGCTGGCCCCAAAGAACCAGAAACCACATACACACCCATTCAAAGAGCCGGTCTTTACAGCAGAAATAAACATGTTTACAGCCTGGTTTAAAAGACGGTTCAGGTCTGAACAGTTCATTTCTCTGTCGGCACACACTGTACGGGGTGAACCGTTTTATAACTCAGAATTTTTCGATGATATACTGTATATATCTTGAGATGATTTGTTTTCCATAATTAGAGGCACAGCTGACTTAATTAACAGTCGGGAACACTGTAGCTGTTAGCCAGGAAGCTAAAGGCCCGCCTTTTTACCTCACACTAACTCCACAGCATGATCGGCTTCAGAACAGGGCTTTAGGAACAGATTGGTGATGTCACTCAGACTAGGTCTGTTTATTATACAGACTATGGGGCCATCAGGGACCCTCTACACCAAAACGACCTTCCAGTGGGGAACAGGTGTGCAGGAACTGTGACATCTTTTGAGTCACTTATTAAAACTCACCTTTATTCCAATGACTTTGTGTGATTCTACCTTTTTAATTAAAGTCATTTAGTATTCATTAGTTTTGTTTAATCTCTCTGTCATTGATTCTTTTTAATGCTCCTGATCTATTTATCTGTTTGTTCTTCTTCTGATGTTCTGTCTTCCTGTCTCTAACCTCTTTTATGTATTTCTTTTACTTTTACGTCTTACTGTTCCACATCTTTTTATGTTTTGTAGGATGTCAGGGGAGAATTGCCACTTACAGTGGATAGCGAAAGTCTACACCCCCCTGTTAAAGTGCCAGGTTTTGTGATGTAAAAAATTGAGACTAAGATAAATCATGTCAGAACTTTTTCCACCTTTAATGTGACCTATAACATGAACAATTCAACTGAAAACAAAATTAAAATCTTTTAG
Organism: Notolabrus celidotus; assembly: GCF_009762535.1. Classification (NCBI taxonomy): domain Eukaryota; kingdom Metazoa; phylum Chordata; class Actinopteri; order Labriformes; family Labridae; genus Notolabrus; species Notolabrus celidotus. Next base: position 38,759,745 of record NC_048275.1, on the reverse strand, counting down.
GAGTAGGAATAAAAAATAAAAAGCTAAAATAATGTGGTTGCATAAGTGTAAACACCCTTTAACTATTACTTTGTTTAAGCACCTTTTGATTTTATTACAGCACTCTGTTTCATTTTTTTGTAGGTCTCTATTATCATGGCACATCTTGACGTGGTGATATTTTCCCATTCCTCTTTACAAAAAAGCTCCAAAATCATCAGATAGTGAGGGCATCTCCTGTGCACAGCCCTCCTCAGACCACCCCACATATATTTAACTGGATTCAGGTCTGGACTCTGGCTGGGCCATTCCAAAACTTGAATCTTCTTCTGGTGAAGCCATGCTTTTGTTGATTTGGATGTATGCTTTGGTTTGTTGTCGTGTTGAAAGTTGAAATTCCTCTTCATCTTCATCTTTCTAACGGAGGTCTGGAGGTTTTGTGTTAAACTGACTGGTGTTTGTAACTATTCATACTTCCCTCCACCTTGACTTTGGCCCTGGTTCCAGCTGAAGAAAAACAGGCCCTGGTGTTCTTTATGTGATGTGCAGTGTTGTTTTTATGACAAACATACCTTTTGGAATTATGGCCAAAAAGTTCAACCTTGGTTTCATCAGACCATAAAACATTTGATGCTTTTGGGAGACTTCATGTGTGTTTTTGAAACATGTTGCTGGGCTTGGATGTTTTTCTTCATAAGAAAAGTCTTCCGTCTTGCCTCCCTACCCATAGCAGAAACATATGAAGAATAGGAGAGATGTTGTCACATGTAGTACACAGACAGTACTAGTCAGAAATCCCTGCAGCTCCTTTAATGTTGCTGTAGACCTCTTGGAAGCCTCCCTGAACAGTTTTCTTCTGGTCTTTTCATCAGTGTTGCAGGGATGTCCAGTTCTTGGTACTGTCACTGATGTGCCATTGACCCTTTACCCCTCAGAAGGCTGTGCCTTTTTCCAGGTCTTCACTGGAAATAAGAATTTGTTCTTAATGACTTACCTGGTTAAAAAAAAGGTTAAATAAATAAAAATAAAAGTGCCGTATTTTCTCCACTTGATGATGACGGTCTTCACTGTGGTCCATGGTAGATCTAATGTGTTTATTAACATGTTTGTACCCTTCTCCTGACTGATACCTTTCAACAATGAGATCCCTGTGATGCTTTGGAAGCTCTCTGTGGACCATGGCTTTTGCTGAAATATGAACTGAGGACATGTGATGAAAATCCTCCTAGAACAGCTGATCTTTATTGGGATTAATCAAAGTCACTTTAAATTCTGACAGGTGGATACTGACTACTATTTGTCATGAGTTTGAATGTGATTGGTTAATTCTGAACACAGCCACATCCCCAGTTATAAGAGGGTGTGTACACTTATGTAACCACATTATTCTTATTATTATTATTTTAATTCTTCCCCCTAAAAGATTTAAGGGGTGTTTAGACATTCGCTATCCACTGTAGGGTGTAATATAAAAATATATGAATATGTTTTTATAAAATATATGAACTTACAGAGAAACTTGTGTGCAATAAAAATGACCACACTTACTGTTGAACATAAAGTAAAGACAACAACAACAACACTTTGAACAATAGTTCAAATGAGCTCTTCTGTTAGAATCTTCTTACAACAAGTACAAAGAAAATAAATAACATAACCAAACAAAACACCACAACTGTGGCTAGAAATACCTGTGGCAGCAGCATATCCACAACACACACACACACACTCAGACACACTCAGACACACTCAGACACACACACACACTCAGACACATACACACACACACACACACACACACACAAACACACACATGCGCGCACATACACACTCAGACACACACACACAAACACAAACATGCAGGCACATACACACACACAAACACACACATGCACGCACATACACACACACACACACACACTCAGACACACTCAGACACACACACACACACACACTCAGACACACACATGCAGGCACATACACACACACAAACACACACATGCGCGCACATACACACTCAGACACACACACACAAACACAAACATGCAGGCACATACACGCACACAAACACACACATGCACGCACATACACACACAAACACACACACATGCAGGCACATACACACACACATGCAGGCACATACACACACACAAACACACACATGCACGCACATACACTAGCACTCACACGCGCACACACACACACACACACATACACACACACACACAACATGGTGAACTGAGTTTACAACATTCTGTTTTTCTGCTTCCCTCTTTGCAGCAGTTCCTATTTCTCATGAAACCTCTGATGTGTTATCTTTCTCTACAGAGCAGGGATGACTGTGCTCAGGTGTTTCTGTTGGTCAGCATGATAACGTGAAACAACAAAACTGACGACTCACGCCCAGGCCTTCTTGGCTGTGTGTCTCTTTCCCGTAAAGAGGAAGTCATTTTGGGAGTGGAGCTTGATCAGCTCTGCTGTGTTCTCTTCCGTCCCTGTTAATGAGGAGATAAGACTGCACTGGATTACTCCTCAGGTGGTAACAAACATCCGAATGCATCAAGCCATCAAACACATCATTTCACACTTGATGACGTGTATAGAGCTCTATGACATGTCTGTGTGTGTGAATGCTAAACGATAGAGTTCATTTGGTCTTGATGTTAGCAGCCACATGAGTGCTTCCTGATGTCGCCCAGGTTAAGCCTTCACGGTTTTCTCCACCAGTTTATGGATCAGTACAGCAAAGGCTGTGATAAACAAGTCCCCTTTGTTTCACAACATGTCTTGTATGTTTGATGAAACCTCTCTTTAACCAGGAACTCCCATTGAGAGTTCCAAACAACACAACATGAAGAACACACAAAGATCATCCTTGATGACGGTCGATCATTTGTTTAGTGATATTAATGTGTCAGATTGAGCTTTGTTAAATCATAATAAATGATCTGTTTGGACGCAGCTGATCGTGAAATTAATGAAACAACAAAGGAGGTTATTCATAGAGGTAACTACAGACACTTCACTGTTCACATTTTTAGTATCCTCACCCTCTTGCATTACATATTGATTGTTTTAGGAGTAAAATGTGGGGTTTTTGGGGTGGGGGGTGTGGGTTGGGTGGACCGGTTTTATACTGGGGGGGGGGGGGCAGATTGTGGTGCAGTAGTGCGCTGCGGCTCTCCCCCCTCTCTCCCGCCCCCCATCTGCCCCCCCCCCTATTTTAATGCACCTCACTAGATACTGATATAGGTAAAGATATAGGGTCGGGGGGGCGGGTTTTATACGGGGGGGGGGGGGGCGGCGGATTGTGATGCAGTAGTGCACTACGGCTCTCCCCCCTCTCTCCCGCCTCCCTTCCTGCCCCCCCTATTTTAATCCACCTCACTAGCAAACATACATACAACAAAAAAACAAACAAAACAAAATTCAAATCATATCACACACACACAGTTCAGGTTTGGCGGGGCCTTAGTGTTTGGCTCGGCCCTACTCGTTGGGGGCCCATCGGGGCTGGGTGGGTGGCTGGTGTCCCTGTCATCCTCCGCCCCCCTGCTGCCCCCTCCCCTGTGGGGGCCTGGTCCTCAGCTGCCCTCGGGGCCGGGTTTCCCGGGGTTCCCTCGCGGTCCTCTTGGGGGGGTGGGGTGGTGCGCAGCTGGGGGGGTGTTACTACGGCAGCCATTGGGGTGTCCCTCCATGCCCCCGCGGCCTGGTCCATCAGTCGTAGGGCGTGGGTGGGGGGCGTGGCTAGGGGGAGTGGTCGGGCCGTCTGGGGGGGGCAGGTGGGATTGGCCCTGCCGCCTCCGCCCTCCCCCCGCTCCGGCGCGCCGGTTGGTGGGCTCTGGTCCTGCCCGTCTGCCTGGCTGTCTGCTCCTGGTGCCGGGCCCCCTCGGCCCTGGTGGCTCCTTTGGCTCCGTCTTGGGGGGCTGTGGGGGTGGTGTTGTGGGGGTGTCCCTTGGGGGGGCTGCGGGATCTCTCCCCCGTCGCCCCCCTTTCCTCCTACTGGGTGACCTGGGGGTCGCCCTGGGTGCTCCGGCGGTACCTGCTTGCTTCCGGTCTGGGTCCTTGGCTTGTCCCCTGGCCTGGGTCTCCCGCGGCGGGTTGGGTCCTTCGGTCTGACTGCTCTCGCGGCCCGGGTGCTGGGCCGTACCGCTCGGCTGGTCTGACCCAGGTGGTTTCATCTGGACGTTTGCCGGTCCAGTTATCCAGACGCCTCTGCTACCGGCTTGTATCTTAGCTGCGGGAGCTATCATTTCGCCACAGAAATTGCCTAAGTTACTCATCAAGAGGAGCTACAAGTTGCCGACTGAAGACCCCTTTTTTCTTCGGTAGGACCACTCATTGCTCTAGTTTTCCTTAAAACTATGGCTCCACTCACCTCTTCCTCCGGCTGTGTCAGCTGTGCTCGCCTATTCGATAAAGTAGCTGAGCTGGAAAAAAGGATATCCACTCTTTACCAGATCCATGAGGCAGAAAAGTTTATGGATACTATAATATTTGGTCCAGCACAAACTGACTGTACCCAGGTGCAGAACGCCTCGGTCCTTTTTCCTGCCGCTGACCATGGCGACACCGCCGGTGCCGTCTTGTCCTTGTCCCCCGCTGCTGACCAACCTGCTGCCGTTACCGATAATCCCTGGACACGGCTTGGGGCCAGACCCAAAACCGTGGTCAGCTCCACACCATCATCCCATCAGGAGCACTGGTCCCAGGTCGGTGGTCGTGGCGGAGGAGGGAGACGCTCCTGTCAGGCACCTCCGCACTTCAATATCCAACTGGAGAACAAATTTAACATCCTGGATCCTCGGGAGTTTCCTCCACTAGCTGCAAACACCCAGCTTCCAACCGATCTGCCTATCAGTCCTTCCCGTGGATGCTTCAACTCACCAGTTAAGCCTCCTGTCAAACCCCTGCTCGCTGCGAACAGGACTCGCCGCTCCTTGCCGCTCTTCACACCTGCGCCGCGGCGGGCTCTGGGCCGCCGCTTGGACCGCTCTGACCGCTCTGACCGCTCTTCTCAATTGACGAGACCTTCGCGGGTTGAAGACTCTCCGCTACCTGCTCCTCCACCTGCTACACTTATCATCGGAGACTCCATCGTGAAGAATGTGAAGCATAAAACAGCTGCCACCTTTTGCTTTCCCGGAATTAAGGTGATCGACCTGCTGGAAAATCTCCCCAGCATCATGGCGAAACATCCTCTGGCCAGGGATGTTGTGGTACACGTCGGCTGTAATGACATTCCTAATCAGTCCTCAGAACTACTAAAGAAGGACTTTAATGAACTCCTGGACTCCATTGTTTCACACGGGAAAAGAGTGTTTATTAGCGGACCTATCCCTCCGCATAACCGCGGCATGGGCCGCTTCACTCGCACGCTGAGCCTGCATACCTGGCTCAAATCTGCATGTGCCACACGCAATGTAGAGTTCATTGATAATTTCAATCTATTTTGGAAACGCCCGCCCCTTTTTCACCCAGATGGCATCCACCCCAATGGCCTAGGCTCGCGCACTCTAGCCGACAATATTTTTTACTCCATCTGGACCTCGTCCTCTCATTGACTGTCTGCATACCCTTACATGGTCGTTTCCGGTCACAACTATCGATCGTCTCCCTGCAATACAAACTCCAATAGCCCCCCCTCTCGGTTTGAGCGTGATCCATGCTCTCTGAGTCTTCCCTGTATCATACATCCTATTAAGTCAAATGAAAACCCTGGTCCTTCAGCCTTGCAATCTGTAAATGAACCACTGTCTCAGTTGACCTCTATCTGTACTTTAAGTCCCTCAAGTTTCAAGAACAGGAGAGGCCTGGGCTTAATTCACTTAAACATAAGGAGCATTCTTCAGCCTGAAAAACTTGACCAACTTAAAATCCTTGTGTCCCAAACTGATCCAGACATTATTGTGTTGTCTGAAACTTGGTTGAAATCTTCTGTGAATGATTCTGAGGTTGTTTTAAGTGATTTTAACCTTTTTAGAATGGATAGACAGTCAAGGGGAGGTGGTGTAGCCATTTACACAAGAGCCTCATTAAATTGTACTGTTCTTAATGCAGTAACAGTTGAAAAAGGTTTTGAGTTTTTGGCTTTGAAAGTAAATATTGCACATAATAATACTATTACTGTGATTGCTGTGTACAGACCTCCTTCTGCTGCCACTTCTGCTTTAAATGCATTGGCTGATCTTTTAGCTCCACATATAAATTCAGAGGTCATAGTTTTAGGTGATTTTAACTTAAACTGGTTGAGCTCCCCCTCTGATAACTTAAAACACATCTTTGAAAATTTAAACTTTGCACAGTTGATTACAGACCCCACTAGGCCAAATCTAAAGGACTCATCAAAGTCCACTCTGATTGACTTAATATTTACAAACAGATTAGATAAAATTACTGATTCTGGAGTGTTTGAACTTGGTTTCAGTGATCATTGTCCGATAGCTTGTATCAGAAATACCAAGTTACAAAAACAGTGTCCTCGCATGGTGGTAAGCCGTAATTTTAAACACTTTGTTGAGCAAGCCTTTCTCTCAGATCTTTGTAATAGTGACATTCATGCTACTGTTGAAATATCTGATGTTGACTTAGCTCTAAACCATTTTTGTAAATCTTTTAATTCTGTAGTTGACAAGCATGCACCCTTCAAACAACACAGGGTAAAAAATAGGTCCTCTCCCTGGTTCTCTGCTGAAATTTCAGCCCTGCTGAGAGAGAGAAATAGGGCCTGGGTCATCGCTAGGCGCTCTGGTGAACCCAGTCACTGGCTAACTTTCAGGCGCCTTAGAAATAAGTGCACCTCAACTATAAGGAAGGCTAAAACAAATTTTTATTTGCTTTTAATCCCCAACCCTCACTCAAATCCATCAAAATTCTGGAAGGTAATAAATTCTATCAATCGAAAGTCCTCCCCCTCTTTACCCTCCCTTACTTCATCTGATGGAACATTAATAACAAACCAGAAAAATATCTGTACAGCCTTTAATGAACACTTTTATGCTGCTGGTAACCTATTTGAAGAAACTTATACAGGTCCCCCCTCTGCCTTTTATCTATAATTCTTCTCAGATGATGCAAAGACCAAGATTTACTCTTCAGCCCATTTTTCCTGGTGATGTCTTCAATGCCTTAGTAGCATTGGACTCAAAGTATTCAATTGGGGAGGATAAACTTGAGCCCTACTTCTTGAAGCTTGCAGCCCCTATTATAGAGAGCTACATAACGTACATTTTCAACCTTTCAATTTCATGTGGTACAGTTCCCTTGCTTTGGAAGACTGCTTATATCACTCCATTACAAAAAGGTGGGGAGACAGGTAATGTGAACAACTACAGGCCTATCTCTAAACTATCATGTCTTTTAAAAATATTAGAATCTCTGGTGAATGATCAACTTAAAGCATATCTTTTCAATCATTCTATTATAAACTCTCACCAGTCTGGTTTTAGACAAAGGCATAGCACCATTACTGCTGCCACTCTTGTTTTAAATGACATTATCGCAGCCTTGGATAACAGGAAACACTGTGCAGCCGTCTTTATTGATCTTTCCAAAGCTTTCGACACAGTAAATCATGTAATGCTCTTAAAAAAGCTAGAAAATGCTGGTTTCGATAAAAATGCGTACAGCTGGTTCAAGAGCTATCTCTTGGGCAGACAGCAGTGTGTTGCCCAAGGAACTGTAAAGTCAGACTTGGTTGAAATTGTAAATGGTGTTCCACAAGGTTCTGTTCTAGGACCTGTTCTTTTTACTGTTTATATCAATGATATTGTGTCTGCTGTCTCAGATTGTAAAATTCATCTTTATGCTGATGACACAATTCTGTACTGTACTGCTGCTAATGCACAGTCTGCTGTGCATTCTGTCCAACACTGCTTCTCTGAATTAGAAGCTGCAATCACCCAACATAGGTTGGTCTTAAATGCTGAGAAAACAAAATTCATGCTCTTTTCCAGGTCCAAACATATTAATCTGAGTAAATTCATCATCAATTCCAATGCAGGCACCGAAATAGAAAGGGTGAAGATTTACAAATATCTCGGCATCTGGATCGACGAGAAAGTAACTTTTAAAAGTCATATTTTAAATTTGTCAAGTAGACTTTGACAAAAGATTGGCTTTTTTTACAGAAACAAGTCCTGTTTTCCTCTCCACTGCAGGAAAACTCTGATAGAGGCAACATTTTTATCAGTCCTCGATTACGGTGACATATTGTACAGGCATGCTTCAGCCTCTACATTAAAGCCACTTGATGCTGTATTTCACTCTGCCCTACGTTTTATTGCTGGTGATAGTTACAGCACTCATCATTGCATACTTTACCAAAAGGTGGGATGGTCTTCTCTGGCAGAAAGACGTGATTTGCATTTTTACTTGTTTATTTATAAAGCACTTATTGGAATGCTACCGTCATATTTATCTTCGATGCTAGTTTGGTCTTCTGGGGCAAAACATACCAGATCAACTGGTTGGCTCACTCTCCAGGTTCCCAGAGTTAATTCTGAGCTGGGAAAATCTGCCTTTTGCGTATTTGCACCATCTGCATGGAACTCCCTGCAAAGCACTTTAAAAATAAATGCACTGGTTTCTTTTAATCATTTTAAATCATTAGTTTTAAAATGTTTAACCTCTGATTGTACCTGTTTTCACTGACTTTGTGTAACATTATTTTTTCAATGGTTGTAACATTACTTTTAACTGTCGTCTGTTTTTAATTGATCATCATTCTTTTAGGGTTATATCTTTTATTTTGCTTGTCATGCATTTTAATGTTTCTTTTATATACTCGTCGTCATTGTAAATGAGGGCTTGCCCTCAATGATTTTCGAGTTTAAATAAAGAGATATTTGACCAAAGTTCTATATTCATCCTTAAAACACTTTTCTTACTTTTAATTCTTTACACCAAAGTCATGGCAGTAAAGCAAAGCCCGCCTTTATCACTAAAGATATTATCTTCTAGTACTTTCTTTTTATATTTTTGAAACACAAGTCTTTAAGAAGCCTGTCTTTTAGACCCATTCCCAACTAAGCTGCTAAAAGAAGTCCTTCCACTAGTTAGCAGTTCTTTACTCAGTATGATTAATATGTCTTTACTGACAGGCTATGTACCTCAATCATTTAAAGTAGCTGTAATTAAACCTCTCCTTAAAAAGCCCACTCTTGATTCAGGCTCCTTATCTAACTATAGACCGATATCTAACCTCCCCTTTGTCTCTAAAATCCTGGAGAAAGTGGTGTCAGTTCAGCTCTGGGACTTTCTTAAGAGCAACAGTCTGTTTGAGGACTTCAGTCTGGGTTTAGAGCCCACCATAGCACAGAGACTGCACTGTTAAATGTAACCAATGATCTACTAATGGCCTCAGACAGTGGTCTTCTTTCCGTACTTGTTTTATTAGATCTTAGCGCTGCATTCGACACGATTGACCATCAAATCCTGTTACAGAGATTAGAGCGACTAATTGGCATTACAGGGACTGCTTTAGCTTGGTTTAAATCGTACCTAACAGATCGATCTCAATTTGTTCACGTTAATGAAAAGTCCTCAGTGCAGACCAGGGTTAGTCAGGGAGTTCCACAAGGATCAGTGCTAGGACCAATTCTTTTCACCTTATATATGCTTCCTCTAGGTAACATCATGAGGAAACACTCTATTAATTTTCATTGTTATGCTGATGACACTCAGCTCTATCTATCAGTGAAGCCAGAAGAAACCAATCAGTTATCTAAATTAGAAGCTTGTCTTAAAGACATAAAGACCTGGATGACCAGAAATGTCTTACTGCTAAACTCAGGAAAAACTGAAGTGATTGTTATTGGCCCCAAACACCTCAGAGAGACTTTTTCTAATAATATAAGTACCTTAGACAGTATTAGTCTGGCATCCAGCACCTCTGCTAGGAATCTAGGAGTCCTATTTGATCAAGATTTATCCTTCAACTCCCAAATTCAGCAAATCTCAAGGTCAGCCTATTTTCACTTGCTCAATATTTCTAAAATTAGACACTTCCTATCTCAGAGCGACGCAGAAAAACTAGTCCATGGATTTGTTACCTCCAGGTTAGATTACTGTAACTCCCTCTTATCAGGCTGCCCCAATAAGTCTCTAAAGACTCTTCAGCTAGTTCAAAACGCTGCAGCTCGAGTATTGACTAAAACTAGGAAGAGAGAGCACATCTCTCCAGTGTTAGCTTCTCTACACTGACTCCCAATAAAATGTAGAATAGAATTTAAAATCCTTCTTTTAACCTACAAAGCTCTTAAAAATCAGACACCCTCGTATCTTAAAGAGCTCATAGTGCCCTATTACCCCTCTAGAACTCTACGCTCCCAACATGCAGGCCTGCTAGTTGTACCTAAAATCTCTAAAAGTAGTATGGGACCTCTCTCTCTTACTCCCCTCTGTCTTTCCAGACCCAACTTGGTCGAGGCATGATGTCTGTCTAACATGAGTCTGGTTCTGCTTGAGGTTTCTGTCTGTTAAAGGAAGTTTGTCCTCTCCACTGTAACTAGCTAAATACTGCGATGTGCAATGGTCATGATGGATTAAGGTGGGGTCAGACTGAGTCTTATCCGGTCTTGAAGTTGGGTCTCTGTTCATAATTTGACATAGACCTGCTATGTTTGTAAAAGCGTCTTCAGATAACGTTTGTTGTGATTTGGCGCTATACAAATAAAGATTGATTGATTGATTGATTTATTGACCATGTCATTGAACATTAAAAAAAGAAACCACATGATGTTACAGTTTTAAGAGTTTTATTTTAAATAAGATAAAGGATGGAGGTAGGGAGGGATGAGTAAGGGTCGAGGTATCTGAATAGTCGGGAATGAGGTGTCGAGACTCAGGATGGGGACACGTCTTGACGCCCCTCTGGTTCAGCAACCCCCAAGTGAACCTCTGTGGACTAATCTGTTATGGGCCCTTTTTGTGTCTTTATGGTAGATGTAACCCTGGTAGGCTTGGGAAGACCAACAACCAAGAGTTTTAATTGTGTGGTCAGGGATCCCTTGCCTGGATGTGGCTCCGATTGAAAAGAGTGACCTGAAGAAAGCTCAGGGGAGATGCCTGTTTTTGTGAGAACTTGGCGGAGGTGGTGGTGGAACCTGAAGCGTGTTTCTACTGTGCCAGTTTTGGTGGTGCAGAGAGGGTCTTGAGGGGAAGCTTGCTAGGCTAGACGTTAGTTTACGTGAGACGTGACGGGTTCGAAAGTGCTAAGATAGTTGTCAAGTTTGAAAAGGAAAATGGGCTCAGAAAGAGCAAGTTGATCTGTTTTGCTGTTTGAGATGAAATCTTTTTTTATTTTGTATTATTTAAGTGTTGCATAACAATACAAGAAGTGTGAGGAACATGACAATACCGTACAAAACAAAGTGGAAGACAGGACAACAAGTGAACATTTCAGAGACAAAACAGTGACAAGCAGGAACAAACAAGGTACTGTAATAATAAGCATATTAAGGAAGTTAGAAAGCTCTCTCTCTCTCTGTGTGTGTGTGTGTGTGTGTGTGTGTGGGCGTGTGTCTGTCTGTCTGTGTGTCTGTGTGTCTGTCTGTGTGTCTGTCTGTCTGTCTGTCTGTCTGTCTGTCTGTCTGTCTGTCTGTCTGTCTGTCTGTCTGTCATTGTAGCAAATAGGTCAGTTGTTTGAGATAGACTGGGTGGGAGAAAGTAATGGAAACAAATCTGGGGGAGTGGGGTGAGTTACATCAATGATTAATAGAGAACAAACATTAAATAAAAATAGATTAATCAATTCATCATAATGATAATAACAACAACAACAATAATAATAATAATAATAGTAATAATTATTATTATTATTGTTATTATTCTAATGATAATAATAATGATAAAATAATAATAATAGTAATAAATAAATAAAAATAAAGAAAAATAGAATTAAGAAAAAAAAGGTATACAGATACTACTGCTACTACAAATAATAATAAAAATCCTCATGAATAGTAATAATAATTACTATAATTAACATTACCAACATCACATACAAATGAAATAAAAAAGGAATATAAAATAATAATATTAAAGGTACTATGAGGAGTTTTTAACTGGCTGAGAAACAGACTAAAACTGATACTGATGCATCATTATGACCCTCTAAGGCAAACAAGACCATCCACAACAACACTGATACCTCCTCTGTTGTCATTTTTAATGCCTGAAACTGTTCTGAGGGGGTAGGTGTCAGAACAGATGATTGACATCTCGCTCTAGAGACACCCTTTTTTTGGCTGTTTTCATGGCAATTAATCACATTGTGTGATGAAGATAAATGGTAAAAGACAACAGGATGAGGTTATTGTCTGAAGACATTAATTTTGTATTTGCAGGAGAAGAGATAAGAGGTATCACTTTGTCCACAAGGGGGCGCCAGAATCGATACACACCAGAAGTTCCTCACAGCAGCTTTAATAATAATAATAATAATAATAATAATAATAATAATAATAATAATAGTAATAATAATAATAATAATAATAATAATAATAACAGTAATAATAATAATAATAATAATAATAATAATAGTAAATAAAAAAAGGGGAAATAGTTCAGTGGGCCAGCAAGAAATTGAGCAAATAAAAAAAAAATACAATACTTATAATACTATTAATAGTAACAATAAAAAAGTTTAAAAAATAAGAGTACTATAACCAAGAACTAAATAATTACAATAATAATAATAATAATAATTCTAATAATATGTTTTGTCTTTTTCCCCCTGATTTGTTGGGTTCCTGATTGGGCCACCTCCCGACAGACTCTCAAACATCCCGGACAGCCCCCAGACCCAATGGGAGGGGGCTTGCCCGAGGGGGTAAATTTCCATGGGAAGTTAAGCTAGGGAATTTTGCAAATGGATAGGTATCATATCCAAGAATAAATATTTGTGTTGTTATAAGCAGACATCCATCCAAAATAATACAATTAAAACAGATTTATTTGTAAGTAGAACTTTATCAAGTGTTAAATTCTTTCATTGAAGAACAAAAACATGAATGTTGAGTTAAATATTACTCATCCCCCTGATCCAACCCATTCAAAACTTAACAAAAATACAATCCCAACAAAGTCCCTTTCAAAATGTTAAATGAAAAGAGCCACTCTTCCTGCAACAATGTCCCATTCAACATGCAAATAAAAAAGCATCTTCCCTCAAGCTTCTCAAGACTAGCCTCTGCAGGATTCTAGAAATCATGTGTGCATGTGATGGAGGAATGCACAGTGCATGTAGGGGGCGTGGTCTCAATAGCCCTGCAGTAAGCAGTGTGCTATGTGCATGTGATTGAGGAATAGCATAGATATTCAGCTGTACTTGCATGAAATCTGGTTGTTTTAGTCAGGATTATGCTCAAATATATTTCCCCAACTATATTTAAGTTCCCTATTAAGAACCAACCTTCAATTTAGTTAATTCCTGCTTTATTCCCATTTATTCCTGTTAATTCCCATGAAAAGTTTCCAACTTTGAAAATTCCTGCAATTTTGCAAACCTAGTCAGGTCCCAAACTGTCCATCAACCACACTGTCTATCACATATTTCCTGATTTCCAAAAGTTTTTTTTATCTTTTCAACAGAGGGTGAGATGGAGGGCATCAGAAGGGAACAGAAAAGGTGAAGTGAAATAAATGATGGTACAGATGGAGCAAAATCGTTCTGATTCTAATGATATAATGACAGCAACAAACATAGTTGGAGTAGAAATAATAACAACAATAAGTCATGAATGAAAATAGAAGAGGTAAATAAAATTTGAAAAAAAAAAATTATATATACTTAGCTTTAGCTTTCTACAAGTAGCCTCTGCACAGTCCATGTGTAGTTTTGTAGAGGTTACTGGATTTATTTCACTTTTGTGTCTGCACTTGAAAGAAAACACACATTTACACATAATTCATCATGTGATTTATTTCTGTGCCATGAAGAACATTTGAAGATGGAAGCGTATGAGTTGAAGAAAGGGGGACGTTTGTCCGTTGGTGAGCACTGATGCTCTCGGCCCTGCGTAGACCACTTTAACCCATTTGATCAATTCTGCCCCAAACCAGGTTTTCCCAGACCTTTATCAGAAAGCCTCACTCTACTCTGTCAAATGCCTTCTCAAGCTGAATTGGATAGAGATATGAAGTTACGTTAGCCTAGCGCTTTTCTTCTGCTAACTATCAGTAGTAATCAGAATTGCCTAGCAGCTGTATCACTGCGTCTGTTAACCGACTCCTGGAGTGGGAGGAGTCATGAAGCTAAGTTCTGGTTGCTGCAGAAGTAAAAGATATACTTATTAAAGATCCACAAGTGTGTGTAGCTAGTTTTCATGCTTTCAAAGATGATTAACAACATGACAAACATGGTCCTTCTTCATGCACATGCTAAAGGTTTTGGATAGACATGGATGTACATTTTGGATATACTATGATTCTAGAGTACATTTGCTCTGTTTTCTCTTCTCTCTCTCTGCCTCCTTAAAGCTTTCTGTCTAAATGTCGTCAACAGTCACTGCTGATGTGGTGGGATCATTGCTCTCCTTTATGCAACAACACACAGAGGCCAGACAGTTGCCCATGGTCTGCTTTCTGATGAAGATATACAGAAGCAAGTCTGCCAGAGGACTCAGTCTAACAAACGCATCGGACGTGTAGTGAAACATAAAACAGTCAAAGCCAGTCATCATTAACAGGAGCAAAATGATGGTGGGCAGGAACAGCAGCGTGTAAATGAGCAGCACCACCACCAAAGTTCCAACTATTCGTCGTTTCTCATCAGAGTGGACCGAGACGGAAGAAGAGAGGGCTCTGAGGGTCCTGACCAGGAAGAAGATGAACAGTGGGAAGGGGATGATGTGGATAATTGAGAGTACTATTACATCAACCATATCAGTAACCCAGGGAAACACAATAAGGAAATAAACAGGAGGCAAGGCCCAGACCACGGCACAGACTGCCACAGAGATCTTGATGGTTCGTTTGAACCGGTACCACAGTGGGTGGACGATGACCAGGTACCTGCAAAACCAGAGGGACACACTGTCTTTGAGGAGGTGCAGGAACACTCAGAAACATGATTATCAGACACTGTAGCACTACACACGGCTTTAAACAGACCTTACCTTTCCAGTGAGATGCACACCATGAAGCCAACACTCGACAGTACACCACAGCGGTAGACATCATCAGCCATGGGAGTCTCAGGATTTGACAGTAATGCGATCATGCAGCAGAGCTGAATGATGTCTGAAATGAGAAGGTTGATGACGTATATTGGAGCAACTTGACCCTGGCGTACCTGCAGAAGAATAGAGGTAGAAGTAAACATCACTCTCTGCAGTAACAGCCATGATTCATCAAACTATGACTCTCATGACATCCTGGCATTTCACTGTATTCAGAATGATTTTTCACTAGTGAATTATGTTTTATGTGAACTATGTATTACACTGAACTAACTATATATATCTATAGACACTTCAGACTAGGGGTGACCCCAAATAGTCGTATATTGGACGATTCGTTCTAACGAGTCTGCCAATCTCATAGTGGAATATTTGCATATGAAACGTGGATCATTCCATTCAAACCATGGGGGTGCTCAATGTCTAATTTTACATTATTTTCCTGTTTCCCGTAAAAACAGTGTCTCATTTAGCCTATTTCTATATAAATATAGACTTATTGAATGTAATTCTGAGAACAGCTCTTGAAGTGTTAAATCTCCTTAAAGTGGTAATTAAATCTCCCCTGGTAATTAAAGGTGGACTCTCCCATTTAGCGGGACCTGTGGAGCAGACGTACCTCAGCTGGTCTTTAAATCTTTCTACGTTCATGGCAGCTCAAAATGTCAGGAAATAAAACTTCAGTTGATCCTAAAAACTAGTGATGAAGATGAGGAGCAGCTTCATGAAGAGGGCTGTGAGATCAAGGATTACCGGACCACACAAAAACTGTATGGGGCCAAAAGAACCAGGAGGAATACCCAAAGCTGTCCGAAGCCTCAAAAACAATCCACAGCATCCCATCCACCTCCACATCATCAGAGAGGATATTCTCAAAGACAGGATTTACAGTCAACAAAGACAGGAGCGCACTTCTGCCCGTACACACGATGGTTTTCCTCACGTACAATTTGAAAAGACTCAAGCGGACAAAGACGTGATAAAGACTGTTTTAAAAGGTTCTGTTAAGAGATTTAAAAACCCTTTAGCTGGTTCAGGTTTGATTTTGAACATTATACAAATGTTTAGCCTTAAGTTAGACAAACTACCCTCCACAGTGCTGCTCTCCTCTGTGTGAACACTGTTTAAATATCTCCTGATTCCTTACTCTATAGTGGAGCGTTGTTCCATGTTTAACTGATGGTGGTCTTATTGGAGTTTTCTCTCCTTCATCACCTCGTTGTTTTTGCAATATAGATTTAAAAAATCTAAGTTTCATACTTATAATATTCTGTTGTCCCTTTTACTTTAAGCTATGAGTCTCTTAATTGTAAAGGGTTATGTGTAATATTGTCATGTGGTCACCATCATGCAGACTTTGGGTCAATAAGGAAAAACAACAAACATTCCACTATTAGTCGACTATGGGCAAAATCTGATGAATCAGATTCCACTAAGCAAATCCTTAGTCGGGCTCACCCCTACTTCAGACATTTCACAAAAAGTCCATCTCTGGTTAATTTAAGAGTATCTTTAATGGTGAGGGAAAGTCAGCCTCTGGAGACCATGAATACTCACAAAGTGTAACACTTCTCCATAGTTTTTATTCTAGTTTTTAAAACACAAATGTTGAGAACTGATGGAATAGACTATGTTTTACTTATTCTTTGCCCAAAAGTCATGAAATAAAAAAGTACGTTGGCTTCATCCTCTGACGACCATGAACGCTGACAGAATAGAACACTCCTTTGACCTTTTTTAATCAAACTTACTGACCAAGTTTAGTGTGTTTTGCTGTTTCTTCCTCTACAGTGTAAGCAGAAGCATTCTGCATGTGTATAAACTCACATCATCTTTGGGTTAATATTAAAGCTAGCACCAAACCCAGATCCAGATCCTCTACAGACAAGCACACAGTTCCACAGAAACATGACACAGACAGTAAATAAAGTCACAAAGTACATACCAGAGAGAGAAGAGCATAGATGGTCACGAGCATCAGAGGAAGGCCGATACTGATGATTATGCATGTCACAACATAGTTTATGAAATACATTTCTACATCATCCTGAAGTCCTGTGAGGTTTCTGTCATCGTAGTAGTCTGTGTCGTAGGTGGTGTTATTGAAGCCTGCTTCCATTCTTCAGTGTAATCTAAAGTTATAGAGATCAGGAAAAATAACAGTCAGTAAAAAGCAGAGTGCAGTAACATGAATAACATGGTCGTCACTAAACACAGCATTTCATCTAACATGCTCAGTTTATTCAAAAGTTTGAGATCAGTGTGAATAGTTTCATGGACTTTAAACTTCAAAGGTTCTGCTGGTCAAGGCTTTCCTTTTTCACTTTACAAAATGTTTTCTTTAAAAATATTATTTGTGTTCAATATTTGAAAAAAATACAAAAGGAAGTTTAAAAGGTTCCAAATAACACGGGCTATAAAGGTGGAGTCTGGGGTTTGAATCCTACATGTCTAGTCTAGTTCTCTGTTTTTAAATACCTCTGTTATTGACTCAGTATCATTGTAAATGAGGGTTGCCCCTCACTGATCTCCAAAGCATAGATGATAGATGAAAGGCTGATTGATTGATTGATTGATTGATTGATTGATTGATTGATTGATTGATTGATTGATTGATTGATTGATTGGGGCATGTTTAGGCTGCCAAATAAAGGATTCATATGGAAATACATTCTTTGGGTTAAGACTTTTTTCACTTGAAGATAATTGACTATATTTCTAAGTGACTGTAATCTGCCTCAGACATCACGTCTCTAACCTGCAGGGAGATAAAGCACTCTTCATGTCTCAGCTGTTATCATTGCTTGGACATTTAAAACATCCCATAATTCCCCCTCATTAGTTTCATGTTGGGTCCAAACATACAGAACAGACGATGTGAAAATGAATAATGAGAAAGGAATATGTCAAAGGCTATGAACAACATTCTAGGTATACAGAGCTTATATGCAAATAGATATATATTCTTTACTTTTTGTCTTTACAATCACACACTGGACATCATCCCAAATAAAACTAGAAGATAGAAGCATTACAAATGTCATTACTGTAACATTCATTTTCATGGCTTTTTGTTCCTCTTCTCATTCTTTCACTGACGTTTCTGAAAAGATCACAATATTAACTCTGTTGACTACTGAAGGAGTCTAAAGAGTCCAGATCTTACCTGAATGAAGTCCCTGCTCTGTGTCTGATGTTTCTCTGCTTCTTCACCGTCTACAGTGATCACTTTAAGATATTACGTCCACCAGGTTCCTCAGTTTATCTCTCGTCTCTTCTAAGAGGTCAGATATGATAATGTGTGAGAAAGAGATGCATTGCAACCACAGATAGCCTGACAGACAGGAAGTGGCAAGCAGAAGATGAGTGATCTGATTCAGTTCTGATCTGAGGTTAGAGTGAAGTATCTCACATGAAACCATATAAGGTAAAGTCTTTGCTGCTTAGAGTGGTTCCAGGAAGTTTAGAGACACCTTTCCTGTTCTTCAAATTACAGTGACAGTTTGCACCCCTTATGTCTTCAGAGCTGGGGTCCAGTATTAATGTGAACCAGATGTTAAGAGAAGTCCATGTGTGTATATAAAGGCTCTACGTGGAAGAAGACTCTATCTGGCCAAGTCGTCCTACCAGCATCCGCGGTGCTTGTTCAATACTGGTGTTGTTTTTTGTAATAAACTTATTACTCTACAAGCAAGCCAGTGTCACGAAGATTCCTTCTACATCTGCACATCACGGGCGGTCAAGACATGACAAATTTGAGTCACAAAATAGGATCAGCTGCAGCCTCGGGAGACACTGCAGCTTCAGCACATCTCTTCCTGCACCACATTGACATCAGGTTCGTGTTTTCTCACTTTTGTGGCACTGGTTCATGTGTTGGGGCTGTTGTGTTCAACTGGTTGGATGCACTGTACAAAGTACTTGTGTGGATGTGCTGTTATGTGTTGATGTTTGAAGAGATACTTCATCTAAATTTGGGATAAAGAAAGGAATAAAAAGAGGTTGTATTGATAAGGAGAGTGAAATAATAAGTGTGTAGAATAGCAAAAAACTAGTAACGGACAGTGTGCTAAATAACCATGCAAGATTAATGAAAACAGGGCCCGTATCTTCCTGGGCCCAGGGAAATTGACAAATAAAATATAGATAAAAGGAAAGGAAAAGACAGAAGATAACGTGAGAGAAAAGTAAAAAGAGAAAGGGCTGAGCAAGCCCAAAGAAGAAAGTGAAATGAAAAGGCTTTTGAAGAAGCTTGAAGATGTTTGATAAACATACATACATACATACATAAGTATATGTATATATATATATATATATATATATATATATATATATATATATATATATATATATATATATATATATATATATATATGTATGTATATCAGTCCCTCCAGGAAGTTGCGATTTCGCGATCGCAACTATCAACGCAAATTCAACCAATCAGCACGATTTTTTCGCGGCCCTGCAATTTTTTTACAATCACCGCAACTTTCACCAATTACCTTAACCTCAGCCCCTGTACGTCATCGGTTTTGTCATCAATTTGACTTCCTTGGAACATAAATGTAAGTCCTCACTTGATCGGCACTTTTCAACAACAAAACACGCACAGAGGACAGGTGATAAGAGGGGACAGCAGGCAGGACAAGTGACCATGACAACGTTGTTATTTATAGATTGAGGGGCTCAGTGTTAGCTTGGTCTCTACTGCAGCAGGTGTGCTTTATGAACCAGCTCTCCTCACCTCCATGCATCTGTCTCATCTTCATTGAGGATTTTTACCCCCCGGTGTGTGTTTGTCACAAAGACACAACCGGGGGACGTCTGTTTACTATTTGATGTTTGACGTTGTTGCCGTGGTTACCGTAAAAAGCTCTTCATCTACAGCTTGATTTAATCCAGTTTGGTGAAACATCAGACACATTCAGTAAGTTTTGATCAACTCCTTGTCATCAAAGATGCAGATTCACTTCAGAGTGCGTGAACTGACTGTGCATCAGTCGCTGCGAGGTGCATTCAGGGACCATCGTAAATGTGCAATACAGTCTTTTCATGGCATTTTTTCTGTGAATCAAGAGAATCAAAATACAGTCAGTGACCACATCAAGAATGCTTTCTAAAAACTACTGTAATTTAGCGTATTTACTTGCCCCTGAGATGTTATTGAGGGAAAAAACCAAAAAAATAATCGCAACTTTCACCGGAATTTTTTCAAAATATATATATATATATATATATATATATATATATATATATACACATATATATATACACACACAGTGAAGCACTTTGAAGCAGGTAGAGTCGTGGTAAAAGAGTTATAACACTTTGAAGCAGGTAGAGTCGTGGTAAAAGAGTTTTAACACTTTGAAGCAGGTAGAGTCGTGGTAACAGAGTGTTAACACACTTTGAAGTAGGTAGAGCCGTGGTAACAGAGTTTTAACACTTTGAAGCAGGTAGAGTCGTGGTAACAGAGTGTTAACACACTTTGAAGCAGGTAGAGTCGTGGTAACAGAGTGTTAACACACTTTGAAGCAGGTAGAGTCGTGGTAACAGAGTTTTAACACACTTTGAAGCAGGTAGAGTCGTGGTAACAGAGTTTTAACACACTTTGAAGCAGGTAGAGCCGTGGTAACAGAGTGTTAACACTTTGAAGCAGGTAGAGTCGTGGTAACAGAGTTATAACACTTTGAAGCAGGTAGAGCCGTGGTAACAGAGTTATAACACTTTGAAGCAGGTAGAGTCGTGGTAACAGAGTTATAACACTTTGAAGCAGGTAGAGTCGTGGTAACAGAGTTTTAACACTTTGAAGCAGGTAGAGCTGTGGTAACAGAGTGTTAACACACTTTGAAGTAGGTAGAGTCGTGGTAACAGAGTTTTAACACACTTTGAAGCAGGTAGAGCTGTGGTAACAGAGTTTTAACACACTTTGAAGCAGGTAGAGCCGTGGTAACAGAGTTTTAACACACTTTGAAGCAGGTAGAGTCGTGGTAACAGAGTTTTAACACACTTTGAAGCAGGTAGAGCCGTGGTAACAGAGTTTTAACACACTTTGAAGCAGGTAGAGTCGTGGTAACAGAGTTTTAACACTTTGAAGCAGGTAGAGTCGTGGTAACAGAGTTATAACACTTTGAAGCAGGTAGAGTCGTGGTAACAGAGTTTCAACACTTTGAAGCAGGTAGAGTCGTGGTAACAGAGTGTTAACACTTTGAAGCAGGTAGAGTCGTGGTAACAGAGTTTTAACACTTTGAAGCAGGTAGAGCTGTGGTAACAGAGTGTTAACACACTTTGAAGCAGGTAGAGCTGTGGTAACAGAGTGTTAACACACTTTGAAGCAGGTAGAGTCGTGGTAACAGAGTTTCAACACTTTGAAGCAGGTAGAGTCGTGGTAACAGAGTGTTAACACTTTGAAGCAGGTAGAGTCGTGGTAACAGAGTTTTAACACTTTGAAGCAGGTAGAGCTGTGGTAACAGAGTGTTAACACACTTTGAAGCAGGTAGAGCTGTGGTAACAGAGTGTTAACACACTTTGAAGCAGGTAGAGTCGTGGTAACAGAGTTTTAACACTTTGAAGCAGGTAGAGTCGTGGTAACAGAGTGTTAACACACTTTGAAGCAGGTAGAGTCGTGGTAACAGAGTTTTAACACACTTTGAAGCAGGTAGAGCCGTGGTAACAGAGTGTTAACACTTTGAAGCAGGTAGAGTCGTGGTAACAGAGTTATAACACTTTGAAGCAGGTAGAGCCGTGGTAACAGAGTTATAACACTTTGAAGCAGGTAGAGTCGTGGTAACAGAGTGTTAACACACTTTGAAGCAGGTAGAGTCGTGGTAACAGAGTGTTAACACACTTTGAAGAAGGTAGAGCCGTGGTAACAGAGTGTTAACACACTTTGAAGTAGGTAGAGTCGTGGCAACAGAGTTTTAACACTTTGAAGTAGGTAGAGTCGTGGTAACAGAGTGTTAACACACTTTGAAGCAGGTAGAGTCGTGGTAACAGAGTTTTAACACTTTGTAGCAGGTAGAGTCATGGTAACAGAGTGTTAACACACTTTGAAGCAGGTAGAGCCGTGGTAACAGAGTGTTAACACTTTGAAGCAGGTAGAGCCGTGGTAATAGAGTGTTAACACTTTGAAGCAGGTAGAGCCGTGGTAACAGAGTTTTAACACTTTGAAGCAGGTAGAGCCGTGGTAATAGAGTGTTAACACACTTTGAAGCAGGTAGAGCCGTGGTAACAGAGTGTTAACACACTTTGAAGCAGGTAGAGCCGTGGTAACAGAGTTCTAACACTTTGAAGCAGGTAGAGCCGTGGTAATAGAGTGTTAACACACTTTGAAGTAGGTAGAGCCGTGGTAACAGAGTTCTAACACTTTGAAGCAGGTAGAGCCGTGGTAATAGAGTGTTAACAAACTTTGAAGTAGGTAGAGCCGTGGTAACAGAGTTTAACACTTTGAATTAGGCAGAGCCGTGGTAACAGAGTTTTAACACTTTGAGGAAGGTAGAGCCGTGGTAACCGATGAAAATCCCCGCTGCAGCTGTATGATGTGTGGCTCTGCCCTGCAGTGACAGAGGGTAACACAGAGAGAATCGGGGTCCGATCTACGTTGCTGTCTGTCACATATCACTCTGCTACTGGGATATTCACTTAACCTGCTTAGTGAAACGGGCCCCAGGAAACCCCCACAGTTTGATTTGAGCCACTGATGTTAACGATGACAACACTTTGTATGAACTCAGGAAATGCTGGGCTGGCTCCTCTCTCACTGCAGGAGTGCACGCTGAACTGAATAGAGGAACTCCACAAAGGAACTAACAAAAGTAAGTAAACAGACACAGAAACAACCAACCATAATGTTTCAACCTGAAAGTTCATCAAAGTAACTCCAGACTGTGTGTCTGCTCTTCCTTTGTGTAACCAAGCTAGGGCTGGAAAGGGATTTCTGGGTTTAGAAGATAAAATACCAACAATGGCACCTTGGAACTTTAACCCAAAGAGTTTTAACTGTCACAGTTATCACCTGCCACACCTGCTCAGCCTCTCAGCCCACTACATTTCCACTCCCCTTCGTTTACCTGAACCACACTCTCCTCATTAAGCCAACACAAATCACCTGTTTCTCATTACCTGCTGCCAGTATTTAAGTCCCGGTCTCAGCCCACTCAGTGCCAGATTGTTCTCACTGCAAATGCAAGACTCTCCAGCACTTATCCTCGGACTGATCTCCCGGTTTCGACCCTGCCTGTCCCCGACCTTCCTTCCTCGTTTCTGCCCTGGTAACTACCTCAGCCTTCTGTCCCCGACCAAGAGATTTGCCTGCTCCTCGTCTGTTTCCAGCCTGATCCTCCACACAGCGAAACCAGCTTCTCAACAGACATTGTGTGACCGGGTTAGTAAAGACCTGCAAAGACTTGTTACCTGCTGTTTCCTCCGGGCTCCAGTGTGCTGCTTTTGGGTTCACCCTCACACCCGTAACATTAACAATATACTTATTTTTAGTTACCGTCCCTTAAACAGAGGGTTTCCCCTTTAACAATACACAGGTTAGTCCACACATGAATACAAAGGCATGGTTTAGAAAAATATATACACAATCTTTATTTAATTGGCAGAAAAATAGTTTGTTTTAAAAATACAATAATCGTTATTAATTTAACCATGAACAGACATACAACTTATCCTAGAGATCAGTGTAAGAAAGACACCGCTAACTGCAGCCAGGTTATCTGAATCAGGCCTATAAACACGGCACAATCACTACAATAACACACATCTAGTTAATAAATTAGAAAATGCAAAGAAACATGAAAAGGCCTGACACAATGAACTGTAGCTACAGCCACGGCTGCTTACACAGCCTGGACATAGATACTTCAACACTGTTACTGAGTAGAGTCTTTAAATCACACTGTTACTGAGTAGAGTCTTTAAATCACACTGTTACTGAGCAGTCTTTAAATCACACTGTTACTGAGTAGAGTCTTTAACTCACACTGTTAATGAGTAGAGTCTTTAAATCACACTGTTACTAAGTAGAGTCTTTAAATCACACTGTTACTGAGCAGAGTCTTTAAATCACACTGTTACTGAGCAGAGTCTTTAAATCACACTGTTACTGAGCAGAGTCTTTAAATCACACTGTTACTGAGTAGAGTCTTTAAATCACACTGTTACTGAGTAGAGTCTTTAAATCACACTGTTACTGAGTAGAGTCTTTAAATCACACTGTTACTGAGTAGAGTCTTTAAATCACACTGTTACTGAGTAGAGTCTTTAAATCACACTGTTACTGAGCAGAGTCTTTAAATCACACTGTTACTGAGCAGAGTCTTTAAATCAAGACTAAAAGAACAAAGACAAGCTAAATAGAAAGGCAAAAAGAGACAAAAAGACAAGGCAAAAGTGGCAATCTGTAACAAAATACATGAGCGTTAACCATTTACACAAAACAACAAAAACGGCACATTAAGATAAACAAAAACCAGTTGAGGTTTACCTCGGCCGTCCCTATCACGGCACTACCCCGCGCTCGCACTGCGTACTGTATGGTTGCCTGCTCACCAAGATCTGCCAACGTGAAAGGAACACATCCTGGAATAAAAGTGAAAGTTACTCACATGTACGATCATTGAACACACTTAAAACGCGACTCGTACCTGCTCTCAACCCGGAGCTCTGCAGAGACTGAAGGGAGCTCCGTCACTCAAATTTATCCCCGCAAACAACCAGGTAACCGCAGGTGATTGGTTCCCACCCAGCTGTGGGGCATGAGCGCTAATCAGCCAGTTACATTTGCACTTTGATGTGAACGGTTAATGCTAACACAAACAGACGTCAGCCGTATGTGCTGCCGTGTTACAAAAGAGGAAGTGGATTATAGCCAAATGAAGAAATGTTTGAAGCAGAATGGGATATGTAAATGAAGATTTCAGTGAGCAGTGTAGAATAAGGAAAAGGTCTCTCCCACTTTGTCCCAGGTCTGCCCTCAGAGCCCTGAAGATTATTACCTCTATGTCTTTGTATATTCAGTAAAGTGATATTTGAAATCTAAAACCTGTCTCTGAGTGTCACTCTGAGCGGTCTCACATGTCCTGACACGAAGTCTCTACAGGTTCCTGTTGTCTGTGTGCTTTGAGCTGGACTCGGCTTCTGGTTGTAGGTCAGGCTGATTTCATGTTAACAGTTCTAGACTTTGTTCAGTGGTGAGAGCGTGACGGCATCCTCAGAGTGATGATGATGAACTGATGAAGGAGGGGCAGCTGCTGAGTGTTGTGATGGATAATTACTGAAAAGGATGAATGATCATGTTTGATGTTTAATCATATTTGTTGTGTTGCTAAAGGTGCTTTTTAATCAGAAGTTCAACCATTGATTGATTGATTGTTTGGACAGTGGGTGAAATAAATCACTGCCGGTACTCTACCAATCAGAAACAGGGACCTACAGGGTCAGATTAAAAGGCCCCTTAAGAGTAAACCTTATTCTAATGTTAAGTGTGTTTTATC
This sequence comes from Notolabrus celidotus, assembly GCF_009762535.1. Lineage (NCBI taxonomy): Eukaryota > Metazoa > Chordata > Actinopteri > Labriformes > Labridae > Notolabrus > Notolabrus celidotus. The sequence continues at coordinate 38,734,082 of NC_048275.1, read as the reverse complement.
TCACGTGGTGTGAGTACTGGAGGATCTGGTAAACAGGATGTGTGTTGAAATGAGGTCAGCGCTCTGCTGCTGCTGACACGTGAACTCGGGGGAACTGTGAAGAGAGCATGTGATTTATGAAACCACAAACTGGAAGTAACCAGCAGATACAGCTTCCCTGTGTCAGTCAGCAGAGAGAGGACTCTGTACTCGGTCGGCTCTGATCTGTTCCTAAAGGTATTTTATGAACAAGACAAAGACTTGTTTGTTGGTCCATCACTTTATCTACAGTTTTTCCACCCCAGTCTCTCTCTGTGGTTCTTCTACAGGTGAAGCAGGAAGTGGATCTGAATTGACCTGGTGAGTACTTTCTTTATTCTGCCAAACATCAAAGTGAAAGTTTTCTCATGTCTTCATGTTTAACTGAACTCTAAATGGATCCAGACAAGCTCTGGAGTCAACAAGGAGGAACGCTTCATCAAGAGAATATAATGAACGTGGCTCCATCTGGTGGTAGAGGCAGGGATGACACTGTGTCAGAAAGCAGTGTGTGTCTCTGTGGTGTAAAGTTGTAATGATGAACATGTTGTTATTTTTGTGTGAAGGTGGAGGCTCTGCTATGAATCAGTGTGAGGACGGAGAGGATTCTGTACCAGGATCAGGACCTGGATCTGGACCCAGCTGTGTGTCCTTAAAGAGTGACTGGTCTATGGACAGACAAGAAGATTTCAATGATGGAGAGATGAGTGCTGATGAGCGGTAAGCCTCTCAAAGTTCCTGTTGTTGTGTGTGAAACCTTTGTAACTGTGGTTGGTGTTTTCTCTGTGAAGGTGAACATTAGTCACTGGTTGTGTTTCTATCAGGATCAACAGCAGTAAACAGGAGTGGAGGCAGAAAGAACTGTACTCAGCATGTAGTATCTCCATGTGTGTCCTGTGTTTGTAGGAGGATCCAGCAGTGTTTCTACCAGGATCCACTACATAGAATCTATCACATCAACACTGTGTGTCATTATATTATATACACTACATGATGTTCTATTTGTTCCACAGAGGTCAGAGATCAGAGGCTCCCATTGGTCAGTCTGCCCAGCAGCATCAAACACAGCTGGACTCCATATTCATGGTGAGTAAATGTACAAACACAGCTCCTCCTGAGAATCAGAGCACACACTCATTCTGTTTGGATGTTTCTGTTTCCTGATTACACTGCAAACATCATCTCTGCCTGAACTCTCTTCACACTCAGTGTTTGACTGACTGAATGAAGACTTACATTTCTGAGCTGCACACAGTCAGAGGTCAGAGGTCATGCTGCTCTCACAGGCTCAGACTTTGGAAGCAGAGTTCACAAAGTGAGTCCAGTTTGAGGTCTAAACAACAGAAACACTTTGCTTCATGTTAATGACAGCTGCTGCTTTCAGCTTCATTCTAATAAACACATCAGGTCTAAAGTCACTGCAGATTTTTTCTGGATGAAAGCACACCAGGAGATTTCTCCATCAGGAAGTTCATTTCAGAGAAACTTGATTTGTAGAAGACAGGACCATCCACCGACTAAGTCCTGAAGCAGCATTGTGATCCAGTCTCCATGCTGGACTCTGCATACCAGCAGGCTCTCTGTCTGTCACAGATGATCTGATGCTCTATTTTGTTCTGCTCCAGCTGCTCCAGGAGAACATCATCAGTTTTGTAAAGACCGAGCTGAAGGAGATCCAGAGAGCTCTGAGTCCAGATTACCCAGAATGCTTAGCGAGTCAGAGGGAGGATGACGATGAAGAGCAGAGGAGGAGCAGAGAGGCCTTTCTGGAGATCACTCTGCACTTCCTGAGGAGAATGAAGCAGGAGGAGCTGGCTGACTGTCTGCAGAGCAGTAAGAGGATTTGAACACATTGAACATGATGGAGAGAGGAAATGGAGACAACATGGGAGAGGTTTACATTTCAAACTCTGCTGTTAATATGATGCACACATTTGTATCACATCTATGAGCTGTGAGAAACTGTTCACAGCTGATGAAGAGATTTCAGAGAGGAGGAAAATCAAATCCATCCTGATGTCTGAAAGTGTAAATTCATCAGACTGATTGTAGCTTCAGATCATTCATCACATTTCTCTTTAGTTCTTTCAGGAACTGTTGTTCCAGAGTGCAGACGTAAACTGAAGTCTCACCTGAAGGAGAAGTTCCAGTGTGTGTTTGAGGGGATCGCTAAAGCAGGAAACCCAACCCTTCTGAACCAGATCTACACAGAGCTCTACATCACAGAGGGAGGGACTGGAGGGGTCAATGATGAACATGAGGTCAGACAGATTGAAGCAGCATCCAGGACACCACACAGACCAGAGACCACCATCAGACAAGAAGACATCTTTAAAGGCTCACCTGGAAGAGATCAACCAATCAGAACAGTGCTGACAAAGGGAGTGGCTGGCATCGGGAAAACAGTCTTAACACACAAGTTCACTCTGGACTGGGCTGAAGACAAAGACCACCACGACATCCAGTTCACATTCCCCTTCACTTTCAGAGAGCTGAATGTGCTGAGAGAGAGAAAGTTCAGCTTGGTGGAACTTGTTCATCACTTCTTTACTCAGACCAGAGAAGCAGGACTCTGCAGGTTTGAAGAGTTCCAGGTTGTGTTCATCTTTGACGGTCTGGATGAGTGTCGACTTCCTCTGGACTTCCACAACAATCCGATCCTGACTGATGCTACAGAGTCCACCTCAGTGGATGTGCTGCTGACAAACCTCATCAGGGGGAACCTGCTCCCCTCTGCTCGCCTCTGGATCACCACAAGACCTGCAGCAGCCAGTCAGATCCCTCCTGAGTGTGTTGACATGGTGACAGAGGTCAGAGGGTTCACTGACCCTCAGAAGGAGGAGTACTTCAAGAAGAGATCCAGAGACCAGGAGCAGGCCCGCAGAGTCATCTCCCACATCAAGACATCACGAAGCCTCCACATCATGTGCCACATCCCGGTCTTCTGCTGGATCACTGCTACAGTTCTGGAGGATGTGCTGAAGACCAGAGAGGGAGGAGAGCTGCCCAGGACCTTGACTGAGATGTACATCCACTTCATGGTGGTCCAGTCCAAACTGAAGAGCATCAAATACGATGGAGGAGCTGAGACTGATCCACTCTGGAGTCCAGAGAGCAGGGAGATGATCCAGTCTCTGGGAAAACTGGCTTTTGATCAGCTGCAGAAAGGAAACCTGATCTTCTATGAGTCCGACCTGACAGAGTGTGGCATCAAGATCAAGGAAGCCTCAGTGTACTCAGGAGTGTTCACACAGATCTTCAGAGAGGAGAGAGGACTGTACCAGGACCAGGTGTTCTGCTTCATCCACCTGAGCGTTCAGGAGTTTCTGGCTGCTCTTCATGTCCATCTGACCTTCACCAGGTCTGGACTCAACCTGATGGAAGAACAACCAACATCCCTGATCTCTAAAATCTTTAGAGACAAACCTAAACTGAACCATCTCCATCAGAGTGCAGTGGACCGGGTCTTACAGAGTCCAAACGGACACCTGGATTTGTTCCTGCGCTTCCTCCTGGGTCTTTCACTGCAGACCAATCAGACTCTCCTGAGAGGTCTGCTGACACAGACAGGAAGTAGCTCACAGACCAATCAGGAAACAGTCCAGTACATCAAGCGGAAGATCAGTGAGGATCTGTCTGCAGAGAGAAGCATTAACCTGTTCCACTGTCTGAATGAACTGAAGGACCGGTCTCTAGTGGAGCAGATCCAACAGTCCCTGAGATCAGGACTTCTCTCCACAGAGAAACTGTCTCCTGCTCAGTGGTCAGCTCTGGTCTTCATCTTACTGTCCTCAGAGAAAGATCAGGACCTGTTTGACCTGAAGAAGTACTCTGCTTCAGAGGAGGCTCTTCTGAGGCTGCTGCCAGTGATCAAAGCCTCCAACAAAGCTGTGTGAGTTCATGAGGGAGACATTTGAAATAGAATTCATTCTGTTCATGACAACTGAAACCATTTGTTTGTTCTCATCATCTTCTTCAGGCTGAGTGGATGTAACCTGTCAGAGAGAAGCTGTAAAGCTCTGTCGTCAGTCCTCAGCTCCCAGTCCTCCAGTCTGAGAGAGCTGGACCTGAGTAACAACCACCTGCAGGATTCAGGAGTAGAGCTGCTGTCTGCTGGACTGAAGAGTCCACATTGTAAACTGGAAACTCTCAGGTCCGGTTTCCTTCTCATAATGTTTATGGTTGTTTGTATTTAAATGGTCCAAACTTCAACACTTTGCTGACTGTATGTTTTTATTTCTAACTCCAGGCTGTCAGGATGTCTGATCACAGAGGAAGGCTGTGCTTCTCTGGCCTCAGCTCTGACCTCCAACTCCTCCCACCTGAGAGAGCTGGACCTGAGCTACAACCATCCAGGAGACTCAGGAGTGGATCTGCTGTCTGCTGGACTGGAGGATCCCCTCTGCAGACTGGATACACTGAGGTATAACAGACAACAAGAACTCAAACACTGAATGTGTAAAAGAAAACATCTCATTCACTAACAAAGATCTTGTTGAGTTGAAGTCTTTTCAGAGGAGTGATTGGACCTGAATCAGAGAACACACAGACCACCAGAAGACTATCAAGTAGAACAAATCTATCCAATAGAAAGATCCAGATCTGGGCTGTAAAGACATTCGTGTTTTAGATCTCTCTCTCTCTCTCTCTCTCTCTCTCTCTCTCTCTCTCTCTCTCTCTCTCTCTCTCTCTCAGGGATGCACTCACTCACTAAATGTAAGTTAATGATCATCTTTCATGATCAGCTGATTGATCAGGTAACCTACAGCTGCCCTGTCTTCTTAAAATGACGTTAATACACATCTGATTTCTGACAGTTACTATGTTTAGAGAGAATGAAGAGGCCGACTGAACCAGCTTCTCTGTCAGATTGGACAGTAAAGGTTGTGAATGAAGATACATGAGGACTCTCATCAGTGTTGACACCGTACGTCTTTGTAAAATGTCCTCTGATAGTTCATTTGTTGTTTTCAACATGTCATCATGTAGTACACTATCCTGTGTGCTGACTCCAGCATCACTTATTTTATGATTAGAAACAGAAAGAGAACATGTGACTATTCATCCTCTAATATACAGAGCTAATCTCTAGGAGACAGTATTTACTGGATCTGAAATGTACTGCTGTCCACACTCTACACTTGTCTTACAATCTAAATGCTCCTCTAAACAACAACTCTCAGGGCCTGATCTACTAAGATCCCAAATAACGAGCGCTAATTTGCGTGTGCAAATTATAATTTTGCGCGTGTTATTTCTGGGCGTGTTGCAGGTGATCTACTATGACTGCGTGCGCAAATTATAAGTGCAAAAGTGGGACGGACCGCCCTTTAATGAATATTTTGCGTGTGCTATCGGCTGTCACCATGGAGAGTTTGACAGAACGGAGTGGCCTTAAGCGATAAATGAAGTTTGAAGCCATGGAGTTGGAGATCTTTGTGGAGGAGGGAAATAAACACATCGGTGAACTCCAGCAGAGACATCTCAGTGTTAGAAATGTGATTTGGGAGGCCATCTGTGAAAAGATGAATGATGTGAGAAAAAACAGAAGATCTGCCAATGAAATAAACACATCTACTCTACTCCAAAACACAATCAGTGTTTTGATGGAGTTTAGAGAGCGATTTGATGAGGCTTAGTCTGCCACTCTTGCTCTAGGAAAGTTAGGCGTCACTCGGATGAAGACAGCTGCCTCACTGACGCAGGGAGCAACTTTCTGGTGAACATTTTTAATGCCTGATATCATCACCCAGCAACTGTCCCAAAGATTCACCAGCTTAAATGGAACTGGGAACATGTTTGAGGACATGTCATGTTATCTATTGAGAATGACAGATCAAAGAAAATGGACATACAGTTCATCGTGGACAAGTCCGAGGAGCTTAAGGCTCGTCCAAACAGTGGTGAGTAGGCCGAGTACTTCATATTGATTTTTTGTTTGTATGTGAAGATGTGAGCCGCTGTGCCAATTTGACTAAACTTTATAGCTGTTGATACAGTGACCTACTGTGCTCTCATTATATGAACAAGTTAAAGTGGGTGCCAGAATGATGTGGTTGCTATCCGTGGTGCTGAACTGCTTTGAATTTGTGTTGTTTTATTATTATAATTTTTTTATTCTCTTGGTTTGATTGACTAAAAATGTAGTATAAGCCTCACTGTTGTGGGCATGTTGTAAAGCGATGTTATGATGAGCTTTACAGTGACTGCAGCCATGTGTGCATAACCATTTGCCAGTTTGCACCTGCCTTTCAAACGTGCTAAATATAGATGCAAAAACAGAGCCCACTATCTGCTTCAGGTTTGATAAATCAAATTGCGTGTGCTAAATGATTACATTTGCATCTCCTCCTCCCAGTATTTTGCGCCTCCTGATGATCTACATGTATTCTGCATATTCATGAAGGCAAACATGCTAAATGGATAGCGAGTGCTATTTTGCTCATTTGAAAGACGCAATCCTCCGTGCACCTGGTTAGTACATCTGCTTTGCGTGCGCTATCAAGTTTGCACGTGTTTTTATACACGCAAACCTTTAGTAGATCAGGCCCTCTGTGTTCTCCTGAAAGCTGTCACGTTGTCCTGAACTGCAGAAACTGGTCCCACTGCCTCTCCTCTCAAAGGAGGAAGTGGTTGAGGATGTTTTGGAGGGCAGGAGGTGGAAACCTTTAGGATATAAAGAGACATTTTGAAATGTTCTTGTTCCTCAGCATGCCATTTCTAGATGAAGGTTAATGATGAAACCACACCAAGGTTCAACTCTCCAACAGATCAGGGCGTACGCCAGTTTTCACGCCAAGTTTGTGATTTATAAAAACAAACTTGACGTCTTAACAAACTCTGACCCAGGCGTACGTACATTCTTAAGTCAGATTATATTTGAATGCCTTTCATACATTTCCTTCATTGAATAACAACATTAACAGACCCGCGTCACCATCATCACGAAAACCAGCATATTCTATTTGAATTTGTCTGTGGTGTGTTGTTTCCAATAAGCTGTCATTAAAAGATAAAAGCTTGTCTTAAAGTTCATCAAATATTTCATCAGCTTTGTCTCACCGTCACATTTCATCCAAAGTGTAGAGGAAACACACGAGCTGTATCCTAACGTGTTCGTCTGGAGGTAAAACCAAAGTAACATCAGAAGACCTAAATCAGCCGCGGAGCAAAGTGACAGTCATGTTTTCAATGTTTCTAACGCTGTGCAGAGTCACTGAGTGTAATAAGGCTCAATAAATATGGTGAACAGGAGAGGAGAGACTGCACACCCCTGTCTACATCCCCGCTGTAGAGTAAAAGGGGCAGTAAGGTCCAGTGGCGGTTCTAGACCAATTTTACTGTGGGGGCCAGGCTGGGGCCAAGGGTGTTGTCAGAGGGACACATTCAACCCTGACAAAAGAGACTGAGAAGGGCGAGGACTGGCTAAAAAACTGGCAAAACATCAGTTCATCCCTATATACTAGACATATATACTACTGTGTACTATATCAACATGCAGACTGACAGCAGCTGATTGGCTGTTTACACTCAACATGAGTCCCTTAGCGCTCTAAGGGACTGGAACCAAGTGCCACACACATGTGTTCCTCCTGTAACATCGGCTCGATACCGAAGCTTTTTTTATTGTATAATATTTGTTTGGTGTGGAGGGGGGGCCACAGGGAGGTCCAGGTTCAGTTTTACAGGGGCACTGGCCCCTGTTGGCCCCTCCCCAGAACCGCCACTGGTAAGGTCCCACTTTACTTTAATTCTGGCTGTGGGTTTGTCATCACTTTTAAGAAGTCCTTGTGAAATCCAAATTTATATAAGAATTTCCATCTAACTGCGTCAAATGCCTTTTGGGCATCTAAACTAATCTCGGCTGATTCTGTCTTATTCTCTGTGACATGTTGTATTAGTTATAATGATCTTCTAATGTTATCCTGTGTTTGTCTGCTTAATTAAACCAGTTTGGTCAAGGTGGATAATATCCAGCAGGCAGTTTTCCAGTCTCCTTGCTATAATAGATGTAAATACTAGGGGTGCAACGATACCCAAAATTCACGGTTCGGTTCGGTTCGGTTCGATACGTTTGTGTCACGGTTCGATACGTTTTCGATACAGAAGAAGAGAAATGTCCACGCCTTTTTTAACTTGTAGTTTATTGATATTACCAACATTTGTTGGCAGCTATACCTGACACATGTTCTGCTGTGTGTGTGTGTGTGTGTGTGTGTTTGTGTGTGTGTGTGTGAGTGTGAGTGTGAGTGTATGTGTGTCTGTCTGCGTGCCTGTCTGCCGTGCGCGATACAGAGCGGGTGCGCCCCTGATATAACGGCAGGGAAAACACTGTCCGGTATCAGGCTGAAGTCTTACACAGCATGCAGTATAAGACCACAAGTAATGCATATACACATTTTAAAACCACATCACCCAGTCTAGCATCACTACAGGACCACGGAACAACTCTGCTCTGCAACCAAAGAGGACACTCGTGCTTCCCTCTCGTTCGCTCGCTCGCTCACACACACATACGTGAACATATGAACCCAGCAGACCGTCGTATGGTGAAATTTATATTTCCATATGAAGCACAGTTAAAACAAACGTGACCCTCTTAGACTGAATGAATGTGGGAGCAGTGCGCAGTTCAGTGGACCTGTGCTCAACAATGCAGCCTGGAGGAGTCAAGCACAGATCCACTGAACTTTTAGCACAGAGCGCCTCGTCAGAAGTTGATAAAATGAATATAAAATTGCATATTGTTCAGTTCATAGGGCGTACCGAACCGTGACCACTGTATCCAAGGGTTCAATACAGATACATGTATTGTTGCACCCCGAGTAAATACCCGCTAATCTATATTTAAAACACTTATAGGCCTCAAATTATCACACTCTTGTCGTTTTTTGCCCTCCTTGGGAATGAGAGAAATCTTGAATCTTCTCCTGCTTATGTTCAGTGTCATTAGTTTCTGGGTTTTTTATTTTGTATAGAGCACTATCTGCTTCTTTTTTCTGTAATTTATAAGCTAATATAATATATAACATTTCTTTTGTGTTTCCTGTGTGTATATTTCATCAATCCAATTTTTAACTATTTTAATTTCTTGTTCAGTGTTTAGGTCCATACTATCTTTATGTTCTCTTTGTAGTTGCTTTAGTTTCAATTGTAGTGTATTTAATCTTTCCTGTCTTCATTTATTAATGCGGGCTGTACGTGCGATAATATTTCCCCTCATGACTGCCTTGAATGCACCCCATAGCATGGGCGGCCTCATCTCCCCCGTATCATTTAACTCCAAATATATTTGAAATTCCTCCCCTAGTGTTTCTTTGATTGATGGGCTTTTAAGTATGCTTGAATTAAACTTCCATAATGTGTGTCTGGGTTTGGTTTAAACTGAAATTAAGATAGACTGGACTATGGTCCGAAATATCAATAGTTCCTATGTCACAACTAACAATTATATGTCTCTCTGTGTTATACATCAGAAAATAATCAATTTGTGTGTATACAGAGTGAAGATGAGAAAAATGGGTATAAACTCTGCCTGCCGGATAAAAGTCCTTCCATACGTCAATAATTCCCATTGCCTCCATAAGTGTAATTATTTTCTTAGATGTCCTAGTTTGTCTGGTATTGGGGCTATGGTGGCCTAGCGGTCTAAGCGCCCCACACAGAGGCTATAGTCCTCATCGCAGGGGTCGCCATGTCTTGCATGTCTGCCCCCACTCTCTCCCCACATTTCCTGTCTCTCTTCAGCTGTCCTATCAAATAAAGGCAAAAAGCCCAAAAATATAACTTAAAAAAAAAATTAGTTTGTCTGGTATTTGGTCTTGATGAGTCAGATCTATCATTCAGTCTAACATTGAAATCATCACCACATATAAGGATTCCTTCAGCCTCTGATGCCATAATGTCAAACAATTGTCTATAGAAGTCCCATTCACTGTTTGGAGGTGCATAAACATTCAACAAGGTTACCACAGTCCCCTCCAACTTTCCTTTAATCAGCACATACCTCCCTTCCCTGTCTTTTTTCCCCCCCATTGTATAAGTGAGAGCATTATTTATTAGGATCGCCACCCCTCTTATGTTGCCAGACTTGTGTGATGAGCAGTGGACATGTTTAAATCCTAATCTTCCTAGTTTTTTGTGTTCTGCTTCATTCAAATGGGTTTCCTGGAGGAAAGCAATTTGTGTTTTTTCTTTTTTCAATTTGGATAGTATTTTACCTCTTTTTACTGGACTGTGAACCCCATTTACATTAAAGGAAGTGTTTTTTTATCCCTTGCATATTCTGCATTTTTCCCCTTCCAGTCCTGTCTTCTTATTTTTTTGCATTGAGACCTTTAACCATTCCTCCATTTTAACAAAGTATAATGAACAAAAACATGAACAATAAACATAGAACATTTCAATTTTTAAGGCTTCCAAACACCAGGTCTGAACTGTGACTTTATTAGAACCAGTTGGACCAAGCTCTGAGGGAAATCCATTGTCAAAAACAAAGGAACCCTCGTCGATGTTGTTTGCACTTATAGGCAGTGCTCTGCATGTTTTAACCTCCCTCCCCCTCAACCCTGCTCCTCCACAGGTTTTTAGATCTTCTTCTTCGCAAGTATAAATTGGCAACAATATATCTGCTACAAAAATGAACTTGAGTGATCACAATCAGTTAACTGAAAGTCACCACAGATAAGTATCTGCTGCAGAGATAGACTTAAATGATCATGACTGGTCAAAACAAGTCAATACAAAGTCACCACAAATAAATCTGCTGCAAAAGTGAAGTCAAACTAATCAAATGAAGTCCCCACAGATAATTTAGGGGTGACACCTGTCAGTCCCACTCACCCCCTCTCATTCAGCAGCTAGAGCGTCCCTCTGTAAAGTCTCCACGTCCTGAAGGAGACTGCGACTCATCATCCCTCCTCTGTGTGGGCCGCTCGTGTTGGCTATCTGCCAGCCTATTCAATTTAGTTCTTTATCCGGCCTTTCGTCTTCAGAGATGGATGTTTTAACTCCCAGTGGCAATAGTCTCTCTGCTGCTTCCCATGCGGAGTTGTATGTTTTGATACCCTCCCTCGGGTGGACCTTCAGTTTAGCTGGATAAGGAGTTTGGAACCGGATATTTCTCTCCTTCAGTTGTTTCTTGATTTCAGCGTACTCACTTCTTTTCTTTTGTAGGGCCGGGGAGTAATCAAGATCCATGTAGATCCTTCTCCCCTTGTGCTGCAGATTGTTCATGCCCCAGGCTTTGGTCAGTACCTGTTGCTTGTGTTGATGGTTGACAAATCCCACAATAAGCGACCTCGAGGGGGCATTCTCATCAGCCGGTCTCTGCTGGAGGAACCAGTGGGCTCGTTCCAGATGAAGGGGAAAGTCTGGTGATGTATCCAGTTCCTCCCTCAAAAATGTCTCGGTCCATTTGACCATGTCCCCCGACTCGGAGACTTCGTTAACGCCGTAAATTCGCAAGTTGTTCCTCCTCATGTAATTCTCTAAATCTTCACATCTATCCTCAAGTTGCCTTTTGTGTAGAGCAGGCATGTCCAAAGTACGGCCCGGGGGCCAATCGTGGCCCAAGGTCCATTTATTTATGGCCCCAAGCTTCCATCTTAAAACATGTTATTTATAGCAAAGAAATGGATCACATTCTGAATCATCAGCACTGGGAATTCTGCAAGACGGCAATAAAAAAGGAACACAAGAACTCTTAAAGTTGACATGCTTTCAAATTAAAGTTTTTATCATGATGTGAAAATGTTCTTGATGAACACTAAAAGTTCAGAAGACACAAAAGAGGACACAAGACAAGATCAAATTATGAAATTGTGCAGAAAGGACAAATTTGGTGCATAAAAATTGTTGTTGTCTAAAAATGTTGTCTGCTGGACAGAAAAGTCTAAAAAAAAAACAACAAGAAAAAGAAGTGTGATGAAATCCAGCCATAGAAAGATAATGAGAATCTTTTTCCCACATTGCCCGACCCTAATGAAAAACATTTTCCTCCAGAAGAAGATAAAGTTTGCCAATGTTTATGTGGCTTGAGGAGAACCGAGGACTACCTAGTTACTGATTTATTGAGGAAAAAAAACGTTATTAAATAGAGTTCATATATAGCTTTTATGATTACTAAGTCTCAGTAGGAGCCACTGGCCCTGAGGTTTTCTGACAACATCAAATGTGGCCCTCTTTGAAAAAAAGTCTGGACACCCCTGGTGTAGAGGATCCCTCTTCTACCTCGTTGATCCGGCTCTCTGCCTGGGTCATTCTTTCCCCAATTTTCTCGACGGACTGTTCCAGAGAGGCCATGGCCGTCTGCTTAATGTTATTCTCCCGTCTGAACGTTTTGAGCTCAGTCAGTATTGCTGCGCTCACGCTGTCCTCTTCCACCATGGGCTCGGGGCAAGAGTTAGCATCACAGAGATTACACTGTAAGAAAAAGCTCGACTTTTTCCCGTCGGAGGACTTTGTTTTATCTTTTGAGTATCTGGCATGGTGACTCATTACGACTTAAACACACACACACTCCTCTGTCCACAGGGGTCTGTACTAGTCTGCACTCTAAAGAAGAAGAGGATAGATTGAAGTGAATCTCAGCAGGAACAGAACTAAGGAACTTACAGATGTTAGAAACATGGATTCATCTTCATTCATATTTAGAAGAAGAGAGCCCACTCCTTCATATCTCTATCTGCAGACACTGTTTAGATTGAAAGTCTATTTAGAATGAGCTTTTTATACTGCAGAGTGAACACAAGCCCTACAAGAAGAAATGAGTCTCTTTTTAAAGGAGGAAAAGAAAGTCTCCATGTTGGAGGACAGAGCAACAGCCAGCCTTTGCTTTTTGAATCTTTGACTTCTTCTTCTTCTTTTTCTCTGAGTATCTCAACACTGTCAGAAAAAGAGACAGAGTGATGGAGACAGCTGGCTCAGATGAGTTTCAGCCTTTTTCTGAGGAACACTGCTTCATGTTGAACAGCAGGTAGGACTCATGTTGGACTGAACATCACTCTGACTGTGTTTCTTCCTCCAGGGTGGACCATGGTGGAGAGCAGTGGTTAAAACCTGGACTGAAGAAGTGTAAGTGTGGAATCAGTTTGACTCATGAGGACCAAACAGCAGACTGTCAGCTAACAAAGAATAAAGCCTTCAGGTGTGTCTGATGATAAACTGCTGCTGTGTTGTGTCTTTGTCTCTCCATCAGATGTCTGTGAACTCACTCTGGACTCAAACACAGCACACAGAGAGCTCAGACTGTCTGAAGACAACAGGGAGGTGACACGTGTGGAAGAGGATCAGTCCTATCCTGATCATCCAGACAGATTTGACTCCTGGTCTCAGCTGCTGTGTAGAGATGGTCTGACTGGTCTCTGTTACTGGGAGGTCGAGTGTAGAGGAAAGGTTCATATATCAGTGAGTTACAGAGGAATCAGAAGGAAAGGAGACAGTCATGATTGTCTGTTTGGATATAGTGATCAGTCCTGGAGTCTGACCTGCTCTGATGAACGTTACACTGTCCGTCACAATAACAGATCAACAGACCTCCCTCTCTCCTGGTCCTCTGACTCTCACAGAGTAGCAGTGTATGTGGACTGTCCTGCTGGCACTGTGTCCTTCTACAGAGTCTCCTCTGACTCTCTGATCCACCTCCACACCTTCAGCACCTCCTTCACTGAACCTCTGTATCCTGGGTTTGGGTTTTGGTCTGGTTCCTCAGTGTGTGTGTGTTCTGTGTAGCAGGGAGAGTTTCCTCCTCTACACACACACACACACATACACACACACGCACGCACAAACACACGCACGCACACACACACACACACACACACACACACACAGCTGCTGAAGAACACACACGCACAAACGCACGCACGCACACACACACACACACACACACACACACACACACACACACACACACACACACACACACACACACACACAAAGAGTGGTGAGATTAGTGTCTGTCCATACTTTCACATATCAGTCCTAAATCACCACTGTTTGATCCCTGTCAGCTGTTACAGAGCTGTTGAAGTTACTGCTGAAACAAACCCATGATGTTACTTAAAAGCTTTACATCTGGGAACCAAAGGAAAGCTTCTATTGCCAAGCAGATACAGGAAACACTATGTGTTTGCAGGTAAGTAAAAAATATGGTGTTAAATCGCTGACAAAACTATCGTGCAAACAGACGAGACTCTCACACGAGGAGAAGTTGAACCCACACGCAAATCAAAGAGACCGAAAAGAAAAATTGTCCTTGTGAGCACAGACATCCCTCATGTGCAACATTTCTCTGCTCAAGAGAGCAAATGTTCATCCTGTGAGAGGAAAACTACCTTTAGAGCGCGTGCAGAAGTGAACTGAGCGCTCAAAGGTTTAATCTGCAAGATTAATTCTCTCACAGTACACAGTTAGGTGGATAGAATAGCGTAAAGGCATCACATTAAGGCTAACGTTTTTCAGCTCTCACTGATGTTTAAACATCAAAATCACGCTGTCACGCTACACCATCAAACACCACGAGGAGAATATACTCTTGTTATATGAATGTTACTCAACATCCAAACAAAGGTGTAAGTTATAGAACACCACAGTATGATAACTATCGCATAAAGGTATAGCTAATGCTAAGCTAACACTTTGTAACAGAAACACTTCATAGCTGTGGTCCAAATTGTGGATGACAGAGATTTTTCCATGTTCTAGCTCTGGGGGGAGAGTGTCTCCACTTCAGAGAACTACATTTGAAGATGTGGATCTTGGAAGATTAGCCAAGGAGCTCGATAATAGCAGCTACTCATGTCCATGTGCATGAGACGAACGATAACAACAAAACTCAGCGAAATGAAAAAAGAAAAAGGCCCAATCAGAAAACACAAGGACTCTGTCCCTGCAGCCAATCACACTCAGACACCATGGTGACAGTGCACGCCCACTGTGCCCGTCCCCCGACTGACAAAACTAAAATATACTCGGGCGCGAGCAGCTCTGATACCTGCGAGCAGGAGAGGCACAGCGTGCAGGGGAAACAGCTGCACGCAGACTAAATCTGTTAGCGCTCAGTTCAGTTCTGCACGCGCTCTAAGGTAGTTTCCTCTCACAGGCTGAACATTTGCTCTCTTGAGCAGAGAAATGTTGCACGTGAGTGATGTGTTTGCGCTCACAAGGACAATTTTTCTGCATGGTCTCTTTGCGCGTGGGTTCCACTTCTCCTCGTGCGACAATCTCGTCTGTTCGCGTGATAGTTTTGTCAGAGATTTAAAACCATAAAAAAACAGCTGGTTAAATGACAAAATATTCTAGGCTGTTCAGTTAGGACCAGCTGTCAACATCAACTTTACAGATACTGAAATAAAGCACCAGTAAGCGGCTTTAGGCTTGAGGTAATGTTACCACCTCACATTCTAAAGTTTTGAACCTTATGCTAACATGAATGGAATAAAAGCAGCAAAATGACCGAGCTGCCCCTTTATACATTAACAGAATGCAGCAAGATGAGTTCATGTGTTTGTTTCAATGTTTACATCTAAAATTAAAGTTTAATGTGGCAAATTTGTTGTTAGATGGTTGATGATGATTGATGAACCAGAATAGTTTTCTGTACATTGATTAATAGTTGGAGGTCTAGTTCTATGCACTATGCTTGTTATTGTAGTGTTTATAATGTTAAACCCTGTTCACACAGAGGGTCCGTAATGAGATGTGATGATTTCAGAATGTTGCAGGGAGAAGCTGCAGACGAATGAACTGTCAGTTACACAGGGGCTGACTCTATTGTGAGGAGCATCCAAAGATTTGTCTTGTTAAAACACAAGAGCAATTTTAAAATGTAATAAGGAAGCTATTTCTCCTCAGAGAGTGAGATAAAAGCTCAGAATACAACAGGTGCACCAAGTATGGTGATAGTTATTACATTATAGAACATAAATATTAAGTATCATGTATGCTCCACTTCACTAAAGCAGAGAAGACAAATCAAAGAAGAGACAGCACTGAAAGACCCAGACTGTGATCAGGACAGATACCTGGCCAGAGCAGAGGGAGGATCAGCTCATCAGCTGTTTAAACAACAGCATTCACTCTGTAACCGTAGCTCAAGGTCATTCTCTAAAAACAAAAGTCAAATAAAATCAATTCAAACACCACCCTTGGTCCAGTGGTTTCCAGTGTCCTCAGTGTATCCAGTTAAGTAAGTTATTATTCTTTTTAATTAACATTAAGCTGATGTTGTTGTTGGCTTCTGGAACCTGGTTGTCTTTTAAAACATTATTTTGTTTATTTCATCACAAAGTCTGTTTCTGCTAAAGACATTGGACTGAGATACATTTTTCTTTTCTTGATCCAGAGGAGAGATCTGTCTCCGAGTGTGTTTGAGGACCAGTGACTGATCTCTCTGCAAATAACCCACTATCACTGTGGACGTTCATGTTTAGATGCTACAATCAAAGCCTGAAAAGCTGCGGTGGTGTCAGAGCGGACATATGGGGGGATTATTATGGAACACAACACACTGTCTCCTCTCCTTGCAGTTACTGTTTTCATTGTTTGAATTTAAATGTATTATTTTACAACTACAGATCAGATATTTATTGAAATGCCAAATGTAAAATATGTAACCTGCACATAGATTCTTCTTCAAGTCCATATAACAACACTGACTTATTTGGGAAAGCTTAAATATCTCTTGTTGATCAGAAGTGTTTTTAGTCATTGTGTTACTGTAACACATATTAATTAACAGCCTTGTCACAGAAACTGTTATACAGTAAAAATTGAAGTCAATGTTTCAATTGAGTATAGACACTCTGTAACACCACTTAAGCCACCAGTGCTCTCAGCTGCAAGTCACAGAGACTTGAGCAGCGAGTGCCACTTGTATTGTTAGTCTAAGTCATCTTACCAACATCACTGCGTTCTCTTGCAGTCTTTTTTGGGCCCTTCCCAGGGGATCTGCTTGCCGTCGTCTCTCTGTCATCTCCATCTGAGAAAGATGGCATGTTAGCATAATGAAAATACAAAACACTATGCATTTAGCGTTTTTCTTTTCACTTCACTTGTCTTTATTGCCTGAACTCACCCCAGTCATCATCGTCTTGACGCTTTCGTTTCTTTACAGTTTTCTGAATGTGCCTTTTTCTATCCTTTGCATCTGTTAAAGAACACAGCCATATGGTAACATAGTGCTAAAGTAGATGCAGTTTTACAATAATACATGAGAGCATGAGCCTCAGACAGGTTTTTATGGGTGTAGCAACCTTCATTTTTAGGCATGTATTAGTAGATTTTAAACCTTACCTTTTTTAAACGATTCTACACGTGTCAGTTTGACTATAGCTGTAAATTTTCTGCTTCAGAATATATACATACACACAGAAGAGGCGGCGCGCTAGGCCAAGATTGGTAAACCTTGTTCAAGACACAACATTACCACAATGAGGTGAAGACAAAACTACACCACTTAGTCAAGTGTAGCCTCTCTGCATGTTTAAGAGGACAAGAATAATAACAAAGTAGCAAACCTTCACAGAATGAGATTTTTGCTGGTGCTTACCATGCTCAGTCTCCACTATCTTCATCATCACCATCATCTTGTGTTATGGTTGCAATCCTCTTTGGTTTGTCAACAGATGAGCTTGCTGAAGTTGAATCTGGCTCCCGTACATCTGTGAAAGATGTCATTAGCACCATAAAAATACTAAACTCAACCAAACTGAATGTTGACACTTACATATTACAAACAGTGACAGGAGAGCCTTAAAGGTGCATTTCTAATGATACTGTTCAAAGCTATGGCAGGCTGCAGAAAACATGGTTACGTTCTCTATTTCCATTGACAATTAGGTATGTATGTTCAGATCTTATCATCCAAGTTAAAAACAAGAGTTCAGGTAGAAGGGAAGTGTTATGATGCAGGTGGTGTATAGTTCAGTGCAACAGTGCGGTTTAGGGATTCTCTCAGCTCCAGTCCCTGTGGATATAACTTGCCATGAATTTAACAACATGTCTGTCGTTCTACAGGACTTAGAGACACTCTTATTTGTAATCTATAATGTATGGAGATATTCAGATATGCTGTCATCAATGGGATATCTGATGAGCTGGAGGGAGGAACAGTAACTACATAAGGTTTAGACTGTACAGTATTTTAGACTTTGGGTGTCTATGCTTTGATGATACACATTTGTATTTGGCTGCTGATATTTTGGAATCCTGCTTGCTTCAGGAAACACATCTTATAGACTCAAGAAATGCAGTTATAAGATCCCCAAATTTCCCACATGCCTTCTGTGCGAATTATAACTCAAGACAGAGAGGAGTTGCAATTCTTATTAATAGTAAATTACAATTCACACACAATACAACCATCTCAGACCCAGAAGGCCGATATGTCATTATCAACATATCCCTCCACAATCACAAGCTAACAATAGCCAGTATATATGGACCAAATCAGGATGACCCAGACTTCTTTCACACATTCTTCTCTCTACTGAACAACTTACCAAGTGCAGACATTATCATTGGTGGTGATTTTAACACCGTTCTCGATTCTCCTCTAGACAGAACAAGCAAGGGAGGGAAACCCAAAACATCTCAAGCAGCAAGGACCCTAAAACAGTATATGGAGGACTACGGCCTCGGAGATAGCTGGAGGATAAACCATCAGTCAGAAAGAAAGTACACCTTTTTCTCACAAGTACACCACACATTCTCGAGAATCGACTACTTCTTAACTAGTAATTCACTTCAATCAGTCATTACAGAGACACATATACACCCCACAATCATTAGCGATCATGCTGCAGTATCGTTAAATCTAAATATTAATACGCAACAGAAACCCTCCATCAGATGGAGACTCAATACATCATTGTTAAAAGATGATGACTTCAATCAGTTCTTCAACCAAGAATGGTCATTTTTCTTGGAAACAAATGACTCCCCAAACATCTCGCCTACACTGCTATGGGAAACCGCCAAAGCGGTATTACGTGGCAGAATCATTTCATTTTCATCCTACAAAAAGAAGAAAGAAATACTAAGAGAAAATAATTTACAATCAAAAATAGTAGAAATAGAAACTCTATATGCTGAAAAACCAACAGAAAGCCTTCTTGGTGAGATCAGGAGACTCAAACTGGAGCTAAATGAAATTATCAATAAAAAAACCACCTTCCAGCTAGAAAGACTAAGACTCAATGACTATCAAAATAGCAACAAATCAACTAAATATCTGGCTAATCTAATCAAACAGAACAAAGAAAAAGCAACCATCTCATGTATCAAAGACTCTACAGGTAAACCTCTCCACAACAACAATGAAATGAATGACGTGTTTAAGGAATTCTATAGAAAACTATACACATCTGACCTCAACCCAAGTGAAGACGGAATTAATCAATTGCTTAACCCAATTAAACTTCCACAGCTCGTAGAAGATCAAGCAAATCATTTAGACAGACCCATATCTCCAGAAGAAATTTTTCACGCCATCAATAAAATTCCAAATAATAAAGCTCCTGGTCCTGATGGTTTCCCTATCGAATTCTTCAAGCACTTTTGGGAAACCATATCTCCGCTCTTTATCCGTATGATTACAGAACTCACAACTTCAGCCATAATTCCTTCAACTATGAACACAGCAATGATAACTGTACTTTTAAAACCAGATAAAGACCCAACTAGCCCATCCAGCTACCGCCCTTTATCACTCATTAACACAGACATTAACATTTTTAGTAAAGTACTCGCATCCAGAATTGAAGGTGTTATCCCATCCCTCATCCACCCCGACCAAACTGGTTTTATTAAAGGACGTCAATCATCTGACAACACCAGGAAGCTATTTAACTTAATGCAATTATCACAACAAAAAGACACAGAAAGTGTAATATTATCATTAGATGCTGAGAAAGCTTTTGACAAAGTCAACTGGACATTCTTATTCCTAACTCTAAAAAAATTTGGATTCAAAGAGACATTTATAGGATGGATTAGAGCACTTTACACTTCACCAATGGCCACTGTTTCCACTAATGGGTTCATTTCAAAAAACTTCCCCCTGCACAATGGTACGAGACAAGGATGCCCACTCTCTCCTTCCCTCTTTGCACTATTCATCGAACCACTTGCAGCTTCAATCAGAGAAAATAGAAATATAAGAGGTTTCCAAACATCTACAACAGAACATAAAATAATTCTTTACGCAGATGACATACTACTCCTATTAAAAGACCCCCAATCCTCCCTCCCAAAATGCTTTAATATAATCGCATCATTTTCAAAAAATCCGGATACTCTGTTAACTGGTCTAAGTCCACAATCTTACCAAACAAATTAGAAGAAAAAAAAGTAGCAGCACTAGCTTCCAATCACCAACTCAGAACAGGGAATATCAAATACTTGGGCATTAATATCTCCCCCAAACTGTCTGATTTGTTTAATCTAAACTTCTCACCTCTCCTACTAACAGTCGAACAGGACCTACGCCGTTGGTCTAACCTCCCTTTATCACTATTAGAAAGAATATCATCAGTAAAAATGTCTATCCTTCCTAAAATCAATTATTTATTCACAATGATTCCAGTCACACCAAATAACTCCTGGTTCAAATCAATTAACTCGGCAATAACCAAATTCTACTGGAAAAATAAAACACCAAGAATAAAACTTACTACTCTCCAAAAACCCAAAGCCCAAGGCGGACTTGAATCTCCGGACTTTGAACTTTACCATCTATCAAGCCAATTGAAATATTTGATACAATGGCACAGCAAATGTAAATCCCCCTGGCTGGATACAGAACAAGCACTCTGTGGGGAGCTTCAACTAGCCGACCTTCCATTTATCACACAAAATATAAAACAACACCAGTGTTTCAAAAGTATAACAATAGCAACGACCCTCAAAGCTTGGTGGAAAGCTGTTAAAATCACGAAGTCTCAACAAATTGCCCCATCCCTCCGCTCTCCCATCTGGAAAAACCCTGATTTCTCTTTTAAAAAGAAACCACTCCACTTCCCCAACTGGGTGAAAAAGGGCATCACGCACCTTCAGCACATTACGGAGGAAAACACTCTCATCAGCCTCACCAAACTAGTCCAGAAATTTAGTATCACCCCAAACCTTTTAGAATACATACAACTACAATCTATAGTGACACCAATCCTAAATAGCATTGTTAACTCGCCGGATGACCCCATTCCAATTGACAGAATCTTAAATATCTTCAGCAAAAAAAAGAACATGTCAAAAATATACGCAATCTTAAACCAGTCCGACACCTCGGTGTCATTACCGATATCAAAATGGGAATCAGATCTCTCAATAACAACTAACTGTGACTTCTGGAATCGAATCTGTATATACAACTTCAATAAAAGCATTAGCAAAAACTTACAACTTATCCAGTATAAAACCATCCATAGGACACACTACACTGTGGCAAAACTACACAAAATGGGATTATCAGAAACAGACAAATGCACCAACTGTATTCAAGATACAACAGACACATATCTCCATGCATTTTGGACCTGCACACCGGTCCGCCAATTCTGGCAACAAGTCATCGACAGATTGTCAACCATGCTCAACTGCAACATCCAGCTGTGCCCAACAACTTGCATCCTTGGCGACATATCGGAAATAACACAACATAATAAACATTCCACCATTCTCTTAACGGCCCTAATCATAGCAAAGAAGACTATCCTCTTAAATTGGAAATCAAAGAGAAATCTAAACATTAAGATTTGGGAGAATCTTCTAATGGACCAAATATCAATAGAGAAATGTTGTGCGACAGTTAATAATACACTGGACTCATTTGAAAGCAGCTGGCTTCCAATCATCACCAAATTAACAGCTTTAACTAACTGATCTCCAAACAACCACAAAACAAAACAAAACAAAATAGTAGACTGCCAAATATTTTCATGACTTGAGTTTTCCCATATACTTCTCTCCAACCTACTGACTTACACCCACATTCACAAACACATGGACACCCTCTTACCAGGGTTCATCATATACACACAATCACAAACCACACACATACACGTTTATATGCTCACACCCGCATACATATACAGGAGCTTTAAAGGGGCCTTGCGGTAACTCTCGGATGGCCCTTGGGATTCGGCCTGGCACGGGTGGTCGGCCCTGCGCCCGGGGTGGTTGGGGTGTTGGGTTTGGTGGGGCCCTTCGCGGTGTGGGTGGCTGGGGCCTGTGGTTGGGCTCGGGGCCTTTTGACGGGGGGCTGGCGGTGCCTGCCGGGTGCCTGCGCGGCCTCCGGTTCTACTGGTGGGGGAGGTGGGGGGGTTGTGGGGTTTGGTCCTGGGTTCCCCCTCTGGGCGCTTCTGCGCCCTGTCCCTGTGGCTGCCTGGGGCGGGGCCTGGGGGGCCTCCTGGGTCCTGGGGGTTCGGTACCGGGGGCGGGTGGGCGGGTTGGGCGGGCGGTGTCCTGGGCTGGGGTTGGCCGGCCGGCGTGGTGGTGGTGGTGGGGGCAGGGGAAGGGTCCATTCATTGGCCTGCCTTTCCCGTCTGGTCTCCCCGGTTGGTTTTGGCCCTCCTCTGTCCTGCTGCCCCTACTCTGCTCGTGCGGCCTGCGGCGGGGGTTGGATTGGGGCATCACGTGGTGCCGGGTTCCCCTCCCTGGCTGTGGGCTCCCTGCCTCCCTGTGGGATACTGGGGGGGATCTCGGGTCTGGTGCCACGCCCTGCCGGGCGGCCGTGGACCTTGTCTATCGCGGGGTGGGGGGGCTGGTGGTTGGGGTTTGGGGGGTCGGGGACTGCTGGAGTGCCACCGCCCTAGGGCCCCCTGGAGTGGGCTTGCCGCAGACGGGCCCTGCCTCTTTTTAATGCACTTCACTAGAACAGTTAGACAAAAAAAAAAAAAAGGACAATAGGGTTAGGGGTGCTGATGGGTGGGCGGGTTTTATACAGGGGGGAGGGGCAGATGATGGGGCATTGGTGCGCCAAGGCTCTCCCCCCCCCTCTCCCGCCTCCCTTCCACCCCCTTATTTTAATGCACCTCACTAGATACTGATATAGGTAAAGACATGGGGTGGGGGGTGTGGGTTGGGTGGACCGGTTTTATACTGGGGGGGGGGGGCAGATTGTGGTGCAGTAGTGCGCTGCGGCTCTCCCTTGGCACCAAAACCACGTTTTTGCCATACCACTCACCAGGTAAGAGCCCAGATCCTCCATGACATTGAATGCAGATGCTGCTGTGGGAAAGTTGGGTTCCTTCCAGGATGGTCCGGGCTGTCATCAGTTTAGAGCAGGCCTCTGAGATTAATGTAATCTTAAGAGCAAGGGCCTGTACCTTCTTGCCACCTGGTAGAGGACATTTGTGACTGCCATGGCAGTTGACTCCTCTGCCAACAGGAACTCTCTGTACAGGTGAAGATGCTCTGCGTGACACTGGACAGCCTCAAACCAGCTATTCCATCTGCTGCACACTGCTTCAGGAGGAGCCTTGGTCTGAACAAACTCCTTGTTGATCAGGAAGCCCACCCATCTTCTCTTTCTAGCAGGTTTTTTGAAGAAGACTGATCTCATCCATGTCACAAGTGAGGCAACATCTGAGAAGTCTTTGTAATGCTGCCAGGTCTCACCCACCAGATTGATGACATGGCAGAGGCAGGTGACATGAACACTGTTCCGCATCACTCCTCTGAGGACCTCCTTGTATGCCTTCAAACAGTAGGCAGCGTTGTCTGTGACCACTGCTCAGACATCATTCAGGGTCACATTGCTGCTGTGGAGGGAGGCTAATATGGCTTGGGAAAATGTTAAGCAGCTACATCTGTCCATGAAGACAACATCCACCAGAAAGTATTGGTTTTCAACTCCTGTGATGAAACAAAACAAAGAAAGAAAAAAACTATTTCAGACAAATATGTATGTCAAAATAAAAGTGTAATTTAAAACTAGTTGTACTGACATGCATTATTCTGACTGACACTTTTTAATCATTTATAATCATATGTCATATAAAAATGTATGAGCATAGCAATAACATCACTCAACTTCCCCTCAGGGATCAATGGTTTACTAATTCTGATCTGGTTTTTACTGATTAGGTTTTGATATACTTAATTTAAAATTTCCTGATATAACATAACATGTAATACAATAAAATGCAATACAGTAATGATTAGACAAAAACAAATTGGTACAAGGATGCATCAGTTATTATTTCACCATTGGTGGCCAGACTATTTAACAGTATTAGAAGCTGTTAAGTTGTCAATAACTTACCAATGACGATGTTTAAGACGCTACAATCCCTGGCATCGGTGGTCTCGTCCACAACAACAGCCAACTCTTTCCCACGGACCTTCTGTAGCACAGAGGAGATGTGTTGCTCAAACACTCTGGGTAGCGCTCCTCCCTGTTTGCAGTGCTTTACCAGAAACGAACGTAGCTTCGCTAACTTTTCTAATGGGATGTCAGCCTCTGTACAAAATCCTCAACAAAGTTTCTCCTTGCATCCGCTGACCTGTTTGGAGCAGCAATGCTTGTCTGTAAGTGCAGGTTGGCCTGGCTAGCATTAGCAGCACGGTGTTTCTCTCTGTTTTTTAAATGTCTTTTGGATGACAAGTGGTCATCACACGTATTTTTATGTTTCAAATCAATGGTGTGCTGGCAGAATTTGTAGAAAAGCATATCACCTGACACAGAGAAGTCATCCTGAAACTGTTCAGCTCTGTATTTTGGAGTCAGAGATGAGTTTCAGAGTTTTTTTGCCGACTTCGCCGGTGTTTCTGGTGGTTGCTTTGACATGTTTATTTCAGGAGGGGGCGGGAGAGTGTTTGTGAAGAGATGAACGGGTGGTGCCACGAATGAGCGGTACCTGGAAACATTTCCCCAGACAAACGTTCCTTCTCCTCATGATGACAGCGTTTCAGTCACATCGTCCGTGATATTCCACGTTTAACACTAGATTCTGTTTTTATTGGCCAATTCCATGGACAGAAATCATAGGGCCCTATCTTATCTCCTAAACTATATAGTAGTATTCAGTCAGGAACACTCTAGTCAAAATACTTTATTATTTAATGCAATAAGTTATATGTTCTGGGAGCTCCGTGTCCTTCCTCGTGCCTATGTGGAATGACAAAGCCTGAGGCGGGGAGAACACACCTCCCCTCTCTTTCATGTGTATTCATGAAAAGCTGAGGCAGGGAGAGCAGCGATAAAGACCCCAAAACAACCATACCAGGCAAACCTCCTCAGCCTCCATGTGCTGACACGGGGGAGGTCCCAGGGCAGCAGCAGCATTTGAAGCAGCTCCAATGCTTTTGAGAACCGAGGATAGCGTGAGCCTCAGGGTGAAGGAAGCAGAGTTAACAGTTTCTTTGGCCATCAAATAGCTCAGCACTAATAACTGTATTATTTGTAGTCTTTTCCCTGTGTTTCATGTCTTGTGTTCTTTATTCCTTGAGTATGTGTTTTCTCTTGTGCTTCTTACTTCAGTCTCCACTGTTTCCTGTTTTATTTTGAATTACTTGTTCCTTCTGTGTCTGTTTAGTTTTACTCCCTGCCCTCGTGTTTCCCTCCAGTTTTCAGAAGGTCCACCTGTGTCTCTTTGTCTCACCTGTGTCTGATTTCCCTGTCTGTATTTAGTCTGTGGCTGTTTTCAAACCTCCTACTTTACTAGCAGTTCGTACTGATGTGGTCTAAATTCAGTATGTAGTAAGTAAACAAGAGCAAAATCTGCAGTATGCCAAAACTATCCGGATGTCGTACTGATTCAGGAACATGTCTCAGTATGCAGCAGACCAGTCTCCCTCACGTACTGTTTCCCACAATGCACAGCGCTTAACGTTCTCCTGTTTCTTTTTCCTTCTTCTTTGAGGGGGGAACTCAGTTTTTATGTGCTGTGAAAATTATTAAATTCCATATAAACCACTTCCTAACTTTTTAAATCAGAAGTGATGCTTGAGAAGCAGTTTATCTATCAGCTTGGCTGTTTACTTCCGCTTTCTGAAACTGGAAATCCAGTGACACCTGACCCAGCATCCTGCAGACCAGATCCAACATAACAGTCAGACTATGTAACGGGTTGAGTTAGGACCCACAAGCAGTACCGGAAGTCAAGAGATCAGTTGGTAATGACCTTTATTGAACAGTTCATCAATAGACATGGGCAACAGGTGAATATTCTCTCTACCTGGAACACAGGTAGGGAATCGGGTCTCTCGGGGCTCGATGATAGCCTGACGAATCGAGCGCTGGTAACAGACAGATCCCGGAGGGAGTTGAAGAACAGACTCACTCGTACTCCGCAGGAGGACAGGACGCCAAACGGCCACGAGGACGGACAGGCAGAACCCCGGAAGGGCGAAGGCAGAACTCGTAGTCAGGGACAGAAGGCGTAGGTGTTTTCCTGGGAAGCAGCGAGGGGGGATGGTCACGGGCAGGCAGGGTCGGCAACGGGAGATCAGTCCGGAGAAGAACGCTGGAAAGTCTTGCATGAGGTCAAAGAACAATCTGGCAAGGAGTGGAGAGTGGCTGCTGCTGATAAACCAGCTTGATTGCAGATGAGGAGCAGGTGAGTGTGCAGGTGAACTGGGTTGCCTGATGAGGGGGCGTGGCTGGCCAGCAGAGTGGAGCAGAGGCAAGGAGAGTGGAAAATTACTGACAGAGGGGAGGAGGTGAGCAGACTGTGACAGACTACAGACTACCTTCAGACACAGTATGCAGTAGGCAGTCCGTACAGCTTACTACATTCGTAGGTAGTATGTAGCAGGCCATGTTTCCTTCTTTCTGTGTCAGCTCATTGCGTGTCTTCCCTGAGAATGTCTCCTGTGTCTTCTGGTTTTCTTCAGGGCGTCTTCTGTGAATTTTCTTCTGTGGATTTTGTTTGAAGTAAGTTCTGTTTTATCTCCCGTTGTTCTCTGTTTATTAGTGACTGTCATGACGATACTACAACAGTCTACGTGAAATTTGATTCATGCATCTAGTTCTGAAGTCATGCGTGACAATGTTGTTATTGCAAAGCGGTTAGCAGAGGAGGCAGCAACAGTAGGGGGTCTAATGTCGCATTCACACCAGACACGAATGATCGCGCTATTCCCACGAATACATGTGAATGTTTTGTGTTTACTCCCTTAATTATCACGAATGACTCGCTCAGTTCAGGCGTCTAAATCACGAGTGCTCTAGGTGCAAATTTTCACAAGACGGGAGGGACTTCCCCCCTTCCTTCGCCGTTCCAGTCAGTTGTCATTGAACATGAGTTGGACTTTATTGCGAGAGTTGCTGCTCTATGTCTGTTGGGGAAGGCCCAAAACCGTGTGAGATCCAGACGCCTCCGAGTCTGGGTCTATCGGATCCTCCAGAGGACAGTGAATGTCATCACCTTCTCCAGGAGCTGCGTCAGGATGACAGCCACTTCCGGCGCTATTTTTCGGCTACATCAGGCCCAGTTTGAATACCTGTTGACGAGGATCGGCACCAGGATATCCCTCCAGGACACTACCTACCGGCGCGCTACAACAGCTGCAGAGTGCCTGTTTATCTGTATACATGCAGGATTTGTGACAACCCACCATGGTAACTCCCTGACAGGAAGCACCTTCTGTCTCAGATAGGGGGTCAGATTTAGCACCTGACCCTCACTGATTTCAGCTGTGGGTTTGGCCACTGTAGGGCCAGACCTACTGCTGAGAGATTGCTCTGTTGCCAGAGTATGGTGTTAAATGCAGAGGCCTGGTCTTCCCACATGCAGTACCAGAACATGTGGCAGATGTTCTCAGCCTGGTGTTCAGATGGGAATGTGGATCCAAGCACTGCTCTGTGCCCACCATTCTGTTGGGTCTGAGTTTGTTCTTGCATATTGCCACGATGAACCCAATCAAGAACTAAATGTTTTGCACCTGTCTAGTTTTGCCTGTTAATAGACATTGACCTGGGCCAATCAGAGGGGAGATTGGTGTGGCGGACTACTAATCAGGGCCCAACAGGTGGACTCCAAGACGCACAGGAAGAAAAAAAGGGAAGCAATAGAGACGTACGGGGTGAGAGATGGAACACAGGAACACAGAGCTATTGAACAGCAGTAGAGGAAAGTTCAACAGCTCATCCGGTAAACTATCAGCACAAGCAACTGCAGCAGCTCCCCGAGGAGGCCAGCAGGGGGAGGTGGTGGCAGAATTGATCAAGTCCAGAGTGTTACGACACAACATCACAGCAGTGGCAGAGCGAGGAGCTCTGTCTGGGCTGGAAGTGACGTGACCTGAGATGACCTGCTAACACCTGGATGAAACTCAGCAAAAAAAAACCCAGATTAAACCTGACACCAAGTGAAACTTCTTCACTCAGAGCACCATAGAATTAAAACGACAACCCACATCGGGGGAACCTGAACAAGATGTTGGCAGAGAAGCTGTCCAAGTGTAAGTAGCTGCACTGTTTTGATAGTGTTAATATTAGTTTTCACGTTGAAATCACCAACTTTAACTTTTACTCGCATTACTGTTGTCCAGATCCCTGCTTTGTTTTGTTTTACTCATGCTCAGCTGGTTGAGCTGAAGCTGGACGAGCTAACAGGACTAGCCAGGAGTCAGACGGAGTTTCAGGAATGTAGCATGGTGTGCTTCACGGAAACGTGGCTGCATCAGGATATTCCCGACCACAACGTCTCCATTGGCGGCTTCCAGACTGTCCGGGCAGACCGGGATAACAGCGAGAGTGCTGTGGGCCTCCGACCATATTATCTGCACAGGGAGATCTCACATGTCATACTGGTAGCTGTTTACATCCCCCCCTCTGCCAACCAGACTACAGCGTCCAACGTTCTCAACGCTGCCATAACCAGACTCCAGACAGACCACCAGAGTGCCCTCTTGCTGATCTCCAGACAGACCACCAGAGTGCCCTCTTCCTGATCTCCAGACAGACCACCAGAGTACCCTCTTCCTGATCTCCAGACAGACCACCTGAGTGCCCTCTTCCTGATCTCCAGACAGACCACCAGAGTGCCCTCTTGCTGATCTCCAGACAGACCACCAGAGTGCCCTCTTCCTGATCTCCAGACAGACCACCAGAGAACCCTCTTCCTGATCTCCAGACAGACCACCAGAGTGCCCTCTTCCTGATCTCCAGACAGACCACTTGAGTGCCCTCCTCCTGATCTCCAGACAGACCACCAGAGTGCCCTCTTCCTGATCTCCACACAGACCCCCAGAGTGCCCTCTTCCTGATCTCCAGACAGACCACCTGAGTGCCCTCTTCCTGATCTCCAGACAGACCACTAGAGTGCCCTCTTCCTGATCTCCAGACAGACCACCAGAGTGCCCTCTTCCTGATCTCCAGACAGACCACCAGAGTGCCCTCTTCCTGATCTCCAGACAGACCACCAGAGTACCCTCTTCCTGATTTCCAGACAGACCACCAGAGTACCCTCTTCCTGATCTCCAGACAGACCCCCAGAGTACCCTCTTCCTGATCTCCAGACAGACCACTTGAGTGCCCTCTTCCTGATCTCCAGACAGACCACCTGAGTGCCCTCCTTCTGATCTCCAGACAGACCACCGGAGTGCCCTCTTCCTGATCTCCAGACAGACCACCAGAGTCCCATCTTCCTGATCTCCAGACAGACCACCAGAGTGCCCTCTTCCTGATCTCCAGACAGACCACCAGAGTACCCTCTTCCTGATCTCCAGACAGACCACCACAGTCCCATCTTCCTGATCTCCAGACAGACCACCTGAGTGCCCTCTTCCTGATCTCCAGACAGACCACCAGAGTACCCTCTTCCTGATCTCCAGACAGACCACAAGAGTGCCCTCTTCCTGATCTCCAGACAGACCACCAGAGTACCCTCCTCCTGATCTCCAGACAGACCACCAGAGTGCCCTCTTCCTGATTTCCAGACAGACCACCAGAGTGCCCTCTTCCTGATCTCCAGACAGACCACCAGAGTACCCTCTTCCTGATTTCCAGACAGACCACCAGAGTGCCCTCTTCCTGATCTCCAGACAGACCACCAGAGTACCCTCTTCCTGATCTCCAGACAGACCACCTGAGTGCCCTCTTCCTGATCTCCAGACAGACCACCTGAGTGCCCTCTTCCTTATCTCCAGACAGACCACCAGAGTGCCCTCTTCCCGATCTCCAGACAGACCACCTGAGTGCCCTCCTCCTGATCTCCAGACAGACCACCAGAGTGCCCTCTTCCTGATCTCCAGACAGACCACCAGAGTGCCCTCTTGCTGATCTCCAGACAGACCACCAGAGTGCCCTCTTCCTGATCTCCAGACAGACCACCAGAGAACCCTCTTCCTGATCTCCAGACAGACCACCAGAGTGCCCTCTTCCTGATCTCCAGACAGACCACCTGAGTGCCCTCCTCCTGATCTCCAGACAGACCACCAGAGTGCCCTCTTCCTGATCTCCACACAGACCACCAGAGTGCCCTCTTCCTGATCTCCAGACAGACCACCTGAGTGCCCTCTTCCTGATCTCCAGACAGACCACTAGAGTGCCCTCTTCCTGATCTCCAGACAGACCACCAGAGTGCCCTCTTCCTGATCTCCAGACAGACCACCAGAGTGCCCTCTTCCTGATCTCCAGACAGACCACCAGAGTACCCTCTTCCTGATTTCCAGACAGACCACCAGAGTACCCTCTTCCTGATCTCCAGACAGACCCCCAGAGTACCCTCTTCCTGATCTCCAGACAGACCACTTGAGTGCCCTCTTCCTGATCTCCAGACAGACCACCTGAGTGCCCTCCTTCTGATCTCCAGACAGACCACCGGAGTGCCCTCTTCCTGATCTCCAGACAGACCACCAGAGTCCCATCTTCCTGATCTCCAGACAGACCACCAGAGTGCCCTCTTCCTGATCTCCAGACAGACCACCAGAGTACCCTCTTCCTGATCTCCAGACAGACCACCACAGTCCCATCTTCCTGATCTCCAGACAGACCACCTGAGTGCCCTCTTCCTGATCTCCAGACAGACCACCAGAGTACCCTCTTCCTGATCTCCAGACAGACCACCAGAGTGCCCTCTTCCTGATCTCCAGACAGACCACCAGAGTACCCTCCTCCTGATCTCCAGACAGACCACCAGAGTGCCCTCTTCCTGATTTCCAGACAGACCACCAGAGTGCCCTCTTCCTGATCTCCAGACAGACCACCAGAGTACCCTCTTCCTGATTTCCAGACAGACCACCAGAGTGCCCTCTTCCTGATCTCCAGACAGACCACCAGAGTACCCTCTTCCTGATCTCCAGACAGACCACCTGAGTGCCCTCTTCCTGATCTCCAGACAGACCACCTGAGTGCCCTCTTCCTTATCTCCAGATAGACCACCAGAGTGCCCTCTTCCCGATCTCCAGACAGACCACCTGAGTGCCCTCCTCCTGATCTCCAGACAGACCACCAGAGTGCCCTCTTCCTGATCTCCACACAGACCACCAGAGTGCCCTCTTCCTGATCTCCAGACAGACCACCTGAGTGCCCTCTTCCTGATCTCCAGACATACCACTAGAGTGCCCTCTTCCTGATCTCCAGACAGACAACCAGAGTGCCCTCTTCCTGATCTCCAGACAGACCACTAGAGTGCCCTCTTCCTGATCTCCAGACAGACCACCAGAGTGCCCTCTTCCCGATCTCCAGACAGACCACCTGAGTGCCCTCTTCCTTATCACCAGACAGACCACCAGAGTGCCCTCTTCCCGATCTCCAGACAGACCACCTGAGTGCCCTCCTCCTTATCTCCAGACAGACCACCAGAGTGCCCTCTTCCTGATCTCCACACAGACCACCAGAGTGCCCTCTTCCTGATCTCCAGACAGACCACCTGAGTGCCCTCTTCCTGATCTCCAGACAGACCACTAGAGTGCCCTCTTCCTGATCTCCAGACAGACCACCTGAGTGCCCTCTTCCTGATCTCCAGACAGACCACCAGAGTGCCCTCTTCCTGATCTCCAGACAGACCACCAGAGTACCCTCTTCCTGATTTCCAGACAGACCACCAGAGTGCCCTCTTCCTGATCTCCAGACAGACCACCAGAGTACCCTCTTCCTGATCTCCAGACAGACCACCTGAGTGCCCTCTTCCTGATCTCCAGACAGACCACCAGAGTACCCTCTTCCTGATCTCCAGACAGACCCCCAGAGTACCCTCTTCCTGATCTCCAGACAGACCACCAGAGTGCCCTCTTCCTGATCTCCAGACAGACCACCTGAGTGCCCTCTTCCTGATCTCCAGACAGACCACCTGAGTGCCCTCCTTCTGATCTCCAGACAGACCACCGGAGTGCCCTCTTCCTGATCTCCAGACAGACCACCAGAGTCCCATCTTCCTGATCTCCAGACAGACCACCAGAGTCCCATCTTCCTGATCTCCAGACAGACCACCAGAGTCCCATCTTCCTGATCTCCAGACAGACCACCAGAGTACCCTCTTCCTGATCTCCAGACAGACCACCAGAGTGCCCTCTTCCTGATCTCCAGACAGACCACCAGAGTGCCCTCTTCCTGATCTCCAGACAGACCACCAGAGTACCCTCTTCCTGATCTCCAGACAGACCACCTGAGTGCCCTCTTCCTGATCTCCAGACAGACCACCAGAGTGCCCTCTTGCTGATCTCCAGACAGACCACCTGAGTGCCCTCTTCCTGATCTCCAGACAGACCACCAGAGTGCCCTCTTCCTGATCTCCAGACAGACCACCAGAGTACCCTCTTCCTGATCTCCAGACAGACCACCAGAGTGCCCTCTTCCTGATCTCCAGACAGACCACCTGAGTGCCCTCTTCCTGATCTCCAGACAGACCACCAGAGTGCCCTCTTCCCGATCTCCAGACAGACCACCTGAGTGCCCTCTTCCTGATCTCCAGACAGACCACCAGAGTGCCCTCTTCCTGATCTCCAGACAGACCACCAGAGTACCCTCTTCCTGATCTCCAGACAGACCACCAGAGTGCCCTCTTCCCGATCTCCAGACAGACCACCTGAGTGCCCTCTTCCTTATCTCCAGACAGACCACCAGGGTGCCCTCTTCCCGATCTCCAGACAGACCACCAGAGTGCCCTCTTCCTGATCTCCAGACAGACCACCTGAGTGCCCTCTTCCTGATCTCCAGACAGACCACTAGAGTGCCCTCTTCCTGATCTCCAGACAGACCACCAGAGTGCCCTCTTCCCGATCTCCAGACAGACCACCTGAGTGCCCTCTTCCTTATCTCCAGACAGACCACCTGAGTGCCCTCCTCCTGATCTCCAGACAGACCACCAGAGTGCCCTCTTCCCGATCTCCAGACAGACCACCTGAGTGCCCTCTTCCCGATCTCCAGACAGACCACCTGAGTGCCCTCCTCCTGATCTCCAGACAGACCACCAGAGTGCCCTCTTCCTGATCTCCTGACAGACCACCTGAAGGCCTCTTCCTGATCTCCAGACAGACCACCAGAGTGCCCTCTTCCTGATCTCCAGACAGACCACCAGAGTCCCATCTTCCTGATCTCCAGACAGACCACCAGAGTACCCTCTTCCTGATCTCCAGACAGACCACCAGAGTCCCATCTTCCTGATCTCCAGACAGACCACCAGAGTCCCATCTTCCTGATCTCCGGACAGACCACCAGAGTGCCCTCTTCCTGATCTCCAGACAGACCACCAGAGTGCCCTCTTCCTGATCTCCAGACAGACCACCAGAGTACCCTCTTCCTGATTTCCAGACAGACCACCAGAGTACCCTCTTCCTGATCTCCAGACAGACCCCCAGAGTACCCTCTTCCTGATCTCCAGACAGACCACTTGAGTGCCCTCTTCCTGATCTCCAGACAGACCACCTGAGTGCCCTCCTTCTGATCTCCAGACAGACCACCGGAGTGCCCTCTTCCTGATCTCCAGACAGACCACCAGAGTCCCATCTTCCTGATCTCCAGACAGACCACCAGAGTGCCCTCTTCCTGATCTCCAGACAGACCACCAGAGTACCCTCTTCCTGATCTCCAGACAGACCACCACAGTCCCATCTTCCTGATCTCCAGACAGACCACCTGAGTGCCCTCTTCCTGATCTCCAGACAGACCACCAGAGTACCCTCTTCCTGATCTCCAGACAGACCACCAGAGTGCCCTCTTCCTGATCTCCAGACAGACCACCAGAGTACCCTCCTCCTGATCTCCAGACAGACCACCAGAGTGCCCTCTTCCTGATTTCCAGACAGACCACCAGAGTGCCCTCTTCCTGATCTCCAGACAGACCACCAGAGTACCCTCTTCCTGATTTCCAGACAGACCACCAGAGTGCCCTCTTCCTGATCTCCAGACAGACCACCAGAGTACCCTCTTCCTGATCTCCAGACAGACCACCTGAGTGCCCTCTTCCTGATCTCCAGACAGACCACCTGAGTGCCCTCTTCCTTATCTCCAGACAGACCACCAGAGTGCCCTCTTCCCGATCTCCAGACAGACCACCTGAGTGCCCTCCTCCTGATCTCCAGACAGACCACCAGAGTGCCCTCTTCCTGATCTCCACACAGACCACCAGAGTGCCCTCTTCCTGATCTCCAGACAGACCACCTGAGTGCCCTCTTCCTGATCTCCAGACATACCACTAGAGTGCCCTCTTCCTGATCTCCAGACAGACAACCAGAGTGCCCTCTTCCTGATCTCCAGACAGACCACTAGAGTGCCCTCTTCCTGATCTCCAGACAGACCACCAGAGTGCCCTCTTCCCGATCTCCAGACAGACCACCTGAGTGCCCTCTTCCTTATCACCAGACAGACCACCAGAGTGCCCTCT
Source organism: Notolabrus celidotus (assembly GCF_009762535.1). NCBI lineage: Eukaryota > Metazoa > Chordata > Actinopteri > Labriformes > Labridae > Notolabrus > Notolabrus celidotus. Next base: position 38,699,292 of record NC_048275.1, on the reverse strand, counting down.
TCCCGATCTCCAGACAGACCACCTGAGTGCCCTCTTCCTGATCTCCACACAGACCACCAGAGTGCCCTCTTCCTGATCTCCAGACAGACCACCTGAGTGCCCTCTTCCTGATCTCCAGACAGACCACTAGAGTGCCCTCTTCCTGATCTCCAGACAGACCACCTGAGTGCCCTCTTCCTGATCTCCAGACAGACCACCAGAGTGCCCTCTTCCTGATCTCCAGACAGACCGCCAGAGTACCCTCTTCCTGATTTCCAGACAGACCACCAGAGTGCCCTCTTCCTGATCTCCAGACAGACCACCAGAGTACCCTCTTCCTGATCTCCAGACAGACCACCTGAGTGCCCTCTTCCTGATCTCCAGACAGACCACCAGAGTACCCTCTTCCTGATCTCCAGACAGACCCCCAGAGTACCCTCTTCCTGATCTCCAGACAGACCACCAGAGTGCCCTCTTCCTGATCTCCAGACAGACCACCTGAGTGCCCTCTTCCTGATCTCCAGACAGACCACCTGAGTGCCCTCCTTCTGATCTCCAGACAGACCACCGGAGTGCCCTCTTCCTGATCTCCAGACAGACCACCAGAGTCCCATCTTCCTGATCTCCAGACAGACCACCAGAGTCCCATCTTCCTGATCTCCAGACAGACCACCAGAGTGCCCTCTTCCTCATCTCCAGACAGACCACAAGAGTGCCCTCTTCCTGATCTCCAGACAGACCACCAGAGTGCCCTCTTCCTGATCTCCAGACAGACCACCAGAGTCCCATCTTCCTGATCTCCAGACAGACCACCAGAGTGCCCTCTTCCTGATCTCCAGACAGACCACCAGAGTGCCCTCTTCCTGATCTCCAGACAGACCACCAGAGTGCCCTCTTCCTGATCTCCAGACAGACCACCAGAGTACCCTCTTCCTGATCTCCAGACAGACCACCTGAGTGCCCTCTTCCTGATCTCCAGACAGACCACCAGAGTGCCCTCTTGCTGATCTCCAGACAGACCACCAGAGTACCCTCTTCCTGATCTCCAGACAGACCACCTGAAGGCCTCTTCCTGATCTCCAGACAGACCACCTGAGTGCCCTCTTCCTGATCTCCAGACAGACCACCAGAGTGCCCTCTTCCTGATCTCCAGACAGACCACCAGAGTACCCTCTTCCTGATCTCCAGACAGACCACCAGAGTGCCCTCTTCCTGATCTCCAGACAGACCACCTGAGTGCCCTCTTCCTGATCTCCAGACAGACCACCAGAGTGCCCTCTTCCCGATCTCAAGACAGACCACCTGAGTGCCCTCTTCCTGATCTCCAGACAGACCACCAGAGTGCCCTCTTCCTGATCTCCAGACAGACCACCAGAGTACCCTCTTCCTGATCTCCAGACAGACCACCAGAGTGCCCTCTTCCCGATCTCCAGACAGACCACCTGAGTGCCCTCTTCCTTATCTCCAGACAGACCACCAGGGTGCCCTCTTCCCGATCTCCAGACAGACCACCAGAGTGCCCTCTTCCTGATCTCCAGACAGACCACCTGAGTGCCCTCTTCCTGATCTCCAGACAGACCACTAGAGTGCCCTCTTCCTGATCTCCAGACAGACCACCAGAGTGCCCTCTTCCCGATCTCCAGACAGACCACCTGAGTGCCCTCTTCCTTATCTCCAGACAGACCACCTGAGTGCCCTCCTCCTGATCTCCAGACAGACCACCAGAGTGCCCTCTTCCCGATCTCCAGACAGACCACCTGAGTGCCCTCTTCCCGATCTCCAGACAGACCACCTGAGTGCCCTCTTCCTGATCTCCAGACAGACCACCAGAGTGCCCTCTTCCCGATCTCCAGACAGACCACCTGAGTGCCCTCTTCCTGATCTCCAGACAGACCACCAGAGTGCCCTCTTCCTGATCTCCAGACAGACCACCAGAGTACCCTCTTCCTGATCTCCAGACAGACCACCAGAGTGCCCTCTTCCCGATCTCCAGACAGACCACCTGAGTGCCCTCTTCCTTATCTCCAGACAGACCACCAGGGTGCCCTCTTCCCGATCTCCAGACAGACCACCTGAGTGCCCTCTTCCTGATCTCCAGACAGACCACCTGAGTGCCCTCTTCCTGATCTCCAGACAGACCACTAGAGTGCCCTCTTCCTGATCTCCAGACAGACCACCAGAGTGCCCTCTTCCCGATCTCCAGACAGACCACCTGAGTGCCCTCTTCCTGATCTCCAGACAGACCACCTGAGTGCCCTCCTCCTGATGTCCAGACAGACCACCAGAGTGCCCTCTTCCCGATCTCCAGACAGACCACCTGAGTGCCCTCTTCCCGATCTCCAGACAGACCACCTGAGTGCCCTCCTCCTGATCTCCAGACAGACCACCAGAGTGCCCTCTTCCTGATCTCCTGACAGACCACCTGAAGGCCTCTTCCTGATCTCCAGACAGACCACCAGAGTGCCCTCTTCCTGATCTCCAGACAGACCACCAGAGTCCCATCTTCCTGATCTCCAGACAGACCACCAGAGTACCCTCTTCCTGATCTCCAGACAGACCACCAGAGTCCCATCTTCCTGATCTCCAGACAGACCACCAGAGTCCCATCTTCCTGATCTCCGGACAGACCACCAGAGTGCCCTCTTCCTGATCTCCAGACAGACCACCAGAGTGCCCTCTTCCTGATCTCCAGACAGACCACCAGAGTGCCCTCTTCCTGATCTCCAGACAGACCACCAGAGTACCCTCTTCCTGATCTCCAGACAGACCACCAGAGTACCCTCTTCCTGATCTCCAGACAGACCACCAGAGTGCCCTCTTCCTGATCTCCAGACAGACCACCAGAGTACCCTCTTCCTGATCTCCAGACAGACCACCAGAGTACCCTCTTCCTGATCTCCAGACAGACCACCAGAGTGCCCTCTTCCTGATCTCCAGACAGACCACCAGAGTGCCCTCTTCCTGATCTCCAGACAGACCACCAGAGTACCCTCTTCCTGATCTCCAGACAGACCACCAGAGTACCCTCTTCCTGATCTCCAGACAGACCACCAGAGTGCCCTCTTCCTGATCTCCAGACAGACCACCAGAGTACCCTCTTCCTGATCTCCAGACAGACCACCAGAGTACCCTCTTCCTGATCTCCAGACAGACCACCCGAGTGCCCTCTTCCTGATCTCCAGACAGACCACCAGAGTGCCCTCTTCCTGATCTCCAGACAGACCACCAGAGTACCCTCTTCCTGATCTCCAGACAGACCACCAGAGTGCCCTCTTCCTGATCTCCAGACAGACCACCAGAGTACCCTCTTCCTGATCTCCAGACAGACCACCAGAGTACCCTCTTCCTGATCTCCAGACAGACCACCAGAGTGCCCTCTTCCTGATCTCCAGACAGACCACCAGAGTGCCCTCTTCCTGATCTCCAGACAGACCACCTGAAGGCCTCTTCCTGATCTCCGGGGACTTCAACCATGGATTATACAACCATTTATTATCATTATTTTCATTGTATTTGTATTTATATTAATTACTTGCTTTATTAATATTATTTGATATTCTTACTTATTGTGTACAGGAGCAGCTGGAATGACTGAAGTTCCCCCCGGGATAAATAAAGTATTTCTGATTCTGATATGAATGTCCACATTTTACTCCTAAAACAATCAATATGTAATGCAAGAGGGTGAGGATACTAAAAATGTGAACAGTGAAGTGTCTGTAGTTACCTCTATGAATAACCTCCTTTGTTGTTTCATTAATTTCACGATCAGCTGCGTCCAAACAGATCATTTTATTATGATTTAACAAAGCTCAATCTGACACATTAATATCACTAAACAAATGATCGACCGTCATCAAGGATGATCTTTGTGTGTTCTTCATGTTGTGTTGTTTGGAACTCTCAATGGGAGTTCCTGGTTAAAGAGAGGTTTCATCAAACATACAAGACATGTTGTGAAACAAAGGGGACTTGTTTATCACAGCCTTTGCTGTACTGATCCATAAACTGGTGGAGAAAACCGTGAAGGCTTAACCTGGGCGACATCAGGAAGCACTCATGTGGCTGCTAACATCAAGACCAAATGAACTCTATCGTTTAGCATTCACACACACAGACATGTCATAGAGCTCTATACATGTCATCAAGTGTGAAATGATGTGTTTGATGGCTTGATGCATTCGGGTGTTTGTTACCACCTGAGGAGTAATCCAGTGCAGTCTTATCTCCTCATTAACAGGGACGGAAGAGAACACAGCAGAGCTGATCAAGCTCCACTCCCAAAATGACTTCCTCTTTACGGGAAAGAGACACACAGCCAAGAAGGCCTGGGCGTGAGTCGTCAGTTTTGTTGTTTCACGTTATCATGCTGACCAACAGAAACACCTGAGCACAGTCATCCCTGCTCTGTAGAGAAAGATAACACATCAGAGGTTTCATGAAAAATAGGAACTGCTGCAAAGAGGGAAGCAGAAAAACAGAATGTTGTAAACTCAGTTCACCATGTTGTGTGTGTGTGTGTGTGTGTGAGTGCTAGTGTATGTGCGTGCATGTGTGTGTTTGTGTGTGTGTTTGTGCCTGCATGTGTGTGTGTATGTGCCTGCATGTGTGTGTGTTTGTGTGTGTATGTGCGTGCATGTGTGTGTTTGTGTGTGTGTATGTGCCTGCATGTTTGTGTTTGTGTGTGTGTGTCTGAGTGTGTATGTGCGTGCATGTGTGTGTTTGTGTGTGTGTATGTGCCTGCATTTGTGTGTCTGAGTGTGTGTGTGTGTGTGTGTGCGTGTGTGAGTACTAGTGTATGTGCGTGCATGTGTGTGTTTGTGTGTGTGTATGTGCCTGCATGTGTGTGTCTGAGTGTGTGTGTGTGTGTGTTTGTGTGTGTGTGTGTGTGTGTGTGTGTGTGTGTGTGTGTGTGTGTGTGTGTGTGTGTGTGTGTTGTGGATATGCTGCTGCCACAGGTATTTCTAGCCACAGTTGTGGTGTTTTGTTTGGTTATGTTATTTATTTTCTTTGTACTTGTTGTAAGAAGATTCTAACAGAAGAGCTCATTTGAACTATTGTTCAAAGTGTTGTTGTTGTTGTCTTTACTTTATGTTCAACAGTAAGTGTGGTCATTTTTATTGCACACAAGTTTCTCTGTAAGTTCATATATTTTATAAAAACATATTCATATATTTTTATATTACACCCTACAGTGGATAGCGAATGTCTAAACACCCCTTAAATCTTTTAGGGGGAAGAATTAAAAGAATAATAATAAGAATAATGTGGTTACATAAGTGTACACACCCTCTTATAACTGGGGATGTGGCTGTGTTCAGAATTAACCAATCACATTCAAACTCATGACAAATAGTAGTCAGTATACACCTGTCATAATTTAAAGTGACTTTGATTAATCCCAATAAAGATCAGCTGTTCTAGGAGGATTTTCATCACATGTCCTCAGTTCATATTTCAGCAAAAGCCATGGTCCACAGAGAGCTTCCAAATCATCAGAGGGATCTCATTGTTGAAAGGTATCAGTCAGGAGAAGGGTACAAACATGTTAATAAACACATTAGATCTACCATGGACCACAGTGAAGACCGTCATCATCAAGTGGAGAAAATACGGCACTTTTATTTTTATTCATTTAACCTTTTTTTTAACCAGGTAAGTCATTAAGAACAAATTCTTATTTCCAGTGACAACCTGGAAAAAGGCACAGCCTTCTGAGGGGTAAAGGGTCAATGGCACAACAGTGACAGTACCAAGAACTGGACATCCCTCCAACACTGATGAAAAGACCAGAAGAAAACTGGTCAGGGAGGCTTCCAAGAGGTCTACAGCAACATTAAAGGAGCTGCAGGGATTTCTGACTAGTACTGTCTGTGTACTACATGTGACAACATCTCTCCTATTCTTCATATGTTTCTGCTATGGGAAGACTTTTCTTAAGAAGAAAAACATCCAAGCCTGGCAACATGTTTCAAAAACACACATGAAGTCTCCCAAAAGCATCAAATCTTTTATGGTCTGATGAAACCAAGGTTGAACTTTTTGGCCATAATTCCAAAAGATATGTTTGTCATAAAAACAACACTGCACATCACATAAAGAACACCAGGGCCTGTTTTTCTTCAGCTGGAACCAGGGCCAAAGTCAAGGTGGAGGGAAGTATGAACAGTTAAAAACACCAGTCAGTTTAACACAAAACCTCCAGACCGTTAGAAAGATGAAGATGAAGAGGAATTTCACCTTTCAACACGACAACAAACCAAAGCATACATCCAAATCAACAAAATCATGGCTTCACCAGAAGAAGATTCAAGTTTTGGAATGGCCCAGCCAGAGTCCAGACCTGAATCCAGTTAAATATATGTGGGGTGGTCTGAGGAGGGCTGATGATTTTGGAGCTTTTTTGTAAAGAGGAATGGGAAAATATCACCACGTCAAGATGTGCCATGATAATAGAGACCTACAAAAAAATGAAACAGAGTGCTGTAATAAAATCAAAAGGTGCTTAAACAAAGTAATAGTTAAAGGGTGTGTACACTTATGCAACCACATTATTTTAGCTTTTTATTTTTTATTCCTACTCCTAAAAGATTTTAATTTTGTTTTCAGTTGAATTCTTCATGTTATAGGTCACATTAAAGGTGGAAAAAGTTCTGACATGATTTATCTTAGTCTCAATTTTTTACATCACAAAACCTGGCACTTTAACAGGGGGGTGTAGACTTTCGCTATCCACTGTAAGTGGCAATTCTCCCCTGACATCCTACAAAACATAAAAAGATGTGGAACAGTAAGACGTAAAAGTAAAAGAAATACATAAAAGAGGTTAGAGACAGGAAGACAGAACATCAGAAGAAGAACAAACAGATAAATAGATCAGGAGCATTAAAAAGAATCAATGACAGAGAGATTAAACAAAACTAATGAATACTAAATGACTTTAATTAAAAAGGTAGAATCACACAAAGTCATTGGAATGAAGGTGAGTTTTAATAAGTGACTCAAAAGATGTCACAGTTCCTGCACACCTGTTCCCCACTGGAAGGTCGTTTTGGTGTAGAGGGTCCCTGATGGCCCCATAGTCTGTATAATAAACAGACCTAGTCTCAGTGACATCACCAATCTGTTCCTAAAGCCCTGTTCTGAAGCCGATCATGCTGTGGAGTTAGTGTGAGGTAAAAAGGCGGGCCTTTAGCTTCCTGGCTAACAGCTACAGTGTTCCCGACTGTTAATTAAGTCAGCTGTGCCTCTAATTATGGAAAACAAATCATCTCAAGATATATACAGTATATCATCGAAAAATTCTGAGTTATAAAACGGTTCACCCCGTACAGTGTGTGCCGACAGAGAAATGAACTGTTCAGACCTGAACCGTCTTTTAAACCAGGCTGTAAACATGTTTATTTCTGCTGTAAAGACCGGCTCTTTGAATGGGTGTGTATGTGGTTTCTGGTTCTTTGGGGCCAGCGTCACAAGTGGACACTCGAGGAACTGCAGTTTTTAGACTTTCTGTTCATTTCTCACGGCCGGAGGTTGCCACTTGGATGGCACAAGCAGAAATTCCTCTAGATTCAAGTCTTGACTTTTGAACTATTAGAAGAGCTCCATCCGAGGATCTAAGGCAGCAAGATGGCTCATAAAGGTTCTGCATTTCTAGACTTTAGACTCGAGGCAAAACCAGACAAGCTTTTAAAGTGATCAGTTAAACCTCAAAATCAATTCTAAAACGGACAGAGAGCCAGTGGAGAGATGCAAGTGTAACCCAGGTACAATGGGTCCCTCTGGAATAGTTCTTGTTGTCCAACTGATCCAAACATTCCCACACTCTGTGCCTCTCCTGTCGTATAATCAACTCCTCCGTCATAACCCCAGACAACCAATAGCATTCAGGCTTTCCAGCATCTGTCCCGCCCACTTCATGTTGTGCAGCACCATCCTCTGCTAGAGGAGCTAGAAAAACTTTCTCAAGCCCCTTCAGGAGCTGAGATTATATCTGAGATTATATCTGACTGGAAAAGCTAACAAGTGTTTCAATCTCCAAGGGAACATGAAGTAAAAGGTCCACTCAAAGACACTTCAGTGGATGGCAATACAGAACAGATTAAAACCCTGCCAAGCCTGACCAGTGACTTTCCTTCTTTCTTTGTGCCTCCTGCCACAGTGACGCATCCACTCACCCTTTCAGGCTACATGTTCAACCCACCTGAGGTTCAGAAGGTAGTGGAAGAGCACACTGTCAAGACAGATAATGCTGTGTCCCATATCCATGGTTCATCCCATCTCAGGGCGTTCTTCTTTGACCTGTGGGTTGTTGGTAACCAGTTGTCTCAAGGCACTTCAGTCGACTTCCAGTTGTGTTGCACAATGAGACTGGGCATGATGTAGTAATACCCACAAAGACTGTGCTGGTTGAACTGAGTGCAAAACAAAGTGTCAAGAACCAGCAGTCTGTGACTCAACCATCAGAACCCCCTACTAAAGCTTCCCTTCACACTTGTCCCTGACAGCAATCCCCTCACCTATTTCCTGACAACTGCAAAACTGGAGGCCAACAGATACCGATGGTTATCTCCCCTGTCCACCAAGGAGTGGACGGAGCAGGAGGACAGGATTATTTGATGCCTGTTTAAAACAGGGTCTATAATTTCACTTTTTCAGAATTCAACTTTAAGAAGCCAAAGTGTTCTGAAGTTACAGCCGGCACCTCTTATACAAACCCCTGCCTTCAGCTTTCAGTGGAACACACACTTTAAAAGGATGTAATATATATTAACTAATAAAGTACATTTCCTGGGTTGTCTCTTTGTAGGAGGAGATGAAACTCATGTGACAAAAGGCCTCTGCTTTACTTACTACATGGTTTGTGCTTGTGATGCAATCTCTTTCTCAAAAAACACATTATCATATCTGAATCATTTTGTTGACTTCCTTAGAAGTGACTAGAGATAAATTGAGGAACCTGGTGGACGTAATATCTTAAAGTGATCACTGTAGACGGTGAAGAAGCAGAGAAACATCAGACACAGAGCAGGGACTTCATTCAGGTAAGATCTGGACTCTTTAGAATCCTTCAGTAGTCAACAGAGTTAATATTGTGATCTTTTCAGAAACGTCAGTGAAAGAATGAGAAGAGGAACAAAAAGGCATGAAAATGAATGTTACAGTAATGACATTTGTAATGCTTCTATCTTCTAGTTTTATTTGGGATGATGTCCAGTGTGTGATTGTAAAGACAAAAAGTAAAGAATATATATCTATTTGCATATAAGCTCTGTATACCTAGAATGTTGTTCATAGCCTTTGACATATTCCTCTCCTCATTATTCATTTTCACATCGTCTGTTCTGTATGTTTGGCCCCAACATGAAACTAATGAGGGGGAATTATGGGATGTTTTAATGGAGGAACATGCAGAAGCAGCTGGTTTGAGGTGTGAGTCTGATACAAACGATCTGTGTAGTTAAAAAGTTCAGTGAGGTATGGTGGTCATTTTAAATATAAAAAGATGGTGATGAATATTCCATCTCTCCTGGAGAGAGGACCAGCCAACCTTATTGTACAGAACACACTGATGTGTGTTATAGGGGTCACCTGTTTTAAATCTTAATGCAGAGTGATGAATGGAGTCGAGGCGTTTGAGGGTTGAGGAAGATGTGTTTCAACAGATTATTTCCCCGTAGTCCAAGACTGACATGAAAACAGCCTCCACAGCCCTCTTCCTCTCAGAGTCTGTCTGAAAGAGTACTGATGTGAATATTAAATGTGAGGTTTTTATCAATGCATAGATATTTAGATTCTGTGACTCTCTCAGTTCTGAATCCTGTTCTTGTAACTATACTTACATCATTCTGCTCTATTGTTCTGGCTCTGGGGAAAAGCATCACTTTTATTTTGTCACATTAAGTACCAGCTTTAAGTCATTCAGTGTATCTTAAATTAATTTTGTAAATGACTGACTGTGAGTTAAACAGAATCAGCAAAACAATACAGTGCAGTGTCATCAGCATATAGAAGAAGAAACAACAATGTTAATATAAATATTAAATAAAACTGGACCTAAAATCAAGCCTTGTGGAACTCCCTCTTTGACTGCTGAAAAATCAGAAAAATGGCTCCCAAGTTGAACAGATTGTTTTCTATCTGAAAGATATCTGTTCAACCAATTTTATGTATTAAAATCAAAACCAATGCTATTATAGCCTCTGCAGTAGCAACTGATGGTCTACCGTATCACATGCTTTGATGAGTCAATAAACTCAAAACTCTGGGATTCAGTGCACACATCAGGCCTGATGAAAATCTGACATCTCATGGTTCCACACACTACTTCTGCAAGAACGGCTCCATATCAACCCCAGAAATCTTCAAAGATTCACCCAGAGTTGATTTCATGCATGAACACCGGGAGGAATATGTATCAAGTTAAGACCCTGAAAAAAGTGTATTACTGTCATGATGACGTCCAAACAGGAAGTCCACCACTCTAAGTTGAAAGTCTGATCTTGTCATGTTAAGGGCAATTTATAGGGTTCATATTTGAGCAAACTTGTGAGGGGTTTTGTCCAATCAACTCCAAATTCAGTCAGTGTATCTACACTCTGAAATATTAAAAGTTATCAAATGTTTTTGCGTACGTCAAAGTTTGTGTCCCTGGCAGCGCGGTCTGGACATGAAACAGGAAGTTATTGCAAATCCTTCTTACAGTGTTCCATCTGCTCCAAATTACATAAACATGATCAGAGTCCACCCCTGAACACAACTATATGCAGATTTCCAACTGCAGTCATAGCGCCACCCTGTGGGAATACAGAGTACTGACTATTACACACAGATCTACTAAGATCCCAAATAACGAGCCCTAATTTGCGTGTGCAAATAATAATTTTGCACGCACTACTTCTGGGCGTGTTGCGGGTGATCTACTAAGACTGCGTGCGCAAATGATAACAAGTGCAAAAGTGGTGCGGACCTCCCTTTAATGAGTATTTTGCGTGTGCTATCGGCTGTCACCATGGAGAGTTTGAGAGAACAGAGTGGCCTTAAATGATAAATGAAGTTTGAAGACATGGAGTTGGAGATCTTTGTGGAGGAGGGAAATAAACACATCGGTGAACTCCAGCAAAGACATCTCAGCGTTAGAAACACGATTTAGGAGGCCATCTGTGAAAAGGTGAATGATGTGAGAAAAAAACAGAAGATCTGCTGATGAAATAAACACATCTACTCTACTCCAAAATGCAGTCAGCGTTTTGATGGAGTTTAGAGAACAATTTTCATTAATATTTGACAGTTTGTGTCAAACATGACGCAAACCAGAAATATATATGCAGACGAGAAAAAAAAAAAAGAAAAAAAAAAAAAAAAGGAGTTCACCGAGAGCGCTTTAACCTCCCTCAAAACCCTTGTTTCATCAACCCCTCTGGAGATTATGAGCTGGAGCCCTCTCTGGAGGAGGATCTGCTGTCCCTGAATGAGATCCAGGAGGCTCCTTCTGGACTTGAGTGGCTTCTCCCTGAGCTGGTCTCCCTCCATCTGGCCTTCTCAGAGGATGACAGCGAGTCTTCGGCTCAGGCTGACTGGCTGGCTCTCTGCTCTAAGCTTGACCTCTATTTGTTCCGCTTTTACCTCTTCGTTCTGGTCCTTTATGCCAGCACTCTGGTGCTGCTGTGGGCCAGTTGGAGCTTTTCCTGAACAAATTAATGAAGACATAATGGGATTTTTTTTATTTAGATTTTTATGAAGTGTGAACACATATCTATGAGAAAATAAGACTGCAGAATGAATATTGTAGATAAACATGTCACTTATAATTAGTCATATGTAATATCCTCTCCTCAAATGTTTAAAGAAGTTAAACAAGTATAATAAGAGCACACTTTGAACTGGATGCTAATGCTGTTAATCAATGCTTTTAAAGGAGACACCATAACCTGACTTATATGAGGTTTTCATTAGCCGTGGTGACTCTACACTTATCACTGTTTTCTCACATCGTAGTATTTTTTATGTCATTGAAAAAGTGAAATTTGGCATGAAGGAAAAGCCTTCAGTACATCAGACAGGTGGAAGCAAACTAAGTTAATTGAGATCATGCTTATACCTATTTTCAACCAACCCAGTATTGTCTCATATACTGTAACTCCCTGAGCAGTGAATGGACAAGTGGTCTGGCAATACTTTGTTAATAACATTAGTTTATATATGGTAATGCATTTAACAAAGCAAATAAAACTTGGGCTTGGGTTAGTACCAAAATGAAAAAAAAATAAAAAGAGAGCAATTTGATGAGGCTAAGTCTGCCACTCTTGCTCTAACTACTCAATTGGGAAGTCAATCGCAGTTTTGAAACAACCAGGGCCAGACAACTTAGGCGTCACTCTGATGAAGACAGTCGCCTCACTGATGCAGAGAGCAACTTTCGGGTGAACGTTTTTAATGCCTGATATCATCATCCAGCAACTGTCCCATAGATTCACCAGCTTAAATGGAACTGTGAACATGTTTGAGGCAATTCACCCCAACACACTGCTGCAAGTACGAGATGAGGAGTTACACCAAGCTGCCTGGCGGCTTAGTGAGCACTACAGTTGGGACATCGCCCTCAGCTTCCCTGGCCAGCTGCTTTCTTTTAGAACCTCTTTCAGGGACCAGATACCACAGCAAAAGTCTGTTGCGGATCTGGCAAAAATACTCATTGTCAACCACCCAGCAGTAACTTATGCATTCCGTAAGGTTTGCACCGCCCTGTCCCTGCTTTTATTTTTTACTCTTCCCGTCAACATTGCACCTTCTGAGCGCTCATTCTCCAAGTTAAAACTAACTAAGAACCCCTTGATGAGCACGATGGGACAGGAGAGACTGTGTGGACATGTCATGTTATCTATTGAGAATGACAGAGCAAAGAAAATGGACATACAGTGCATCATGGACAAGTCCGCGGAGCTTAAGGCTCCTTCAAATAGTAGTGAGGAGGCCGAGTAATTCATATTGATTTTTTGTTTGTATGTGAAGATGTGGGCCGCTGTGCCAGTTTGACTAAACTTTATATCTGTTGATACAGTGACCTACTGTGCTCTCATTGTATGAAAAAGTTAAAGTGGGTGTTAGAATGATGCGGTCACTATCCGTGGTGCTGAACTGCTTTGAATTTGTGTTGTTTTATTTATTTATTTGCGTTGTTCTCTTGGTTTGTTAGACTTCATGTCCGTTTGATTGACTTGAAAATTACATAACTGTGTGTAAAAACTGTAGTAATGCTTGTAAGCCCCGCTGTTACAGGGCATGTTGTAAAGATATGATGAGCTTTACAGTGACCACAGCCATGTGTGCGTAACACTGTGCCAGTTTGCACCTGCCTTTCAAACGTGCTAAATATAGACGCAAAAACACCGCCCGCTATCTGCTTCAGGTTTGATAAATCACATTGCGTGTGTTAATGATTACATTTGTATCTCCTCCTCCCAGTATTTTGCACGTTCTGATGATCTACATGTATTCTGCATATTCATGAAGGCAAACACGCTAAATGGATAGCGAGTGCTATTTTGCTCATTTGAAAGACGCAATCCTCGGTGCACCCGCTTAGTAAATCTGCTTTGCGCACGCTATCAAGTTTGCACGTGTTTTTATACACGCAAACCTTTAGTAGATCGGGCCCACAGTGTCTGATCTAACAGGGTTGATGTCGGTCCCAGCCTCAACTCATCTACATACACACTGTGGTCATAGTCATACCCCTGCCTATTGGAAGCAGACAAGATAAACCCCCATATACAGGTTTTATCTTTCAATCTTAACTGTTTGATTCATGTTCTGTCATGAACATTCACAACATGAACACAGGTGATAACTCAGTCATGGCCCACCTGCTGTTTAAAGCCAGTGTTAGACTGTTCTCTGTGCTAACATTTACACAAGCTGATAGTCTGGACCTGAACAGCTCTACATATACATTCAGTTCAGTCAGACAACTCACGTTTACTTAATAAGTTTATTGCAGCATACAGTATTGTGTTTGGCGTGTGGGCTCCGAATTTCATTACTCCTCGTAGATTATTTAAATGCAGACATTAGGAGCAATGAGAGAGGACTAACCCCCCCGGAGCCCGCAGGTGGAAGCCGGGGAGGAGGTGGGGACAAACTTCACACAGCACTGAGCAGAACAGCAGGAGCACTGCAAGCAGAGGCAGAGACAGGAGGCTTGCCGTTTAAATAGACCGCCGAATGAGGATGTTGAGATCAGCTGATGGAGAGGTGGTGACGTGTCAGTATGATGAGCGCGGCTCGAGTTGTCTGCCTGAACTAGCTTGCAGGCGGCGCTCCATTAGTGACAGCACCACCCTCTGGTGATAAGTCACAGCTGCTGCACAACCAACAGCTGCTGCACACCAAATTTTGAAGAGGTAAACTAAAAGCTTGTTGTGTTTGTGTACAGTACTATGCAGCATGAATATTAAAAAGTTGGATCGGACCAGTGTTATAGTAGAGTCACCAAATCCAAGTCCGAGTCGAGTCCTGAGTCCTCTGTGTTCAAGTCCGAGTCGAGTCCAAGTCACCAGAGAAAAATCTGAGTCCGAGTCGAGTCCTCATTATTTGAGTCCGAGTCCAAGTCGAGTCCTCACCGGTAATATCATATATTACAAGGAGGGCAGCTGTTTGAATCCAAACTATTGACTGTTAGACTGGCTGTGTGGACCTGGACTGGCTGTGTGGACCTGGACTGGTTGTGTGGACCTGGACTGGCTGTGTGGACCTGGACTGGCTGTGTGGGACCTTTTGGATGTGTAGGATACACATTTCTTTCATTAACATTAGTGTTAAGATAAGAGAGTCCTTTACTCGTCCCTCAACGGGGAAATTCAAGTGTCACAGTAACAAAGTAGACAGTGCAAAAAATATGAAGCAAACAAGAGCCTATAAAATATCAATTATTAAAAAAGTATCTCTCTGTGAGACACCGTGGGTGAAGAAGTCTGTCACTGAACGAGCTACTTAGTGTTGTTATGGTCTCCTGGAGGGGGTGTGACGTGTTGTCCATCAGAGAAGATAGCTTTGCTATCATCCTCCTGTCAGCCACCACCTCCACAGGGTCCAGTGGGCAGCCCAGGACAGAGCTGGCCTTCTTCACCAGTCTGTTCAGCTTCTTCTTGTCAGCAGCAGAGATGCTGCTTCCCCAGCAGACCACTCCAAAGAAGATGGCTGATGCCACCACAGAGTCAAAAGACCTGAGTCTCCTGAGCAGAAAGAGTCTGCTTTGTCTCTTCTTGTACAGCACATTTGAGTTGTCTGACCAGTCCAGTTTAATGTTGGAACTATTTCCATCATTTTATGTCATAAATATGAATTACTCTAATATATTCATAATCATTTTACTTGATGTCATTTATTTGGTGTTGTTTATATTAAGGGCAATGTTATGTGCATTATTATTATTTTATTTTAGTAAGCATTTTGATAGTCTGATGGTTTTTACCTGGCTCATTGGCCGGTTTGATTTTCTGTTTTGATTTTAGTAAATTGACGAGGTCTAACTGCCACTGCAGTGAGATTCTAATGAAATACAGCCAGTGTGTCTGGAGATTCATTTATGAATGAAGTCACAGCTCTGTATGCCGTGCGTAAATCCAAGTCATCGGTGCCCGAGTCCAATTCAAGTCACGAGTCCTGCAAAACGTGACTCGAGTCCGAGTCCTGGACTCGAGTACTACAACACTGGATCGGACTAAAAGAGGAATCATCCAGAAAAAGAAACTTGACTTGTCTCAGTGTGAAAAATGTAAGCTGTATATTCTTAGCTCCATGTGGGATTCAAACCCCAGACTCCACCTTTATAGCCCGTGTTATTTGGAACCTTTTAAACCTCCTTTTGTATTTTTTTCAAATATTGAAGACAAATAATATTTCTAAAGAAAACATTTTGTAAAGTGAAAAAGGAAAGCCTTGGCCAGCAGAACCTTTGAAGTTTAAAGTCCATGAAACTATTCACACTGATCTCAAACTTTTGAATAAACTGAGCACGTTAGATGAAATGCTGTGTTTAGTGACGACCATGTTATTCATGTTACTGCACTCTGCTTTTTACTAACTGTTATTTTTCCTGATCTCTATAACTTTAGATTACACTGAAGAATGGAAGCAGGCTTCAATAACACCACCTACAACACAGACTACTACGATGACACAGGACTTCAGGATGACGGACATATGAATTTCATATATTATGTTGTGACATGCATAATCATCAGTATCAGCCTTCCTCTGGTGCTCGTGACCATCTATGCTCTTCTCTCTCTGGTATGTACTTTGTGACTTTATTTACTGTCTGTGTCATGTTTCTGTGGAACTGTGTGCTTGTCTGTAGAGGATCTGGATCTGGGTTTGGTGCTAGCTTTAATATCAGCCCAAAGACGATGTGAGTTTATACACATGCAGAATGCTTCTGCTTATGTTACAGGTCCCAGTCTGAGGTCCCATAAACAGATAAGGTTCCTGTGTTAAACAGGAGAAAGGATGAGACAGGCAGCCATGCTTCTGTACAGTGCAGCTTTGCTCGGTAGAATTTCTTCGTACATTCACAGTAAAGGAGGTTCTGTTAACTTTCTGTTTGCTACTGTCTGCATTTAACAGCACCACATACATTACATTACAAATAAACAAGATCCTCAGACATTGAATTTCAACAGTATCTCATACTTTACTTTTCAAAATAAAGGTTTTCCCTTCCTCAGTGTGACTCTGTTTCTACAGTCTTCAACTGTCAAAGTTAGTCTTCAGCTCTTAAACTGATATTTTATACAATTGTAGTTTTAACTACTTGATATTAAATATTAAAATCATATGTTCTCAATGTTAATGAAAATAAACTAACATGCTGCTACCTTTAAACATTTAAGTACATGAGCTGAAGGCTGACAACTGTCATTTCTTAAAGTTCTTAACCTATTGTTATGGCTGGCTCGAATGCCGAACATAGTAAGGGACACAACACAAAAGGGTTAAGTTAGTTAATTGTATTTTATTGTAAACCAAACAGAAATTAACCTGAAAACTGGAAACAAACCACTGAGGTGCTGCTGCTGCTGAGAGAGGGGAGAGAGAGTGAATGTTAACTGAGGACCTGCCCAAATAGACTTCAGCTGATTGCCCCCACACAGGTGATCACCACAGGAAGCTGCAGACACAAAACATGACAGAACCCTGACGTAACACTATATACATTTAGAACTAAGTATTACACCAAAACACAATATATACACAACCTGAAATGAACTGGGGCCTGTTGCATGAAACTAGGATAAGGGATTAAGCCGGGATATGTTGCTTATCCTGGCTCAACTTATCCGTGATCCGGTTGCATGAAAGTAGGATAGGAGGAAGCAGGATATTTTATGACATTAGTTACCATGGAGATTTATTCTTTGGAGCTAGCCTGCTCCAGACCAGGCTAAGTTCCAGGATCTATTTAATCTCATCCCTTATCTCAGTCAGCAGTCACCACAAATGGAAACTAATAGTTATTCTGCTGTCCACTACACATTATCACATTCAACTAGACCCACAGTCATTATTTAAACATTTGCGATCATTGATTTTTAATCATTGTAGATAAATGATGATTTTAGATGTTGCAAATTGCAATTAGATAATTTAGTTTCCCCACACGCGATATATAAAATACACATCCCATATAAATACACAGAGAGTGACATGATCTTCCTTTATTGAATAAGGATATATAAAAGCAGGTAAACCATCAGCTCCTTTCAAAACTGAAGCCACACAGTGACTCTACAAGATAGAAAGCATGGAATCAAAAGCATACAACAAAATAATGCATACACAATCAGTCTGTATATAATGTCTGCACACTGAAATAAATGCAGGCCAAATCCATACACAACAAATGAACAGACAAATTAATACATGCAGTAGCCTCCCTACAAGCTTGTATACACAATATACAGTGCAATTATAAGAGGTCAAATTAATTCAAATTTGAATATATATATGTCTCTGCCACTGCAGGCCATATATAACTGAAATTTAAAGCATGTTAACTAAAGTAATTCAACACATATTGGTCCCTGACCAGCCGACCACTGTCGTCATCAGGGAACACGGCAGGCCTACAGTGTACTCACTGGATCATCATCATCATCATCATCATCTTCATCTGGCATTGGTGGCTCCAGCAAGGAGATAGTGCTGCCAGAAACTGCAAGGCAAACCAAAGTCAGATAGTCAAAATGGATTAGATATGAACGTGCTTACATCACATGTAAAGATGGAAGAAGGTACCTTGTATGAAGCGGTTAGCCTCTTGGGAGGGACATGCATTTGTTTCTGTCCCCCCCAAGGATCCCCTCCAAAACTGGCCTGCCTTTATTTTGTGATAAGGCCATGTCTTCGGCTGGGGTGAGGGCGGTGGGAGGTGACCCACCACCCGTTCTTTGTATTTGGCCTCTCTTTTTGACGGCTAAAACAGTACATCATTTGTGGGAGCAGGCACCTTCTGGGTACAATGTACACTTGTGTAAGTATTAGTCAGGGGGGCACTTACCATTCTGCAAGATGTTCTTGTATTTGACTTTTACTTGCTGCCAAGTTCTTTTTGGCCCAGTCATGTTTAAGCCACACACACACACACACACACACACACACACACACACACACACACACACACACACACATATATAAAGAAAGAAAGTTTCTATCTTGTCCTGTAAGTAAGTATATACATATATGTACACACACACACTTGCAGGATAAGATAGGAGAAACTTTATTTCTCCCAAGGGGAAATTAAATCAGAGAGTTATACATTCTGATGAAGTTACATTTACACAATTTCAAACACATATGCATCGATTCCACAACAATTTTAATTTAGTGATTATCAAGAGTGTAAGTGTGTACATGTGCACTACTTATGCATTCAGGCGATCTGCAATGGTTTCCCAAGCTTTTTGGTGCTGTTTAATTATTGATGCTGTGTTGCCTTTCTTTCTGATTTGATCTTTCACCTCTTCATATGCTTCCATGAGGATCTCCTCTTCTGACGGTGAAAAGTATGCCGCACGCGTTGCCATGGTGAATCAGTGAATCTGCGATCGATATCTGGGGTCTATTTAAGGAAGCCGCGTACGCGCACTTAGCCAGGATTGGTTTCCCCTGGCTTGATGAATCCGTGTCTGCTCATCCTGGCTTGGTCTTTGTGCAACCGACTGAGCCTGGACGCTCTTGTTTTGGATTGGGTGAACTCGGCTCAGTCATTTATCCCGGATATCTTAATCCTACTTTCATGCAGCAGGCCCCTGGAGCCCAAAAAGAAACCAGACTCTTGTTTTGAAATCAACCAAAGTAAAGACATTAGTTCGTTGGCACCATTACGGTTCAGACACAACACAGAGTAAAAATGAAGTCTCTGCTCATCGGCCGAATAATACAAATCAATAACTTTTCAACATCAGTATATCTTCTGTTCTGTTAAACAACATTTTCATACATTGACACATGTTTACAATGCTTACAAACCTGTGTTAAACAGGAGAAAGGATGAGACAGGCAGCCATGCTTCTGTACAGTGAAGCTTCGCTCGGTAGAATGAGGAAGGAGCCAGAGTCCGCTATCAAAGAGAGTCCCTAGGGAGAAGCACAGCGCCACACTGCCCCCTACTGGCAAGGTGCACACTCTGTATATAAGTGACACTTTGCAGTCAAACAACGAATATTAACCAGCCGTTATGGCTTATATTATTACACTGTTCTTGTAACAGGAATATGATTACCAAAATAAAACATTACAAATATCATAAAATGTGACGGTGCATTTTCTGAACATCACACTTACACTGTAGAGGAAGAAACAGCAAAACACACTAAACTTGGTCAGTAAGTTTGATTAAAAAAGGTCAAAGGAGTGTTCAATTCTGTCAGCGTTCATGGTCGTCAGAGGATGAAGCCAACCTACTTTTTTATTTCATGACTTTTGGGCAAAGAATAAGTAAAACATAGTCTATTCCATCAGTTCTCAACATTTGTGTTTTAAAAACTAGAATAAAAACTATGGAGAAGTGTTACACTTTGTGAGTATTCATGGTCTCCAGAGGCTGACTTTCCCTCACCATTACAGATACTCTTAAATTAACCAGAGATGGACTTTTTGTGAAATGTCTGAAGTGTCTATAGATATATATAGTTAGTTCAGTGTAATACATAGTTCACATAAAACATAATTCACTAGTGAAAAATCATCTTCTCCATTAGTTTCAGGATAGTCCCTGAAATGTGTGTAAAGTTATAGAGGTACAGCTTCTGAATGCAAATGTAACCGGCTGATTAGCGCTCATGCCCCACAGCTGGGTGGGAACCAATCACCTGCGGTTACCTGGTTGTTTGCGGGGATAAAATTGAGTGACGGAGCTCCCTTCAGTCTCTGCAGAGCTCCGGGGGTGCATCTCAAAGCTCTAAACTGCAGTCTCCTCGCTCCTCGCTCCTCGCTCCTCGCTCCTCGCTCCTTGCTCCTCGCTCGAACCGGAAGTAGTTACTGACGCGCCATTTTAACTTACGTCCCAAAGCTCTAAACGCTGCTGGAGGAGAGAGGAGAGAGGAGAGAGGAGAGAGGAGACTGATCCGAGGAGGGATAATCGAGGAAACACGAGAGCAGACTTTGCGGAAGTCTTTTCTCTGACAGACACGCCCCCTTATCGAATATCACTCACCGATTGGACGCTGCAGCGGCTCGGACCTAACCGAAACTTAACATCAGCTGAGTTTAATAACAGAGAAAAGACAGACCTTAAAACAGTCACTAAGGGTGCCCTGAAACAGACCTTATAACAGTCACTAAGGGTGCCCTGAAACAGACCTTAAAACAGTCACTAAGGGTGCCCTGAAACAGACCTTAAAACAGTCACTAAGGGTGCCCTGAAACAGACCTTATAACAGTCACTAAGGGTGCCCTGAAACAGACCTTAAAACAGTCACTAAGGGTGCCCTGAAACAGACCTTAAAACAGTCACTAAGGGTGCCCTGAAACAGACCTTAAAACAGTCACTAAGGGTGTCCTGACACAGACCTTAAAACAGTCATTAAGGGTGCCCTGAAACAGACCTTAAAACAGTCACTAAGGGTGCCCTGAAACAGACCTTAAAACAGTCACTAAGGGTGCCCTGAAACAGACCTTAAAACAGTCACTAAGGGTGCCCTGAAACAGACCTTAAAACAGTCATTAAGGGTGCCCTGAAACAGATCATAAACACACGTTGGTTTCTAAACAGTCTGTATTTGATGACCTGAGATTAAAAAGTGTTTGAGGTGAGTTTAAACACAAAATACTGATCGCAAAATCATAAATTCAATATAACAGAGGATGGATTATGTTATATCTGTTTGTTTTTGTCAGATTCACTGTCTAATGAAATAGAGTAATAGAGTCTAACATCATAGATAGAATATATATTAATGATCAGTTATTTCTCCTGTTAGTTTCCCTGTTTGTTCTCGTTTTCTTCATGAAGAGAAGTCTGACAGTAAAGTTTGTCCGTTAGTAAAAACACTTGTTATATTTCCTGTCAGGTTAATAAAGTTTCATATGAGGCTGATCATTAATGAGCACAGGGTTTGAAAAGAGTTGCATGATTTCTATTTTCCCTTAAAGTAATAAATAATTTAATAATGAGGCATTTTACTGATGAATCGATCCGTGATGCTTCAGGACAGAATAAACAGAGAGCTGATTCTCTTCATGTGCAGGTGTGTGTTAAACAGGTGTGTGTTAAACAGGTGTGTGTTAAACAGGTGTGTGTTAAACATGTAAACACAGAGACAGAGCTCTGTTACTGTTTATATTGATCAGAGTTATTACAGTGAACATGTGTGAAGACACAAACAGCTGTTCAAGCCGTCATCACAAACCGACGTCGCTTCACGTGACGCTCCGGAGGAGAGGACGTCTCATTTCTCTAAATACAAATCTCCTCTCTCCTCTCTCCTCTCGTTTCATTTCCTCACATCTCTGGTGGGCGGGACTAAGACGCGAGGAAGAGACGCGAGGAAGAGACGCGAGGATGGACGTTTAGAGCTTTGAGATGCACCCCAGGTTGAGAGCAGGACGGTGTTCCTTTCGGGTTGGCGGGTCGTTGTGTGCCAGCAACGCATATAGTACGCGGTACGAGCGTGGGGTAGTGACGTGATAGGGTCGCGGACGGCCGAGATTGCCACTTTTTCCTTGTCTTTTTTTGTGTCTTTTTGTCTCCTTTTGCCTTGAGTTACAGACTCTACTCAGTAACAGTGTGATTTAAAGACTCTACTCAGTAACAGTGTGATTTAAAGACTCTACTCAGTAACAGTGTGATTTAAAGACTCTGCTCAGTAACAGTGTGATTTAAAGACTCTGTTCAGTAACAGTGTGATTTAAAGACTCTGCTCAGTAACAGTGTGATTTAAAGACTCTACTCAGTAACAGTGTGATTTAAAGACTCTGCTCAGTAACAGTGTGATTTAAAGATTCTGCTCAGTAACAGTGTGATTTAAAGATTCTGCTCAGTAACAGTGTGATTTAAAGACTCTGCTCAGTAACAGTGTGATTTAAAGATTCTGCTCAGTAACAGTGTGATTTAAAGACTCTGCTCAGTAACAGTGTGATTTAAAGACTCTACTCAGTAACAGTGTGATTTAAAGACTCTGCTCAGTAACAGTGTGATTTAAAGATTCTGCTCAGTAACAGTGTGATTTAAAGACTCTGCTCAGTAACAGTGTGATTTAAAGACTCTGCTCAGGAACAGTGTGATTTAAAGACTCTGCTCAGTAACAGTGTTGAAGTATCCTCGTCCAGGCTGTGTAAGCAGCCGTGGCTGTAGCTACAGTTTACTGTCAGGCTTTTTCATGTTCTTTGCATCGTCTAATGTATTAACTAGATGTGTGTTATTGTAGTGATTGTGCCATGTTTATAGGCCTGATTCAGATAACCTGGCTGCAGTTAGCGGTGTCTTTCTAACACTGATTTCTAGTATGTCTGTTCATGGTTAAAGTAATAATAATTATGTTGTTTTAAAACTATTTTGTCGGCCAATTAAAATAAAGATTGTGTATATATTTTTCTAAACCATGCCTTTGTATTCATTTGTGGACTAACCTGTGTATTGTTAAAGGGGAAACCCTCTGTTAAAGGGGCGGTAACTAAAAATAAGTATACTGGTAAAACTCTTTGGGTGAAAGTCCCAAGGTGGCGTTGTTGGTATTTTATCTTCTAAACCCAGAAATCCCTTTCCAGCCCTAGCTTGGTTACATAAACATGACACAACCCACACTTCAGCCTTGTGCTCCTGTTTGACTGGGTCAGAGTGCCTCCCCATGAGAGCATGAAACACAGGTCAAAGTCTGAATACAGTGAAATGCCAGGATGTCATGAGAGTCATAGTTTGATGAATCATGGCTGTTACTGCAGAGAGTGATGTTTACTTCTACCTCTATTCTTCTGCAGGTACGCCAGGGTCAAGTTGCTCCAATATACGTCATCAACCTTCTCATTTCAGACATCATTCAGCTCTGCTGCATGATCGCATTTGTGTCAGATCATGAGACTCTTATGACTGATGATGTCTACAGCTGTGGTCTACTGTCGAGTGTTGGCTTCATGGTGTGCATCTCACTGGAAAGGTAAGGTCTGTTTAAAGCCGTGTGTAGTGCTACAGTGTCTGATAATCATGTTTCTGAATGTTCCTGCACCTCCTCAAAGACAGTGTGTCCCTCTGGTTTTGCAGGTACCTGGTCATCGTCCACCCACTGTGGTACCGATTCAAACGAACCATCAAGATCTCTGTGGCGGTCTGTGCCGTGGTCTGGGCCTTCCCAGTTTGTTTCCTTATTGTGTTTCCCTTGGTTACTGATACAGTAACAATAATACTCTCCATTATCCTCATCATCCCCTTCCCACTGTTCATCTTCTTCCTGGTCAGGACCCTCAGAGCCCTCTCTTCTTCAGTCTCGGTCCGCTCTGATGAGAAACGACGAATAGTTGGAACTTTGGTGGTGGTGCTGCTCATTTACACGCTGCTGTTCCTACCCACCATCATTAGGTTCCTGTTACAGGCGACTGGCTTTTACTCTTCAATGTTTTTCTACACGTCCAGTATAATTGTTAGACTGAGTCCTCTGGCAGACATGCTCCTGTATATCTTCATCAGAAAGCAGATCATGGGCAACTGTCTGGCCTCTGTGTGTTGTTGCATAAAGGAGAGCAATGATCCCACCACATCAGCAGTGACTGTTGACGACATTTAGACAGAAAGCTTTAAGGAGGCAGAGAGAGAGAAGAGAAAACAGAGCAAATGTACTCTAGAATCATAGTATATCCAAAATGTACATCCATGTCTATCCAAAACCTTTAGCGTGTGCATGAAGAAGGACCATGTTTGTCATGTTGTTAATCATCTTTGAAAGCATGAAAACTAGCTACACACACTTGTGGATCTTTAATAAGTATATCTTTTACTTCTGCAGCAACCAGAACTTAGCTTCATGACTCCTCCCACTCCAGGAGTCGGTTAACAGACGCAGTGATACAGCTGCTAGGCAATTCTGATTACTACTGATAGTTAGCAGAAGAAAAGCGCTAGGCTAACGTAACTTTCCATCTCTATCCAATTCAACCTGAGAAGGCATTTGACAGAGTAGAGTGAGGCTTTCTGATAAAGGTTTGGGAAAACCTGGTTTGGGGCAGAATTGATCAAATGGGTTAAAGTGGTCTACACAGGGCCGAGAGCATCAGTGCTCACCAACGGACAAACGTCCCCCTTTCTTCAACTCATACGCTTCCATCTTCAAATGTTCTTCATGGCACAGAAATAAATCACATGATGAATTATGTGTAAATGTGTGTTTTCTTTCAAGTGCAGACACAAAAGTGAAATAAATCCAGTAACCTCTACAAAACTACACATGGACTGTGCAGAGGCTACTTGTAGAAAGCTAAAGCTAAGTATATATAATTTTTTTTTTTCAAATTTTATTTACCTCTTCTATTTTCATTCATGACTTATTGTTGTTATTATTTCTACTCCAACTATGTTTGTTGCTGTCATTATATCATTAGAATCAGAACGATTTTGCTCCATCTGTACCATCATTTATTTCACTTCACTCTTTCTGTTCCCTTCTGATGCCCTCCATCTCACCCTCTGTTGAAAAGATAAAAAAAACTTTTTGAAATCAGGAAATATGTGATAGACAGTGTGGTTGATGGACAGTTTGGGTCCTGACTAGGGTTGCAAAATTCCAGGAATTTTCAAAGTTGGAAACTTTCCATGGGAATTAACAGGAATAAATGGGAATAAAGCAGGAATTAACTAAATTGAAGGTTGGCTCTTAATAGTGAACTTAAATATCGTTGGGGGAAATATATTTGAGCATAATCCTGACTAAAACAACCAGATTTCATGCAAGTACAGTTGAATATCTATGCTATTCCTCAATCACATGCACATAGCACACTGCTTACTGCAGGGCTATTGAGACCACGCCCCCTACATGCACTGTGCATTCCTCCATCACATGCACAGATGATTTCTAGAATCCTGCAGAGGCTAGTCTTGAGAAGCTTGAGGGAAGATGCTTTTTTATTTGCATGTTGAATGGGACTTTGTTGGAGGAAGAGCGGCTCTTTTCATTTAACATTTTGAAAGGGACTTTGTTGGGATTGTATTTTAGTTAAGTTTTGAATGGGTTGGATCAGGGGGATGAGTAATATTTAACTCAACATTCATGTTTTTGTTCTTCAATGAAAGAATTTAACACTTGATAAAGTTCTACTTACAAATAAATCTGTTTTAATTGTATTATTTTGGATGGATGTCTGCTTATAACAACACACATATTTATTCTTGGATATGATACCTATCCATTTGCAAAATTCCCTAGCTTAACTTCCCATGGAAATTTACCCCCTCGGGCAAGCCCCCTCCCATTGGGTCTGGGGGCTGTCCGGGATGTTTGAGAGTCTGTCAGGAGGTGGCCCAATCAGGAACCCAACAAATCAGGGGGAAAAAGACAAAACATATTATCAGAATTATTATTATTATTATTATTGTAATTATTTAGTACTTGGTTATAGTACTCTTATTTTTTAAACTTTTTTATTGTTACTATTAATAGTATTATAAGTATTGTATTTTTTTTTTATTTGCTCAATTTCTTGCTGGCCCACTGAACTATTTCCCCTTTTTTTATTTACTATTATTATTATTATTATTATTATTATTATTATCAAAGCTGCTGTGAGGAACTTCTGGTGTGTATCGATTCTGGCGCCCCCTTGTGGACAAAGTGATACCTCTTATCTCTTCTCCTGCAAATACAAAATTAATGTCTTCAGACAATAACCTCATCCTGTTGTCTTTTACCATTTATCTTCATCACACAATGTGATTGTTTGCCATGAAAACAGCCAAAAAAAGGGTGTCTCTAGAGCGAGATGTCAATCATCTGTTCTGACACCTACCCCCTCAGAACAGTTTCAGGCATTAAAAATGACAACAGAGGAGGTATCGGTGTTGTTGTGGATGGTCTTGTTTGCTTTAGAGGGTCATGATGATGCATCAGTATCAGTTTCAGTCTGTTTCTCAGCCAGTTAAAAACTCCTCATAGTGCCTTTAATATTATTATTTTATATTCCTTTTTTATTTCATTTGTATGTGATGTTGGTAATGTTAATTATAGTAATTATTATTACTATTCATGAGGATTTTTATTATTATTTGTAGTAGCAGTAGTATCTGTATACCTTTTTTTCTTAATTCTATTTTTCTTTCTTTTTATTAATTTATTACTATTATTATTATTTTATCATTATTATTATCATTAGAATAATAACAATAATTATTATTATTATTTTATCATTATTATTATCATTATAATAATAATAACAATTATTATTATTATTATTATTATTATTATTATTATTATTATTATTATTATCATTAGAATAATAACAATAATAATAAGTATTATTATTATTATTGTTGTTGTTGTTATTATCATTAGAATAATAATAATAATTATTATTATTATTTTATCATTATTATTATCATTAGAATAATAATAATAATGATAATAATAATAAAAAATAATAATAATAATTATTATTATTATTACTATTATTATTATTGTTGTTGTTGTTGTTATCATCATTATGATGAATTGATTAATCTATTTTTATTTAATGTTTGTTCTCTATTAATCATTGATGTAACTCACCCCACTCCCCCAGATTTGTTTCCATTACTTTCTCCCACCCAGTCTATCTCAAACTACTGTCCTATTTGCTACAATGACAGACAGACAGACAGACAGACAGACAGACAGACAGACAGACAGACAGACAGACAGACAGACAGACAGACAGACAGACAGATACACAGACAGACAGACAGACAGACACACACACACACACACACACACAGCTTTCTAACTTCCTTAGTATGCTTATTATTACAGTACCTTGTTTGTTCCTGCTTGTCACTGTTTTGTCTCTGAAATGTTCACTTGTTGTCCTGTCTTCCTCTTTGTTTTGTACGGTATTGTCATGTTCCTCACACTTCTTGTATTGTTATGCAACACTTAAATAATACAAAATAAAAAAAGATTTCATCTCAAACAGCAAAACAGATCAACTTGCTCTTTCTGAGCCCATTTTCCTTTTCAAACTTGACAACTATCTTAGCACTTTCGAACCCGTCATGTCTCACATAAAGTAACGTCTAGCCTAGCAAGCTTCCCCTCAAGACCCTCTCTGCATCACCAAAACTGGCACAGTAGAAACACGCTTCAGGTTCCACCACCACCTCCGCCAAGTTCTCACAAAAACAGGCATCTCCCCTGAGCTTTCTTCAGGTCACTCTTTTCAATCGGAGCCACATCCAGGCAAGGGATCCCTGACCATACAATTAAAACTCTTGGTTGTTGGTCTTCCCAAGCCTACCAGGGTTACATCTACCATAAAGACACAAAAAGGCCCCATAACAGATTAGTCCATGGAGGTTCACTTGGGGGTTGCTGAACCAGAGGGGCGTCAAGACTATCCCCATCCTGAGTCTCGACACCTCATTCCCGACTCTTCAGATACCTCGACCCTTACTCATCCCTCCCTACCTCCATCCTTTATCTTCTTTAAATGAAACTCTTTAAACTGTAACATCATGTGGTTTATTTTTGGAATGTTCAATGACATGGTGTTGTTAAGTATTTCGGTGGGTCCTGTTACAAACATAATTATACTGTACAAGGGCGTGGTCTTGTTAGTGAAGCTCTAAATCAAAGAAGTCAAACATATTTCAGCTCTACAGCACTCTGACAAGTGAACTACAGTGAAGAAGTCAAAGGTCAGTCTTGAGCGCCCTCAGGTGGTCACAGAGGGAGACCGCAACCAAAACACTCTAACTGTAGAAAAGGCCCCAGAGTAATGTTAAATCCTGTTTGGTTTCAGTTCTGTTTAAGTTATGCTTTCACTTTCAATGTGGGAGGGGCTTCCCCAGCTAGTGTTTGACTGTGAGTGAGTGAGGCCATGCGGTGATGAGAGCTGGTGCAGTGACAGACAAGTGACAAGAAGCTGGATGTGCATGAATGAAAGAGTGAGTATTAATCTAAAGGATAATTGTAATAAGAGAGTTGATTTAATTTGATGTTGCACTGTGAACTGTTATTGAGCCACCGTTCGGAGTGTAGATGTTCACCATGTGCTCATTGTGTAGATTTGCAGACTGTCTTGCTAAGCTAAGCTATAGTATAAAGAAGTGTGTTTATTGCTTTACCTATTTAAGACATATTTGTTGTCCCTTTTTCTTTGTAGAAAACCACACACCCACACATACGAACACGAAGTAAAACCCAAATCAACCAACTTCCAACTCTCTGTGTTTTTCGTGCTCTCGAGCATTTGGCCTTAAGTGGTGTTCTGGCCGACACCCCTGTGTGAACCTGGTAATACTACACAAACTAGTGTCCAGACGGAGTTATCAACATTTTCTCCACTGCACTAACATTATTGATGTTCTTGTGGAACTGTGCGAGAGGTTGGAGCCTCCCTCATTTCTTCTGGAAGTGTGAAGCTACGGAGCAGAAGAGCTGAACCCCCTGAGGCTGTGAAAGTTATTATGCTCTGTACTGAACTGTGCCAATCCATAAGATAAGAGATTCCTTTACTCGTCCCACAACGGGGAAATTCAAGTGTTACACTAACAGACAAAGTGGGCCTTTTTTCTGATTGTGTCTATGTGGGAGGTCCACCTCAGGTCCCGGGAAATAGTGGATCCCAGGAACCTGAAAGAGTCCACAGTGGACACTGCTGTTCAGGATGGTGAGGGGGGCCTTCTCCTGAAGTCCACTGTCATCTCTACCGTCTTGTCCAGCTCCAGATGGTTCTGACTACACCAGAGAGCCAGCTGTTCCACCTCCTGTCTGTAAGCAGACTCGTCTCCGTCCTGGATGAGACCGATGACGGTGGTGTCGTCTGCAAACTTCAGGAGTTTCACCGAGGGGTCTCCTGAGGTGCAGTCATTGGTGTAGAGGGAGAAGAGCAGTGGGGAGAGAACACATCCCTGTGGGGAGCCAGTGCTGATGGTCCGGGTGCTGGATTTGATGCTCCCCAGCCTCACCTGCTGTCTCCTGTCCGTCAGGAAGTTGGTGATCCACTGACAGATGGAGGCCGGCACTGTGAGCTGGGTGAGTTTCTGGTGCAGGATGTCTGGTATGATGGTGTTGAACGCAGAGCTGAAGTCCACAAACAGGATCCTAGCGTAGGTCCTGGGGGAGTCCAGGTGATGCAGGATGTAGTTCAGACCCATGTTGACTGCATCCTCCACCGACCTGTTTGCCCGGTAGGCAAACTGCAGGGGGTCCAGCAGGGGGCCTGTGATGTCCTTCAGGTGGCTCAACACTAGTCTCTCGAAGGACTTCATGACCACAGACGTCAGGGCGACAGGCCTGTAGTCATTGAGTCCTGTGATGGTGGGTTTCTTTGGAACTGGGATGATGGTGGAGCTTTTGAAGCATGAGGGCACTTCACACAGCTCCAGTGATGTGTTGAAGATCTTTGTGAAGATCTTTGTGAACTAATTCATGTTAATTTCATTTCCTATAGTGAATCACAGTATGAGGGATGTTAAGTGTTGATAGTGCTCCTGGTTTCATTTATTAGTTGCAAATGATCAGTTCATCAAAAAATGACTGTGTGGATAAACCCTTTTAAGCAGGAGCACTGCCTCTCTTCAAACTCTTCACCACACTGACCTTTTCTTTCTGTTACAGCCAGGCAAGGACCCAAAATGCGTTGCGACACTCCTCTCTGTCATTCAAACCGAGGTGATTAGTGATACCACCCATGATGAAGATGCCACTAGTGCATATAAGAAGGTGAAGACAGAATGTAAATGATTTGTTGAGAAGTAGGTGAATGTTAAGCAGCATAATGTCAGGTCTGTTCTTCTTGTTTTTCTTTGCACTTGGTTTGTGTCTGAAGAAAAACTGTAGTAGCTGGCACAGTCAGTCTCTTTAGTTATTTGCTGAAACAGCTCACCCAGGTTCCTGCAGACCCTTAAAAGATCTGTTTACTTTCTAGAAGTCTCAAATTTAGATTTATATTTGATATTTTTGTGGATTGTCTTCACATTCCAACCTAAGGCATTTACAGCAGCTTGTATCTTATTGATTGCTCATAGTCCTGCTGTGCAAAATGGTAATATATTGTTTTGGTTTGGCTCTAAAGACTGTTTTAAATGTCTTGAAGTATGCATCAGCCCTGAGTCACTATTAATACTGTTCTTGATGTTATATGTTGTTAATCCTGACGTTTATTAAAGGTTGCCAGTAATCCAGCTGGCTGTTGTGGTTTCTGTAGAAACATTTCAGAGGTATATTCTAAGAATAAGGACTGGTTTAAAGATTCTAGTTTTAGTTTGAAGATGGATTAGGGTTTATTTTAAGATGAGCCAGTTTATATCAAGAAACAGAGTATTCATAGTCTTCTAATAGTGAGTCATTTTATACTTAAACTAGTGTTGTCTTTTTTGTCCCCAGGCCTTCATTTGCTCAAATTAAATATACTAAATAAATCAATGAGATGTTCTTTGCTTATATTCAGTATATTTCACTTCTAACTGTTCTGTAGGAAGTTTGTTTTCAAGTAGTTTTTGTATCAAGTATATTTCAGTTACCCTTTTTGCAGTGTACAAGTAGCCTCTGCACAGTCCATGTGTAGTTTTGTAGAGGTTACTGGATTTATTTCACTTTTGTGTCTGCACTTGAAAGAAAACACACATTTACACATAATTCATCATGTGATTTATTTCTGTGCCATGAAGAACATTTGAAGATGGAAGCGTATGAGTTGAAGAAAGGGGGACGTTTGTCCGTTGTTGAGCACTGATGCTCTCGGCCCTGTGTAGACCACTTTAACCCATTTGATCAATTCTGCCCCAAACCAGGTTTTCCCAGACCTTTATCAGAAAGCCTCACTCTACTCTGTCAAATGCCTTCTCAAGTTGAAATGGATAGAGATGGAAAGTTACATTAGCCTAGCGCTTTTCTTCTGCTAACTATCAGTAGTAATCAGAATTGCCTAGCAGCTGTATCACTGCGTCTGTTAACCGACTCCTGGAGTGGGAGGAGTCATGAAGCTAAGTTCTGGTTGCTGCAGAAGTAAAAGATATACTTATTAAAGATCCACAAGTGTGTGTAGCTAGTTTTCACGTTTTCAAAGATGATTAACAACATGACAAACATGGTCCTTCTTCATGCACACGCTAAAGGTTTTGGATAGACAAGGATGTACATTTTGGATATACTATGATTCTAGAGTACATTTGCTCTGTTTTCTCTTCTCTCTCTCTGCCTCCTTAAAGCTTTCTGTCTAAATGTCGTCAACAGTCACTGCTGATGTGGTGGGATCATTGCTCTCCTTTATGCAACCACACACAGAGAGCAGACAGTTGCCCATGGTCTGCTTTCTGATGAAGATATACAGGAGCAAGTCTGCCAGAGGACTCAGTCTAACAAATATACCGGACGTGTAGAGAAACATTGAAGAGTAAAAGCCAGTCGCCTGTAACAGGAACCTAATAATGATGGGCAGGAACAGCAGCGTGTAAATGAGCAGCACCACCACCAAAGTTCCAACTATTCGTCGTTTCTCATCAGAGCGGACTGAGGCGGAAGAAGAGAGGGCTCTGAGGGTCCTGACCAGGAAGAAGATGAACAGTGGGAAGGGGATGATGAGGATAATGGGGAGTACTATTACACCAACCGTATAAGTAACCCAAGGAAACACAATAAGGAAATAAACAAGAGGGAAGGCCCAGACCACGGCACAGACCGCTATAGAGATCTTGATGGTTCGTTTGAATCGGTACCACAGTGGGTGGACGATGACCAGGTACCTGCAAAACCAGAGGGACACACTGTCTTTGAGGAGGTGCAGGAACATTCAGAAACATGATTATCAGACACTGTAGCACTACACACGGCTTTAAACAGACCTTACCTTTCCAGTGAGATGCACACCATGAAGCCAACACTCGACAGTAGACCACAGCTGTAGACATTCACAGCCATGAGAGTCAAATGATTTGACAAAAATGCGATCATGCAGCAGAGCTGAATGATGTCTGAAATGAGAAGGTTGATGACGTATATCGGAGCAACTTGACCCTGGCGTACCTGCAGAAGAATAGAGGTAGAAGTAAACATCACTCTCTGCAGTAACAGCCATGATTCATCAAACTATGACTCTCATGACATCCTGGCATTTCACTGTATTCAGACTTTGACCTGTGTTTCATGCTCTCATGGGGAGGCACTCTGACCCAGTCAAACAGGAGCACAAGGCTGAAGTGTGGGTTGTGTCATGTTTGCATTCAGAAGCTGTACCTCTATAACTTTACACACATTTCAGGGACTATCCTGAAACTAATGGAGAAGATGATTTTTCACTAGTGAATTATGTTTTATGTGAACTATGTATTACACTGAACTAACTATATATATCTATAGACACTTCAGACATTTCACAAAAAGTCCATCTCTGGTTAATTTAAGAGTATCTGTAATGGTGAGGGAAAGTCAGCCTCTGGAGACCATGAATACTCACAAAGTGTAACACTTCTCCATAGTTTTTATTCTAGTTTTTAAAACACAAATGTTGAGAACTGATGGAATAGACTATGTTTTACTTATTCTTTGCCCAAAAGTCATGAAATAAAAAGTAGGTTGGCTTCATCCTCTGACGACCATGAACGCTGACAGAATAGAACACTCCTTTGACCTTTTTTAATCAAACTTACTGACCAAGTTTAGTGTGTTTTGCTGTTTCTTCCTCTACAGTGTAAGCAGAAGCATTCTGCATGTGTATAAACTCACATCATCTTTGGGTTGATATCAAAGCTTGCACCAAACCCAGATCCAGATCCTCTACAGACAAGCACACAGTTCCACAGAAACATGACACAGACAGTAAATAAAGTCACAAAGTACATACCAGAGAGGAAAGAGCATAGATGGTCACGAGCACCAGAGGAAGGCCGATACTGATGACAATGCACATCACAACATATTCTATGTAATACATTCCTACGTCATCCTGAAGTCCTGTGAGGTTTCTGTCATTGTTGTCTGTGTTGTAGGTGGTGTTATTGAAGCCTGCTTCCATTCTTCAGTGTAATCTAAAGTTATAGAGATCAGGAAAAATAACAGTTAGTAAAAAGCATAGTGCAGTAACATGAATAACATGGTCGTCACTAAACACAGCATTTCATCTCCTGTGCGGTATCCTGACTCTCATGTGATCCAGCTGTCGAACAGGTATGATATATTTAAACTGGACGAGTTCCCTCCTCTGGTTTCCCACTCATGGCTGACCGCCGTGAGTGGGAAACCAGAGGAGACTAGTGCCTCCTTGCTCTCCCCCTCAAAGCCTGTCGTGGGCCAGAATGTCGGCCCATTTCCAGCCATTCTCTGCCAAACTTCACCACGGCTCTGCAGGGCATTTCCGCCAGTCGCTCATCTGGCTGTGCTCTGTCACTGCCGCCGCCGATAGACCCGACTCCGGCCGTGGCTTCCCCTGAAGTCGAGCTGCTTCTCCTCCACGGGTGTTCAGTGCAAACTGGGCTACTCAAACTGCTTCAACCAGGATGAGGCGCCGTAAGATGCTGAAGGAGGCCGTGATCAGATGTTCCGTGGATCTCCCTCAGACGGGGCTTCTTCGCTCTTGTTCACCTGGGCTGTGCCCACAATCACAACCGCCGTCCCTGTCTCTGTCCTCCAGTCCCAACAGCTCCCAATCATCGCCCCCACGTCCTCTCATTCCCCCAACAACTCTAATTATCAGCGACTCCATAATAAGGGACATCCACTTCTTTAACGCCATCACTCAGTGCTTTCCTGGAGCTACGGTCCCCGTCCTGGACAATCTGCTGGACCTCCTCCCCTCACTCCCGCTGACCATCAAAAACATTGTCCTTCATGTTGTAGCCCCACCTACTGGTTCAATAGTGTCCATACATGTCCAACCCCCGTAACAACAATCACAGGAGTTGTCCCATCTGTTAGAATCACTCACACTACCTCACCTCACTCTGTTGATTTCATTAAAGCCATCATCTCTGCTCGCTACAATACTGTCAAAAGAACTACAAAAGGACCAAACAAGAACAACCTTATTACAGTACACATAAACAAGCACTCCTCTTCATCTCCAACTCAGACAGAAATCAACATGGCACTTTTTAATCATCAGGGCATTAACAGAAAAATCTCTCTGTATAAATGAACTCATCAGTGATTACAAACTGGACTGTCTTTTTCTAACCAAGACTTGGCTGGGCACAGATGCACCTGCCACACTGCTAGAGGCCTGTCCACCCAGCTACACCTTTTCTTTTTGCTTTAGAGAAGGAAAGAGGGGTGGAGGCACAGCCTCAATTTTTAAAGAAACAATGAAGGTAAGAGATGTGGATTTGGGAAGCTTTAATGCATTCGAATATAATGCAAGCTTTTTTAACGCCAACCCTAACTTCCTTGCTGTGACTGTATACAGAGCTCCTAAATGATCTGTACCCCTGTTTTTAAGAGAATTCTCAGAACTACTGTCAGTCATTCACACTACCCATAATGCCTGTATCTTAACTGGTGATTTTAACAACTATACATGTCGACAATCTGGCAGATACCAGAGCCAAAGAGTTTTTAGAATTGTTAGAATGTATGGGTTTTAAGATAAGATACTCCTTTATTCATCCCCCAACGGGGGAATTCATGGAGTTACAGCAGCAAACAAGAAGGTGTACAGTACAAGAATTTAACAAGAATATACATAGAAATAAAATGTTCATCAAAGACGACAGCTTGGCAGTAATTTTCCTATCCGCCACCACCTCCACAGGGACCAGGACTTTGAACAGTTTTAATCACTGCCTACCAAATTGCACAGAACATAGTCAGAAAACGCTCCCCCCCCCCCCCCTGAAGAAGCCACAGCTCTCACATCACAAATATCGAACTACAAAAATCAGCCTGTGACCGTCAGCCTGTGATGACTTAGTCAAGGATTTTAATAGTGAAATGAAAACAGTGCTTGATGCAACTGCTCCAATTAAAACCAAGAAAACGACCACAAAAAAGGTGCCATGGGAAAATGACCACACAATGAACCTCAAGAGAGAGTGTAGAACTGCTGAGTGCAGATGGAGAAAAACAAAACTCACTATACATCAAAACATATTTACTGAAAAATTTCAAAACTACAATAAAGTAATTCGAACATCACGACAAGCATACTTCTCAAACCTCATAAACACCAACATCCACAACCCCAGACTTCTTTTAACGTATCATTGATTCACTCTTACACCCCACAGTCAACAACAGTGCTCAGCTTTCAGGTTCCAAATGTGAAGAGTTTGCTGGCTGCTTCAGGGAGAAAGTACTCAACATTAGGTCTGGTATCTGCCAACAAAACATGCACACTGCACTTTTACCTGTACCACATGTGCCATGTGATGACAAGTACGGCTGTTTTGACCTGGTTGATGGTGACACACGGAGAAAAGTAGTAACAGAACTGAAACCCTCCACATGTTCCCTTGATCCCATCCCTACCTCTCTCTTTAAAACTGTTTTTAATTCTGTATCTGAAGACATACTCACCATAGTAAACTACTCTCTACAGCTGGCTGTCTTCCCCAATGATTTTAAAACCGCTTTAGTCAAACCTCTTTTAAAGAAAGGGAACTTAGACATTTTATCAACTAGCAATTTTAGACCAATTTCAAATCTCCCATTTTTAAATAAGATTTAAGAGAAACTTGTTTTTATTCAGTTAAATACCTTTTTAAACTCAAATACCAAATTTGAAATGTTTCAGTCAGGTTTTAGAACACATCACAGCACAGAGACCGCCTTACTAAAAGTAGTAGATGACATCAGAAAAAAACTTGACAACAACAAACCTACAGTCCTGGTGCTACTTGACCTCAGTGCTGCTTTTGATACTGTTGACCATCAAATCCTTTAAAACAGATTAAGTGAGCATGTTGGCCTGTCCGGTAGTGTTTTTAAATGGTTCACATCCTACCTCTCTAACAGAAATTTGTATGTAACAATCAATAATCAAAACTCCAAACATCATGAGGTTAACTGTGGGGTACCACAAGGATCAACTTTAGGACCCCTACTTTTTAACGTGTACATGCTTCCCCTGGGCAGTGTCATCAGGAGACATGGCATAGATATCCACAGCTACGCTGATGACACTCAGCTCTATGTGGACGTGTCTCCTGATGACACTCAGCTCTATGTGGACGTGTCTCCTGATGACACTCAGCTCTATGTGGACGTGTCTCCTGATGACACTCAGCTTTATGTGGACGTGTCTCCTGATGACACTCAGCTTTATGTGGATGTGTCTCCTGATGACACTCAGCTCTATGTGGACGTGTCTCCTGATGACACTCAGCTCTATGTGGACGTGTCTCCTGATGACACTCAGCTCTATGTGGACGTGTCTCCTGATGACACTCAGCTCTATGTGGACGTGTCTCCTGATGACACTCAGCTCTATGTGGACGTGTCTCCTGATGACACTCAGCTCTATGTGGACGTGTCTCCTGATGACACTCAGCTCTATGTGGACATGTCTCATGATGACACTCAGCTCTATGTGGACGTGTCTCCTGATGACACTCAGCTTTATGTGGACATGTCTCCTGATGACACTCAGCTCTATGTGGACATGTCTCCTGATGACACTCAGCTCTATGTGGACGTGTCTCCTGATGACACTCAGCTCTATGTGGACGTGTCTCCTGATGACACTCAGCTCTATGTGGACGTGTCTCCTGATGAGACTCAGCTCTGTGTGGACGTGTCTCCTGATGACACTCAGCTCTATGTGGACATGTCTCCTGATGACACTCAGCTCTATGTGGACGTGTCTCCTGATGACACTCAGCTCTATGTGGACGTGTCTCCTGATGACACTCAGCTCTATGTGGACGTGTCTCCTGATGACACTCAGCTCTATGTGGACGTGTCTCCTGATGACACTCAGCTCTATGTGGACGTGTCTCCTGATGACACTCAGCTCTGTGTGGACGTGTCTCCTGATGACACTCAGCTCTATGTGGACGTGTCTCCTGATGACACTCAGCTCTATGTGGACGTGTCTCCTGATGACACTCAGCTCTATGTGGACGTGTCTCCTGATGACACTCAGCTCTATGTGGACGTGTCTCCTGATGACACTCAGCTCTATGTGGACGTGTCTCCTGATGACACTCAGCTCTATGTGGACGTGTCTCCTGATGACACTCAGCTCTGTGTGGACGTGTCTCCTGATGACACTCAGCTCTATGCGGACGTGTCTCCTGATGACACTCAGCTCTATGTGGACGTGTCTCCTGATGACACTCAGCTTTATGTGGACGTGTCTCCTGATGACACTCAGCTCTATGTGGACGTGTCTCCTGATGACACTCAGCTCTATGTGGACGTGTCTCCTGATGACACTCAGCTCTATGTGGACGTGTCTCCTGATGACACTCAGCTCTATGTGGACATGTCTTATGATGACACTCAGCTCTATGTGGACGTGTCTCCTGATGACACTCAGCTTTATGTGGACATGTCTCCTGATGACACTCAGCTCTATGTGGACATGTCTCCTGATGACACTCAGCTCTATGCGGACGTGTCTCCTGATGACACTCAGCTCTATGTGGACGTGTCTCCTGATGACACTCAGCTCTATGCGGACGTGTCTCCTGATGACACTCGTGTCTCCTGATGACACTCAGCTCTATGTGGATGTGTCTCCTGATGACACTCAGCTCTATGTGGACGTGTCTCCTGATGAGACTCAGCTCTGTGTGGACGTGTCTCCTGATGACACTCAGCTCTATGTGGACATGTCTCATGATGACACTCAGCTCTATGTGGACGTGTCTCCTGATGACACTCAGCTCTATGTGGACGTGTCTCCTGATGACACTCAGCTCTATGTGGACGTGTCTCCTGATGACACTCAGCTCTATGCGGACGTGTCTCCTGATGACACTCAGCTTTATGTGGACGTGTCTCCTGATGACACTCAGCTCTATGTGGACATGTCTCCTGATGACACTCAGCTCTATGCGGACGTGTCTCCTGATGACACTCGTGTCTCCTGATGACACTCAGCTCTATGTGGACGTGTCTCCTGATGACACTCAGCTCTATGTGGACGTGTCTCCTGATGAGACTCAGCTCTGTGTGGACGTGTCTCCTGATGAGACTCAGCTCTGTGTGGACGTGTCTCCTGATGACACTCAGCTCTATGTGGACGTGTCTCCTGATGACACTCAGCTCTATGTGGACGTGTCTCCTGATGACACTCAGCTCTATGTGGACGTGTCTCCTAATGACACTCAGCTCTATGTGGACGTGTCTCCTGATGACACTCAGCTCTATGTGGACGTGTCTCCTGATGACACTCAGCTTTATGTGGACGTGTCTCCTGATGACACTCAGCTCTATGTGGACGTGTCTCCTGATGACACTCAGCTCTATGTGGACGTGTCTCCTGATGACACTCAGCTCTATGTGGACGTGTCTCCTGATGACACTCAGCTCTATGTGGACGTGTCTCCTGATGACACTCAGCTCTATGTGGACATGTCTCATGATGACACTCAGCTCTATGTGGACGTGTCTCCTGATGACACTCAGCTTTATGTGGACATGTCTCCTGATGACACTCAGCTCTATGTGGACATGTCTCCTGATGACACTCAGCTCTATGCGGACGTGTCTCCTGATGACACTCAGCTCTATGTGGACG
This sequence comes from Notolabrus celidotus, assembly GCF_009762535.1. Classification (NCBI taxonomy): domain Eukaryota; kingdom Metazoa; phylum Chordata; class Actinopteri; order Labriformes; family Labridae; genus Notolabrus; species Notolabrus celidotus. Next base: position 38,659,956 of record NC_048275.1, on the reverse strand, counting down.
TGTCTCCTGATGACACTCAGCTCTATGCGGACGTGTCTCCTGATGACACTCGTGTCTCCTGATGACACTCAGCTCTATGTGGATGTGTCTCCTGATGACACTCAGCTCTATGTGGACGTGTCTCCTGATGAGACTCAGCTCTGTGTGGACGTGTCTCCTGATGACACTCAGCTCTATGTGGACATGTCTCATGATGACACTCAGCTCTATGTGGACGTGTCTCCTGATGACACTCAGCTCTATGTGGACGTGTCTCCTGATGACACTCAGCTCTATGTGGACGTGTCTCCTGATGACACTCAGCTCTATGCGGACGTGTCTCCTGATGACACTCAGCTTTATGTGGACGTGTCTCCTGATGACACTCAGCTCTATGTGGACATGTCTCCTGATGACACTCAGCTCTATGCGGACGTGTCTCCTGATGACACTCGTGTCTCCTGATGACACTCAGCTCTATGTGGACGTGTCTCCTGATGACACTCAGCTCTATGTGGACGTGTCTCCTGATGAGACTCAGCTCTGTGTGGACGTGTCTCCTGATGACACTCAGCTCTATGTGGACATGTCTCCTGATGACACTCAGCTCTATGTGGACGTGTCTCCTGATGACACTCAGCTCTATGTGGACGTGTCTCCTGATGAGACTCAGCTCTATGTGGACATGTCTCATGATGACACTCAGCTCTATGTGGACGTGTCTCCTGATGAGACTCAGCTCTGTGTGGACGTGTCTCCTGATGACACTCAGCTCTATGTGGACATGTCTCATGATGACACTCAGCTCTATGTGGACGTGTCTCCTGATGACACTCAGCTCTATGTGGATGTGTCTCCTGATGACACTCAGCTCTATGTGGACGTGTCTCCTGATGACACTCAGCTCTATGTGGACATGTCTCCTGATGACACTCAGCTCTATGTGGACATGTCTCCTGATGACACTCAGCTCTATGTGGACATGTCTCCTGATGACACTCAGCTCTATGCGGACGTGTCTCCTGATGACACTCAGCTCTATGCGGACGTGTCTCCTGATGACACTCAGCTTTATGTGGACGTGTCTCCTGATGACACTCAGCTCTATGTGGACGTGTCTCCTGATGACACTCAGCTCTATGCGGACGTGTCTCCTGATGACACTCAGCTCTATGTGGACATGTCTCCTGATGACACTCAGCTCTATGTGGACGTGTCTCCTGATGACAGTCAGCTCTATGTGGACGTGTCTCCTGATGACAGTCAGCTCTATGTGGACGTGTCTCCTGATGACACTCAGCTCTATGTGGACGTGTCTCCTGATGACACTCAGCTCTATGTGGCCATGTCTCCTGATGATGACACTCAGCTCTATGTGGCCCCATGTCTCCTGATGATGACACTCAGCTCTATGTGGCCCCATGTCTCCTGATGATGACACTCAGCTCTATGTGGCCCCATGTCTCCTGATGATGACACTCAGCTCTATGTGGCCATGTCTCCTGATGACACTCAGCTCTATGTGGACATGTCTCCTGATGACACTCAGCTCTATGTGGACGTGTCTCCTGATGACACTCAGCTCTATGCGGACGTGTCTCCTGATGACACTCAGCTCTATGCGGACGTGTCTCCTGATGACACTCAGCTCTATGTGGCCATGTCTCCTGATGATGACACTCAGCTCTATGTGGCCCCGTGTCTCCTGATGATGACACTCAGCTCTATGTGGCCCCGTGTCTCCTGATGATGACACTCAGCTCTATGTGGCCCCATGTCTCCTGATGATGACACTCAGCTCTATGTGGCCCCATGTCTCCTGATGATGACACTCAGCTCTATGTGGACATGTCTCCTGATGACACTCAGCTCTATGTGGACGTGTCTCCTGATGACACTCAGCTCTATGCGGACGTGTCTCCTGATGACACTCAGCTCTATGCGGACGTGTCTCCTGATGACACTCAGCTCTATGCGGACGTGTCTCCTGATGACACTCAGCTCTATGCGGACGTGTCTCCTGATGACACTCAGCTCTGTGTGGACGTGTCTCCTGATGACACTCAGCTCTATGTGGACGTGTCTCCTGATGACACTCAGCTCTATGTGGACGTGTCTCCTTTTATGTAGGGTTTAACAATTTTATTAATTACTTTTGCAATTATATTGATTTAAATGTTGCTTTATTATTTCATTAATTTTAACTTTTTTATTTTATTCTATTTGTATTAATGGTTCTTGTGGCCAAGGCTTTCCTTTTTCACTTTACAAAATGTTTTCTTTAGAAATATTATTTGTGTTCAATATTTGAAAAAAATACAAAAGGAGGTTTAAAAGGTTCCAAATAACACGGGCTATAAAGGTGGAGTCTGGGGTTTGAATCCCACATGGAGCTAAGAATATACAGCTTACATTTTTCACACTGAGACAGGTCAAGTTTCTTTTTCTGGATGATTCCTATTTTAGTCTGATCCAACTTTTTTAATATTCATACTGCATAGTACTGTACACAAACACAACAAGCTTTTAGTTTACCTCTTCAAAATAATGCGTCTGCACTGTTTATTGTCATTTTTAAAATATTTATTGCTTAATGTGCTGAGAAAAATAATCCAAGATAAAGCTGCAGGTGGTGATGAACAGGCCCTGGCACTTTGGTGTGCAGCAGCTGTTGGTTGTGCAGCAGCTGTGACTTATCACCAGAGGGTGGTGCTGTCACTACTGAATGTATATGAAGAGCTGTTCAGGTCCAGACTATCAGCTTGTGTAAATGTTAGCACAGAGAACAGTCTAACACTGGCTTTAACCCTTTAAAGGGCACTCATTGAAATACTTTGAAATTCAAAAGTTCAACCCTAGTGTTATTGGAGGACATAACAAGACTATTTAACATTTGTGACATTTTTAAAAATGTTTTATTTTCATGTAGAAAATCGAGGTCAACGAAGTTACCAAATATAGTTCCTTGCCCTGTAGTGGTAAAAAAAAAATCAAAGAATAGTGTATATGAGAAATACAAGAAAAATCATGTCGGGGTGAAAAGAACATTTATTTAACAACATTAGAACATGAGAACATAACATAGAACATGGAGTGGGGGGCAATATCCAGGTTGCAGGTGGGTGTGACAAAGTTAGGGTCTGTCACATCATCATCATCGTCCTCTTCATCATCGTCACTGATGGCAGGGTGGGCTGGCACAACAACATTCTCCTTCCTTTTGCCATAAAACATCTGTGCAGACATTGCGTACCATTTAGACACACACAATAAAACAGAAATTGTATTAAAATGTATTCTTTATTTATTTATATTATTTCATCATCAGTAGGGCTGCAAGAATTAATTATTTTACAATTATATATCAGTTTATCAGTACCTATAGGTGCACTTCACGTCACCTCAGGTTTCTGTTGAACTGTTTCTTACTACATTTGTGCGCTCAACTCTGACACAAGGAGGGCGTATGTCCCAAAATGTATATATCATACTAACTCTAGTTATTACTTGAACAGGGCGTATGATCAAATATGATGCCTACATTTTTCATGCCATAATTGCACTTATTTCACCAATTTGTCCCCAAACAACACACGTGTCATCACTTAGCACAACTAGTGTAGCATAAAATGCTTGAGTTTTGTCAACTTACCATGGTTTGTTTTGATGTTGCACCTTATTTACTGAAGTGGGCGGAGCCGGTAATGCATCTTTTTCCAACTTCAGAGTATAAAGAAAGTTTTTAGTGTTCCAGGATTCTGCTGATTGGTCAAATTCCACGTTGGGGCATTCTGTGACGTAGAGTGATTTTTGCTGATTGGCTGGGTGTAAATCACATGCCTCTCAACCTCACTGTAAAGTAGGGGGGGGTGCCATTTTGGGTGTGTGTGGAAGTTACCAAATATGGTTCCTCACCCCATAAAGGACAGCAGGTGGGCCATGACTGAGTTATCACCTGTGTTCACGGAACGACACCAACCCTGTTAGATCAGACACTGTGTGGAAAAGTTGGTGTCCGTATTCCCACAGGGTGGCGCTATGACTGCAGTTGGAAATCTGCATATAGTTGTGTTCATTTTTCAGATTTTTCAGCAGTCACAAAGGGAGTACCTCAAGGCTCGATTTTAGGTCCAGTTTTGTTTACTATTTATATTAACAATGTTGTTTCTTCTTCTATGGTAAATGGTAAATGGACTTGTACTTATATAGCGCTTTTCTAGTCTGTTTGACCACTCAAAGCGCTTTTACATTACTTGTCATATTCACCCATTCATACCCATTCACTCACTGATGGTAGAGACTGCTATGTAGTGAGGGACCATCAGTGTTAGCTAATCTCATTCATTCACATTCACACACCTCTGAACAACAGAGGGAGCAATTTGGGGTTCAGTGTCTTGCTCAAGGACACTTCGGCATGTGACTGCTGGAGCTGGGATCAAACCGCCAACCTTCTGGTTGATAGACGACCGACTCTACCAACTGAGCCACAGTCTATATGCTGATGACACTGCACTGTATTGTTTTGATGATTCTGTTCAACTTGCAGTCAGTCATTTATGAGACAATTTATAAGATACCCTGGATGACTTAAAGCTAGGGATGTAACTCCACACTCAACCCACGATTCGATTTGAATTCCCGATTTTTGGTCCACGATACGATTCACTCACGATTCTCTAACGATTTTCAAGAAAACTGGATTGAACTCAAAATTTAAATAACTATTATTTTATTTCAGTTCTCAGATATGGACAGTTGGGGTATATATTTGTTTTCTTATATTTCTTTGTAAACAAAGTAATCCTTTTTCATTTTTAAGGTGTGTTGTTACTAAAATAAAACCACTGCACACTTTTTTTCAGCACCTTGAAAAAAAAACTAAAATCACCGTACAAAAATACCTTGTTGGAAAATTTCAGAACAATTATAGAGAAATGGGAAAAGAAAAATTCCCAAATGAAAGTATTAAATATTAAACAAATAAGGTCAATCTCTTTAAATTAGGGATGTCAATTTCAAATATTTTCCGTGATCAATCTTTGGAAATGTTAATGATCAATTATAGTTTCATCATTAAAAAAATGTTTTCCATGTCAAAAATAATGACAAATGTGTTTTTTTCCCCTAAATCAAATGTTCCTTCACGATACAGTGTATATTACTGAGGGTATTAAACAGCTAGGGATCAAAATGTTAACACACTGAATATCAACGTGAGGAGCAGGTTTATAAATAATCTCTGTGGACGCATAGTCATAGGGCCCGATCTACTAAAGGTTTGCGTGCATAAAACACGTGCAAAGCTGACATACTAAGCGGGTGCACCGAGGATTGCGTCTGTCAAATGAGCAAAATAGCACACTCTATCCATTTAGCGTGTTTGCCTTCATGAATATGCAGAATACATGTAGATCATCAGAACATGCAAAATACTGGGAGGAGGAGATGCAAATGTAATCATTTAGCACACGCAATGTGATTTATCAAACCTGAAGCAGATAGCGAGCGCTGTTTTTGCGTCTGTATTTAGCACATTTGAAAGGCAGGTGCAAACTGGCACAGTGTTACGCACACATGGCAGTCACAAAAAGGAGCCATGCCATATCTCCTGTGGAGAAACTCCTTGTAACACTTCATTTTATTGTGATAGAAAGACAATAAAACCACACAAATTCAAAGCAGTTCAGCACCACGGATAGCGACCGCATCATCCTGACACCCACTTTAACTTTTTCATATAATGAGAGCACAGTAGGTCACTGTATCAACAGATATAAAGTTTAGTCAAATTGGCACAGCGGCTCACATGTTCACATACACACAAAAACTCAATATGAAGTACTCGGCCTACTCACCACTGTTTGGACGAGCCTTAAGCTCCGCAGACTTGTCCGCAGTGCGCTGTATGTCCATTTTCTTTGCTCTTGCTCAATGAACAATGTGGCAAGTATACTCAGTCTCTCCTGTCCCACCGTGCTCCTCAATGGGTTTTTAATTCGTTTTAACTTGGAGGATGAGCGCTCAGAAGTTGTGCTGGAAGTGACGGGAAGAGTAAAAAATAACAGGAGGGTGCAAACCTCACTGCTGGGTGGTTGACAATGAGCATTTTTGCCAGATCCCTAATAGACTTTTGCTTTGGTATCTGGTCCCTGAAAGAGGTTCTAAAATAAAGCAGTTGGTCAGGGAAGCTGGGGGCGATGTCCAGACTGTGGTGCTCACTAAGCCATTTAAGCTGGTGAATCTTTGGGACAGTTGCTGGATGATGATATCAAGACAGGCATTAAAAATGTTCACCCAAAAGTTGCTCTCTGCGTCAGTGAGGCGACGGTCTTCATCAAAGTTACGCCTAACTTGTCTGGCCCTGGTTGTTTCAAAACTGCGATTGACTTCCCAATTAAGTAGCTAGAGCAAGAGTGGCAGACTTTTGAACTGATTAAATGTGTCCAATATTAGAGATTTTATTAAGTTTATTAAGTTTTTCCTTTTTTCTTCTGCGGATATTTTGCCATATTCTTTTTATTTCATCGGCAGATCTTCTGTTTTTTCTCACAGCATTCACCTTTTCACAGGCCTGATAAAAACGCTGAGATGTCTCTGCTGGAGTTCACCGATGTGTTTATTTGCGTCCTCCACTAAAACCTCCAACTCCATGGCTTCAAACTTCATTTTTCGTTCACGGCCACTCTGCTCTCCAAATCTATCCATGGGGACAGCTGATTTAGCACACGCAAAATCCTAATTTAAGGGCGGTTCGTTCCACTTTTGCACTTGTTATCATTTGCGCACGCAATCATAGTAGATCACCCGCAACACGCCCAGAAATAGCACGTGCAATGTTTTAGTTTGCACACGCAATAAAGCGCTCATTATTTGAGATCTTAGTAGATCAGGCCCTCAGAGTGAAGACTCAGACTACAACATGTGGATTTACTGCAACAGGACGACTGAACAGAATCAGATTTCAGACTCACAGGGTCCAGTTTTCTCCTTCTTATTGAGAATAATAATAATTTAAACGCAGTAAGGTGTCAGCCAGGAGCGAAACCGGGTCAGAATCAGTCCAGGGGTGGAGAAAAAAAGCGCTCGTGGAGACCTGCCACTCACAAAGTCATGTTTTTTATCAAAAAGTCTCGATTTTTTTTTTTAGAGCAGGGTTTGTGCCCCTAGTGGACAAATGGAGAGTAGCATGAATTTGGCGCTATCTGGTGTTCAATGGTAAAAATCGAAATTTGAGGTCCCTGTGGTTTGGTTCACAACAATGAGTAACTTGGAACATTTTTTTCTGATGTAGTAGTTACAGGATAAAAAAAAAAAAAATTTGAATGGGTTTCAATGGCTGCCATTTTTGGCTTAAGGACACGAACGTGAGTAAATGAGTAAACTGGAAGACATTAGACTTACCAAATCATATATGTAAAAATTTTGCAAATTGACCCAAAAAACTCCACTGTCTTTAATATCATGCCCCAAGCTTAGAAAAAAAAAACCAAACACAACAGGCCAATATTGCGAATGACAAAAATGGGCAAGGGCTTACAGAGGGTTAAAAATTAAATCCCGATACAAATTAAGTTGTATCCATTTTAATCCACCCTTATTTGTATCGATTTTTACCAATTTTCGATATACTGTTACATCCCTTCTTAAAGCTGGTACTTAATGTGACAAAATAAAAGTGATGCTGTTCTCCAGAGCCAGAACAATAGAGCAGAATGATGTAAGTATAGTTACAAGAACAGGATTCAGAACTGAGAGAGTCACAGAATCTAAATATCTATGCATTGATAAAAACCTCACATTTAATATTCACATCAGTACTCTTTCAGACAGACTCTGAGAGGAAGAGGGCTGTGGAGGCTGTTTTCATGTCAGTCTTGGACTACGGGGAAATAATCTGTTGAAACACATCTTCCTCAACCCTCAAACGCCTCGACTCCATTCATCACTCTGCATTAAGATTTAAAACAGGTGACCCCTATAACACACATCAGTGTGTTCTGTACAATAAGGTTGGCTGGTCCTCTCTCCAGGAGAGATGGAATATTCATCACCATCTTTTTATATTTAAAATGACCACCATACCTCACTGAACTTTTTAACTACACAGATCGTTTGTATCAGACTCAAACCTCAAACCAGCTGCTTCTACATGTTCCTCCATTAAAACATCCCATAATTCCCCCTCATTAGTTTCATGTTGGGTCCAAACATACAGAACAGACCATGTGAAAATGAATAATGAGGAGAGGAATATGTCAAAGGCTATGAACAACATTCTAAGTATACAGAGCTTATATGCAAATAGATATATATTCTTTACTTTTTGTCTTTACAATCACACACTGGACATCATCCCAAATTAAAGTAGAAGATAGAAGCATTACAAATGTCATTACTGTAACATTCATTTTCATGGCTTTTTGTTCCTCTTCTCATTCTTTCACTGACGTTTCTGAAAAGATCACAATATTAACTCTGTTGACTACTGAAGGATTCTAAAGAGTCCAGATCTTACCTGAATGAAGTCCCTGCTCTGTGTCTGATGTTTCTCTGCTTCTCCACCGTCTACAGTGATCACTTTAAGGTATTACGTCCACCAGGTTCCTCAATTTATCTCTGGTCTCTTTTAAAGAAGTCAATAAAATGATTCAGATATGATAATGTGTTTTTTGAGGAAGAGATTGCATCACAAGCACAAACCATGTGAAGTAAAGCAGAGGCCTTTTATCACATGAGTTTCATCTCCTCCTACAAAGAGACAACCCAGGAAATGTACTTTATTAGTTAATATATATTACATCCTTTTAAAGTGTGTGTTCCACTGAAAGCTGAAGGCAGGGGTTTGTATAAGAGGTGCCGGCTGTAACTTCAGAACACTTTGGCTTCTTAAAGTTGAATTCTGAAAAAGTGAAATTATAGACCCTGTTTTAAACAGGCATCAAATAATCCTGTCCTCCTGCTCCGTCCACTCCTTGGTGGACAGGGGAGATAACCATCGGTATCTGTTGGCCTCCAGTTTTGCAGTTGTCAGGAAATAGGTGAGGGGATTGCTGTCAGGGATAAGTGTGAAGGGAAGCTTTAGTAGGGGGTTCTGATGGTTGAGTCACAGACTGCTGGTTATTGACACTTTGTTTTGCACTCAGTTCAACCAGCACAGTCTTTGTGGGTATTACTACATCATGCCCAGTCTCATTGTGCAACACAACTGGAAGTCGACTGAAGTGCATTGAGACAACTGGTTACCAACAACCCACAGGTCAAAGAAGAACGCCCTGAGATGGGATGAACCATGGATATGGGACACAGCATTATCTATCTTGACAATGTGCTCTTCCACTACCTTCTGAACCTCAGGTGGGTTGAACATGTAGCCTGAAAGGGTGAGTGGATGCGTCACTGTGGCAGGAGGCACAAAGAAAGAAGGAAAGTCACTGGTCAGGCTTGGCAGGGTTTTAATCTGTTCTGTATTGCCATCCACTGAAGTGTCTTTGAGTGGACATTTTACTTCATGTTCCCTTGGAGATTGAAACACTTGTTAGCTTTTCCAGTCAGATATAATCTCAGATATAATCTCAGCTCCTGAAGGGGCTTGAGAAAGTTTTTCTAGCTCCTCTAGCAGAGGATGGTGCTGCACAACATGAAGTGGGCGGGACAGATGCTGGAAATCCTGAATGCTATTGGTTGTCTGGGGTTATGACGGAGGAGTTGATTATACGACAGGAGAGGCACAGAGTGTGGGAATGTTTGGATCAGTTGGACAACAAGAACTATTCCAGAGGGACCCATTGTACCTAGGTTACACTTGCATCTCTCCACTGGCTCTCTGTCCGTTTTAGAATTGATTTTGAGGTTTAACTGATCACTTTAAAAGCTTGTCTGGTTTTGCCTCGAGTCTAAAGTCTAGAAATGCAGAACCTTTATGAACCATCTTGCTGCCTTAGATCCTCGGATGGAGCTCTTCTAATAGTTCAAAGTCAAGACTTGAATCTAGAGGAATTTCTGCTTGTGCCATCCAAGTGGCCACCTCCGGCCGTGAGAAATGAACAGAGAGTCTAAAAACTGCAGTTCCTCGAGTGTCCACTTGTGACGCTGGCCCCAAAGAACCAGAAACCACATACACACCCATTCAAAGAGCCAGTCTTTACAGCAGAAATAAACATGTTTACAGCCTGGTTTAAAAGACGGTTCAGGTCTGAACAGTTCATTTCTCTGTCGGCACACACTGTACGGGGTGAACCGTTTTATAACTCAGAATTTTTCGATGATATACTGTATATATCTTGAGATGATTTGTTTTCCATAATTAGAGGCACAGCTGACTTAATTAACAGTCGGGAACACTGTAGCTGTTAGCCAGGAAGCTAAAGGCCCGCCTTTTTACCTCACACTAACTCCACAGCATGATCGGCTTCAGAACAGGGCTTTAGGAACAGATTGGTGATGTCACTCAGACTAGGTCTGTTTATTATACAGACTATGGGGCCATCAGGGACCCTCTACACCAAAACGACCTTCCAGTGGGGAACAGGTGTGCAGGAACTGTGACATCTTTTGAGTCACTTATTAAAACTCACCTTCATTCCAATGACTTTGTGTGATTCTACCTTTTTAATTAAAGTCATTTAGTATTCATTAGTTTTGTTTAATCTCTCTGTCATTGATTCTTTTTAATGCTCCTGATCTATTTATCTGTTTGTTCTTCTTCTGATGTTCTGTCTTCCTGTCTCTAACCTCTTTTATGTATTTCTTTTACTTTTACGTCTTACTGTTCCACATCTTTTTATGTTTTGTAGGATGTCAGGGGAGAATTGCCACTTACAGTGGATAGCGAAAGTCTACACCCCCCTGTTAAAGTGCCAGGATTTGTGATGTAAAAAAATGAGACTAAGATAAATCATGTCAGAACTTTTTCCACCTTTAATGTGACCTATAACATGAACAATTCAACTGAAAACAAAATTAAAATCTTTTAGGAGTAGGAATAAAAAATAAAAAGCTAAAATAATGTGGTTGCATAAGTGTACACACCCTTTAACTATTACTTTGTTTAAGCACCTTTTGATTTTATTACAGCACTCTGTTTCATTTTTTTGTAGGTCTCTATTATCATGGCACATCTTGACGTGGTGATATTTTCCCATTCCTCTTTACAAAAAAGCTCCAAAATCATCAGCCCTCCTCAGACCACCCCACATATATTTAACTGGATTCAGGTCTGGACTCTGGCTGGGCCATTCCAAAACTTGAATCTTCTTCTGGTGAAGCCATGCTTTTGTTGATTTGGATGTATGCTTTGGTTTGTTGTCGTGTTGAAAGTTGAAATTCCTCTTCATCTTCATCTTTCTAACGGAGGTCTGGAGGTTTTGTGTTAAACTGACTGGTGTTTGTAACTGTTCATACTTCCCTCCACCTTGACTTTGGCCCTGGTTCCAGCTGAAGAAAAACAGGCCCTGGTGTTCTTTATGTGATGTGCAGTGTTGTTTTTATGACAAACATACCTTTTGGAATTATGGCCAAAAAGTTCAACCTTGGTTTCATCAGACCATAAAACATTTGATGCTTTTGGGAGACTTCATGTGTGTTTTTGAAACATGTTGCTGGGCTTGGATGTTTTTCTTCATAAGAAAAGTCTTCCGTCTTGCCACCCTACCCATAGCAGAAACATATGAAGAATAGGAGAGATGTTGTCACATGTAGTACACAGACAGTACTAGTCAGAAATCCCTGCAGCTCCTTTAATGTTGCTGTAGACCTCTTGGAAGCCTCCCTGAACAGTTTTCTTCTGGTCTTTTCATCAGTGTTGGAGGGATGTCCAGTTCTTGGTACTGTCACTGATGTGCCATTGACCCTTTACCCCTCAGAAGGCTGTGCCTTTTTCCAGGTCTTCACTGGAAATAAGAATTTGTTCTTAATGACTTACCTGGTTAAAAAAAAGGTTAAATAAATAAAAATAAAAGTGCCGTATTTTCTCCACTTGATGATGACGGTCTTCCCTGTGGTCCATGGTAGATCTAATGTGTTTATTAACATGTTTGTACCCTTCTCCTGACTGATACCTTTCAACAATGAGATCCCTGTGATGATTTGGAAGCTCTCTGTGGACCATGGCTTTTGCTGAAATATGAACTGAGGACATGTGATGAAAATCCTCCTAGAACAGCTGATCTTTATTGGGATTAATCAAAGTCACTTTAAATTCTGACAGGTGTATACTGACTACTATTTGTCATGAGTTTGAATGTGATTGGTTAATTCTGAACACAGCCACATCCCCAGTTATAAGAGGGTGTGTACACTTATGTAACCACATTATTCTTATTATTATTATTTTAATTCTTCCCCCTAAAAGATTTAAGGGGTGTTTAGACATTCGCTATCCACTGTAGGGTGTAATATAAAAATATATGAATATGTTTTTATAAAATATATGAACTTACAGAGAAACTTGTGTGCAATAAAAATGACCACACTTCCTGTTGAACATAAAGTAAAGACAACAACAACAACACTTTGAACAATAGTTCAAATGAGCTCTTCTGTTAGAATCTTCTTACAACAAGGACAAAGAAAATAAATAACATAACCAAACAAAACACCACAACTGTGGCTAGAAATACCTGTGGCAGCAGCATAACCACAACACACACACACACACACACTCAGACACACTCAGACACACACACACACTCAGACACACACACACACTCAGACACATACACACACACACACACACACACACACACACAAACACACACATGCGCGCACATACACACTCAGACACACAAACACAAACATGCAGGCACATACACACACACAAACACACACATGCACGCACATACACACACACACACACACACACACACTCAGACACACTCAGACACACACACACACACACACTCAGACACACACATGCAGGCACATACACACACACAAACACACACATGCGCGCACATACACACTCAGACACACACACACAAACACAAACATGCAGGCACATACACGCACACAAACACACATGCATGCACATACACACACAAACACACACACATGCAGGCACATACACACACACATGCAGGCACATACACACACACAAACACACACATGCACGCACATACACTAGCACTCACACGCGCACACACACACACACACACATACACACACACACACAACATGGTGAACTGAGTTTACAACATTCTGTTTTTCTGCTTCCCTCTTTGCAGCAGTTCCTATTTTTCATGAAACCTCTGATGTGTTATCTTTCTCTACAGAGCAGGGATGACTGTGCTCAGGTGTTTCTGTTGGTCAGCATGATAACGTGAAACAACAAAACTGACGACTCACGCCCAGGCCTTCTTGGCTGTGTGTCTCTTTCCCGTAAAGAGGAAGTCATTTTGGGAGTGGAGCTTGATCAGCTCTGCTGTGTTCTCTTCCGTCCCTGTTAATGAGGAGATAAGACTGCACTGGATTACTCCTCAGGTGGTAACAAACACCCGAATGCATCAAGCCATCAAACACATCATTTCACACTTGATGACATGTATAGAGCTCTATGACATGTCTGTGTGTGTGAATGCTAAACGATAGAGTTCATTTGGTCTTGATGTTAGCAGCCACATGAGTGCTTCCTGATGTCGCCCAGGTTAAGCCTTCACGGTTTTCTCCACCAGTTTATGGATCAGTACAGCAAAGGCTGTGATAAACAAGTCCCCTTTGTTTCACAACATGTCTTGTATGTTTGATGAAACCTCTCTTTAACCAGGATCTCCCATTGAGAGTTCCAAACAACACAACATGAAGAACACACAACGATCATCCTTGATGACGGTCGATCATTTGTTTAGTGATATTAATGTGTCAGATTGAGCTTTGTTAAATCATAATAAAATGATCTGTTTGGACGCAGCTGATCGTGAAATTAATGAAACAACAAAGGAGGTTATTCATAGAGGTAACTACAGACACTTCACTGTTCACATTTTTAGTATCCTCACCCTCTTGCATTACATATTGATTGTTTTAGGAGTAAAATGTGGGGTTTTTGGGGTGGGGGGTGTGGGTTGGGTGGACCGGTTTTATACTGGGGGGGGGGGGGCAGATTGTGGTGCAGTAGTGCGCTGCGGCTCTCCCCCCTCTCTCCCGCCCCCCATCTGCCCCCCCCCCTATTTTAATGCACCTCACTAGATACTGATATAGGTAAAGATATAGGGTCGGGGGGGCGGGTTTTATACGGGGGGGGGGGCAGCGGATTGTGATGCAGTAGTGCACTACGGCTCTCCCCCCTCTCTCCCGCCTCCCTTCCTGCCCCCCCTATTTTAATCCACCTCACTAGCAAACATACATACAACAAAAAAACAAACAAAACAAAATTCAAATCATATCACACACACACAGTTCAGGTTTGGCGGGGCCTTAGTGTTTGGCTCGGCCCTACTCGTTGGGGGCCCATCGGGGCTGGGTGGGTGGCTGGTGTCCCTGTCATCCTCCGCCCCCCTGCTGCCCCCTCCCCTGTGGGGGCCTGGTCCTCAGCTGCCCTCGGGGCCGGGTTTCCCGGGGTTCCCTCGCGGTCCTCTTGGGGGGGTGGGGTGGTGCGCAGCTGGGGGGTGTTACTACGGCAGCCATTGGGGTGTCCCTCCATGCCCCCGCGGCCTGGTCCATCAGTCGTAGGGCGTGGGTGGGGGGCGTGGCGAGGGGGAGTGGTCGGGCCGTCTGGGGGGGGCAGGTGGGATTGGCCCTGCCGCCTCCGCCCTCCCCCCGCTCCGGCGCGCCGGTTGGTGGGCTCTGGTCCTGCCCGTCTGCCTGGCTGTCTGCTCCTGGTGCCGGGCCCCCTCGGCCCTGGTGGCTCCTTTGGCTCCGTCTTGGGGGGCTGTGGGGGTGGTGTTGTGGGGGTGTCCCTTGGGGGGGGCTGCGGGATCTCTCCCCCGTCGCCCCCCTTTCCTCCTACTGGGTGACCTGGGGGTCGCCCTGGGTGCTCCGGCGGTACCTGCTTGCTTCCGGTCTGGGTCCTTGGCTTGTCCCCTGGCCTGGGTCTCCCGCGGCGGGTTGGGTCCTTCGGTCTGACTGCTCTCGCGGCCCGGGTGCTGGGCCGTACCGCTCGGCTGGTCTGACCCAGGTGGTTTCATCTGGACGTTTGCCGGTCCAGTTATCCAGACGCCTCTGCTACCGGCTTGTATCTTAGCTGCGGGAGCTATCATTTCGCCACAGAAATTGCCTAAGTTACTCATCAAGAGGAGCTACAAGTTGCCGACTGAAGACCCCTTTTTTCTTCGGTAGGACCACTCATTGCTCTAGTTTTCCTTAAAACTATGGCTCCACTCACCTCTTCCTCCGGCTGTGTCAGCTGTGCTCGCCTATTCGATAAAGTAGCTGAGCTGGAAAAAAGGATATCCACTCTTTACCAGATCCATGAGGCAGAAAAGTTTATGGATACTATAATATTTGGTCCAGCACAAACTGACTGTACCCAGGTGCAGAACGCCTCGGTCCTTTTTCCTGCCGCTGACCATGGCGACACCGCCGGTGCCGTCTTGTCCTTGTCCCCCGCTGCTGACCAACCTGCTGCTGATGCTCCTCATCCGGCTGCCGTTACCGATAATCCCTGGACACGGCTTGGGGCCAGACCCAAAACCGTGGTCAGCTCCACACCATCATCCCATCAGGAGCACTGGTCCCAGGTCGGTGGTCGTGGCGGAGGAGGGAGACGCTCCTGTCAGGCACCTCCGCACTTCAATATCCAACTGGAGAACAAATTTAACATCCTGGATCCTCGGGAGTTTCCTCCACTAGCTGCAAACACCCAGCTTCCAACCGATCTGCCTATCAGTCCTTCCCGTGGATGCTTCAACTCACCAGTTAAGCCTCCTGTCAAACCCCTGCTCGCTGCGAACAGGACTCGCCGCTCCTTGCCGCTCTTCACACCTGCGCCGCGGCGGGCTCTGGGCCGCCGCTTGGACCGCTCTGACCGCTCTGACCGCTCTGACCGCTCTTCTCAATTTACGAGACCTTCGCGGGTTGAAGACTCTCCGCTACCTGCTCCTCCACCTGCTACACTTATCATCGGAGACTCCATCGTGAAGAATGTGAAGCATAAAACAGCTGCCACCTTTTGCTTTCCCGGAATTAAGGTGATCGACCTGCTGGAAAATCTCCCCAGCATCATGGCGAAACATCCTCTGGCCAGGGATGTTGTGGTACACGTCGGCTGTAATGACATTCCTAATCAGTCCTCAGAACTACTAAAGAAGGACTTTAATGAACTCCTGGACTCCATTGTTTCACACGGGAAAAGAGTGTTTATTAGCGGACCTATCCCTCCGCATAACCGCGGCATGGGCCGCTTCACTCGCACGCTGAGCCTGCATACCTGGCTCAAATCTGCATGTGCCACACGCAATGTAGAGTTCATTGATAATTTCAATCTATTTTGGAAACGCCCGCCCCTTTTTCACCCAGATGGCATCCACCCCAATGGCCTAGGCTCGCGCACTCTAGCCGACAATATTTTTTACTCCATCTGGACCTCGTCCTCTCATTGACTGTCTGCATACCCTTACATGGTCGTTTCCGGTCACAACTATCGATCGTCTCCCTGCAATACAAACTCCAATAGCCCCCCCTCTCGGTTTGAGCGTGATCCATGCTCTCTGAGTCTCCCCTGTATCATACATCCTATTAAGTCAAATGAAAACCCTGGTCCTTCAGCCTTGCAATCTGTAAATGAACCACTGTCTCAGTTGACCTCTATCTGTACTTTAAGTCCCTCAAGTTTCAAGAACAGGAGAGGCCTGGGCTTAATTCACTTAAACATAAGGAGCATTCTTCAGCCTGAAAAACTTGACCAACTTAAAATCCTTGTGTCCCAAACTGATCCAGACATTATTGTGTTGTCTGAAACTTGGTTGAAATCTTCTGTGAATGATTCTGAGGTTGTTTTAAGTGATTTTAACCTTTTTAGAATGGATAGACAGTCAAGGGGAGGTGGTGTAGCCATTTACACAAGAGCCTCATTAAATTGTACTGTTCTTAATGCAGTAACAGTTGAAAAAGGTTTTGAGTTTTTGGCTTTGAAAGTAAATATTGCACATAATAATACTATTACTGTGATTGCTGTGTACAGACCTCCTTCTGCTGCCACTTCTGCTTTAAATGCATTGGCTGATCTTTTAGCTCCACATATAAATTCAGAGGTCATAGTTTTAGGTGATTTTAACTTAAACTGGTTGAGCTCCCCCTCTGATAACTTAAAACACATCTTTGAAAATTTAAACTTTGCACAGTTGATTACAGACCCCACTAGGCCAAATCTAAAGGACTCATCAAAGTCCACTCTGATTGACTTAATATTTACAAACAGATTAGATAAAATTACTGATTCTGGAGTGTTTGAACTTGGTTTCAGTGATCATTGTCCGATAGCTTGTATCAGAAATACCAAGTTACAAAAACAGTGTCCTCGCATGGTGGTAAGCCTTAATTTTAAACACTTTGTTGAGCAAGCCTTTCTCTCAGATCTTTGTAATAGTGACATTCATGCTACTGTTGAAATATCTGATGTTGACTTAGCTCTAAACCATTTTTGTAAATCTTTTAATTCTGTAGTTGACAAGCATGCACCCTTCAAACAACACAGGGTAAAAAATAGGTCCTCTCCCTGGTTCTCTGCTGAAATTTCAGCCCTGCTGAGAGAGAGAAATAGGGCCTGGGTCATCGCTAGGCGCTCTGGTGAACCCAGTCACTGGCTAACTTTCAGGCGCCTTAGAAATAAGTGCACCTCAACTATAAGGAAGGCTAAAACAAATTTTGATTTGCTTTTAATCCCCAACCCTCACTCAAATCCATCAAAATTCTGGAAGGTAATACATTCTATCAATCGAAAGTCCTCCCCCTCTTTACCCTCCCTTACTTCATCTGATGGAACAATAATAACAAACCAGAAAAATATCTGTACAGCCTTTAATGACCACTTTTATGCTGCTGGTAACCTATTTGAAGAAACTTATACAGGTCCCCCTCTGCCTTTTATCTATAATTCTTCTCAGATGATGCAAAGACCAAGATTTACTCTTCAGCCCATTTTTCCTGGTGATGTCTTCAATGCCTTAGTAGCATTGGACTCAAAGTATTCAATTGGGGAGGATAAACTTGAGCCCTACTTCTTGAAGCTTGCAGCCCCTATTATAGAGAGCTACATAACGTACATTTTCAACCTTTCAATTTCATGTGGTACAGTTCCCTTGCTTTGGAAGACTGCTTATATCACTCCATTACATAAAGGTGGTGAGACAGGTAATGTGAACAACTACAGGCCTATCTCTAAACTGTCATGTCTTTCAAAAATATTAGAATCTCTGGTGAATGATCAACTTAAAGCATATCTTTTCAATCATTCTATTATAAACTCTCACCAGTCTGGTTTTAGACAAAGGCATAGCACCATTACTGCTGCCACTCTTGTTTTAAATGACATTATCGCAGCCTTGGATAACAGGAAACACTGTGCAGCCGTCTTTATTGATCTTTCCAAAGCTTTCGACACAGTAAATCATGTAATGCTCTTAAAAATACTAGAAAATGCTGGTTTCGATAAAAATGCGTACAGCTGGTTCAAGAGCTATCTCTTGGGCAGACAGCAGTGTGTTGCCCAAGGAACTGTAAAGTCAGACTTGGTTGAAATTGTAAATGGTGTTCCACAAGGTTCTGTTCTAGGACCTGTTCTTTTTACTGTTTATATCAATGATATTGTGTCTGCTGTCTCAGATTGTAAAATTCATCTTTATGCTGATGACACAATTCTGTACTGTACTGCTGCTAATGCACAGTCTGCTGTGCATTCTGTCCAACACTGCTTCTCTGAATTAGAAGCTGCACTCACCCAACATAGGTTGGTCTTAAATGCTGAGAAAACAAAATTCATGCTCTTTTCCAGGTCCAAACATATTAATCTGAGTAAATTCATCATCAATTCCAATGCAGGCACCGAAATAGAAAGGGTGAAGATTTACAAATATCTCGGCATCTGGATCGACGAGAAAGTAACTTTTAAAAGTCATATTTTAAATTTGTCAAGTAGACTTCGACAAAAGATTGGCTTTTTTTCCAGGAACAAGTCCTGTTTTCCTCTCCACTGCAGGAAAACTCTGATAGAGGCAACATTTTTATCAGTCCTTGATTACGGTGACATATTGTACAGGCATGCTTCAGCCTCTACATTAAAGCCACTTGATGCTGTATTTCACTCTGCCCTACGTTTAATTACTGGTGATAGTTACAGCACTCATCATTGCATACTTTACCAAAAGGTGGGATGGTCTTCTCTGGCAGAAAGACGTGATTTGCATTTTTACTTGTTTATTTATAAAGCACTTATTGGAATGCTACCGTCATATTTATCTTCGATGCTAGTTTGGTCTTCTGGGGCAAAACATACCAGATCAACTGGTTGGCTCACTCTCCAGGTTCCCAGAGTTCATTCTGAGCTGGGAAAATCTGCCTTTTGGGTATTTGCACCATCTGCATGGAACTCCCTGCAAAGCACTTTAAAAATAAATGCACTGGTTTCTTTTAATCATTTTAAATCATTAGTTTTAAAATGTTTAACCTCTGATTGTACCTGTTTTCACTGACTTTGTGTAACATTATTTTTTCAATGGTTGTAACATTACTTTTAACTGTCGTCTGTTTTTAATTGATCATCATTCTTTTAGGGTTATATCTTTTATTTTGCTTGTCATGCATTTTAATGTTTCTTTTATATACTCGTCGTCATTGTAAATGAGGGCTTGCCCTCAATGATTTTCGAGTTTAAATAAAGAGATATTTGACCAAAGTTCTATTTTCATCCTTAAAACACTTTTCTTACTTTTAATTCTTTACACCAAAGTCATGGCAGTAAAGCAAAGCCCGCCTTTATCACTAAAGATATTATCTTCTAGTACTTTCTTTTTATATTTTTGAAACACAAGTCTTTAAGAAGCCTGTCTTTTAGACCCATTCCCAACTAAGCTGCTAAAAGAAGTCCTTCCACTAGTTAGCAGTTCTTTACTCAGTATGATTAATATGTCTTTACTGACAGGCTATGTACCTCAATCATTTAAAGTAGCTGTAATTAAACCTCTCCTTAAAAAGCCCACTCTTGATTCAGGCTCCTTATCTAACTATAGACCGATATCTAACCTCCCCTTTGTCTCTAAAATCCTGGAGAAAGTGGTGTCAGTTCAGCTCTGGGACTTTCTTAAGAGCAACAGTTTGTTTGAGGACTTTCAGTCTGGGTTTAGAGCCCACCATAGCACAGAGACTGCACTGTTAAAAGTAACCAATGATCTACTAATGGCCTCAGACAGTGGTCTTCTTTCCGTACTTGTTTTATTAGATCTTAGCGCTGCATTCGACACGATTGACCATCAAATCCTGTTACAGAAATTAGAGCGACTAATTGGCATTACAGGAACTGCTTTAGCTTGGTTTAAATCGTACCTAACAGATCGATCTCAATTTGTTCACGTTAATGAAAAGTCCTCAGTGCAGACCAGGGTTAGTCAGGGAGTTCCACAAGGATCAGTGCTAGGACCAATTCTTTTCACCTTATATATGCTTCCTCTAGGTAACATCATGAGGAAACACTCTATTAATTTTCATTGTTATGCTGATGACACTCAGCTCTATCTATCAGTGAAGCCAGAAGAAACCAATCAGTTATCTAAATTAGAAGCTTGTCTTAAAGACATAAAGACCTGGATGACCAGAAATGTCTTACTGCTAAACTCAGGAAAAACTGAAGTGATTGTTATTGGCCCCAAACACCTCAGAGAGACTTTTTCTAATAATATAAGTACCTTAGACAGTATTAGTCTGGCATCCAGCACCTCTGCTAGGAATCTAGGAGTCCTATTTGATCAAGATTTATCCTTCAACTCCCAAATTCAGCAAATCTCAAGGTCAGCCTATTTTCACTTGCTCAATATTTCTAAAATTAGACACTTCCTATCTCAGAGCGACGCAGAAAAACTAGTCCATGGATTTGTTACCTCCAGGTTAGATTACTGTAACTCCCTCTTATCAGGCTGCCCCAATAAGTCTCTAAAGATTCTTCAGCTAGTTCAAAACGCTGCAGCTCGAGTATTGACTAAAACTAGGAAGAGAGAGCACATCTCTCCAGTGTTAGCTTCTCTACACTGACTCCCAATAAAATGTAGAATAGAATTTAAAATCCTTCTTTTAACCTACAAAGCTCTTAAAAATCAGACACCCTCGTATCTTAAAGACCTCATAGTGCCCTATTACCCCTCTAGAACTCTACGCTCCCAACATGCAGGCCTGCTAGTTGTACCTAAAATCTCTAAAAGTAGTATGGGACCTCTCTCTCTTACTCCCCTCTGTCTTTCCAGACCCAACTTGGTCGAGGCATGATGGCTGTCTAACATGAGTCTGGTTCTGCTTGAGGTTTCTGTCTGTTAAAGGAAGTTTGTCCTCTCCACTGTAACTAGCTAAATACTGCGATGTGCAATGGTCATGATGGATTAAGGTGGGGTCAGACTGAGTCTCATCCTGTCTTGAAGTTGGGTCTCTGTTCATAATTTGACATAGAGTGGTCTAGACCTGCTATGTTTGTAAAAGCGTCTTCAGATAACGTTTGTTGTGATTTGGCGCTATACAAATAAAGATTGATTGATTGATTGATTTATTGACCATGTCATTGAACATTAAAAAAAGAAACCACATGATGTTACAGTTTTAAGAGTTTTATTTTAAATAAGATAAAGGATGGAGGTAGGGAGGGATGAGTAAGGGTCGAGGTATCTGAAGAGTCGGGAATGAGGTGTCGAGACTCAGGATGGGGACACGTCTTGACGCCCCTCTGGTTCAGCAACCCCCAAGTGAACCTCCGTGGACTAATCTGTTATGGGCCCTTTTTGCGTCTTTATGGTAGATGTAACCCTGGTAGGCTTGGGAAGACCAACAACCAAGAGTTTTAATTGTGTGGTCAGGGATCCCTTGCCTGGATGTGGCTCCGATTGAAAAGAGTGACCTGAAGAAAGCTCAGGGGAGATGCCTGTTTTTGTGAGAACTTGGCGGAGGTGGTGGTGGAACCTGAAGCGTGTTTCTACTGTGCCAGTTTTGGTGGTGCAGAGAGGGTCTTGAGGGGAAGCTTGCTAGGCTAGACGTTACTTTATGTGAGACATGACGGGTTCGAAAGTGCTAAGATAGTTGTCAAGTTTGAAAAGGAAAATGGGCTCAGAAAGAGCAAGTTGATCTGTTTTGCTGTTTGAGATGAAATCTTTTTTTATTTTGTATTATTTAAGTGTTGCATAACAATACAAGACGTGTGAGGAACATGACAATACTGTACAAAACAAAGTGGAAGACAGGACAACAAGTGAACATTTCAGAGACAAAACAGTGACAAGCAGGAACAAACAAGGTACTGTAATAATAAGCATATTAAGGAAGTTAGAAAGCTCTCTCTGTGTGTGTGTGTGTGTGTGTGTGTGTGTGTGGGCGTGTGTCTGTCTGTCTGTGTGTCTGTGTGTCTGTCTGTCTGTCTGTCTGTCTGTCATTGTAGCAAATAGGTCAGTAGTTTGAGATAGACTGGGTGGGAGAAAGTAATGTAAACAAATCTGGGGGAGTGGGGTGAGTTACATCAATGATTAATAGAGAACAAACATTAAATAAAAATAGATTAATCAATTCATCATAATGATAATAACAACAACAACAATAATAATAATAATAATAGTAATAATAATAATAATTATTATTTTTATTATTTTTTTAAAAAATTATTATTATCATTATTATTATTATTATTCTAATGATAATAATAATGATAAAATAATAATAATAATAATTATTATTATTCTAATGATAATAACAACAACAATAATAATAATAATAATAATACTTATTATTATTGTTATTATTCTAATGATAATAATAATAATAATAATAATAATAATAATAATTGTTATTATTATTATAATGATAATAATAATGATAAAATAATAATAATAATTATTGTTATTATTCTAATGATAATAATAATGATAAAATAATAATAATAGTAATAAATAAATAAAAAGAAAGAAAAATAGAATTAAGAAAAAAAGGTATACAGATACTACTGCTACTACAAATAATAATAAAAATCCTCATGAATAGTAATAATAATTACTATAATTAACATTACCAACATCACATACAAATGAAATAAAAAAGGAATATAAAATAATAATATTAAAGGCACTATGAGGAGTTTTTAAGTGGCTGAGAAACAGACTGAAACTGATACTGATGCATCATCATGACCCTCTAAAGCAAACAAGACCATCCACAACAACACCGATACCTCCTCTGTTGTCATTTTTAATGCCTGAAACTGTTCTGAGGGGGTAGGTGTCAGAACAGATGATTGACATCTCGCTCTAGAGACACCCTTTTTTTGGCTGTTTTCATGGCAAATAATCACATTCTGTGATGAAGATAAATGGTAAAAGACAACAGGATGAGGTTATTGTCTGAAGACATTAATTTTGTATTTGCAGGAGAAGAGATAAGAGGTATCACTTTGTCCACAAGGGGGCGCCAGAATCGATACACACCAGAAGTTCCTCACAGCAGCTTTAATAATAATAATAATAATAATAATAATAATAATAATAATAATAATAATAATAGTAAATAAAAAAAGGGGAAATAGTTCAGTGGGCCAGCAAGAAATTGAACAAATAAAAAAAAATACAATACTTATAATACTATTAATGGTAACAATAAAAAAGTTTAAAAAATAAGAGTACTATAACTAAGTACTAAATAATTACAATAATAATAATAATAATTCTAATAATATGTTTTGTCTTTTTCCCCCTGATTTGTTGGGTTCCTGATTGGGCCACCTCCCGACAGACTCTCAAACATCCCGGACAGCCCCCAGACCCAATGGGAGGGGGCTTGCCCGAGGGGGTAAATTTCCATGGGAAGTTAAGCTAGGGAATTTTGCAAATGGATAGGTATCATATCCAAGAATAAATATGTGTGTTGTTATAAGCAGACATCCATCCAAAATAATACAATTAAAACAGATTTATTTGTAAGTAGAACTTTATCAAGTGTTAAATTCTTTCATTGAAGAACAAAAACATGAATGTTGAGTTAAATATTACTCATCCCCCTGATCCAACCCATTCAAAACTTAACAAAAATACAATCCCAACAAAGTCCCTTTCAAAATGTTAAATGAAAAGAGCCACTCTTCCTGCAACAATGTCCCATTCAACATGCAAATAAAAAAGCATCTTCCCTCAAGCTTCTCAAGACTAGCCTCTGCAGGATTCTAGAAATCATGTGTGCATGTGATGGAGGAATGCACAGTGCATGTAGGGGGCGTGGTCTCAATAGCCCTGCAGTAAGCAGTGTGCTATGTGCATGTGATTGAGGAATAGCATAGATATTCAACTGTACTTGTATGAAATCTGGTTGTTTTAGTCAGGATTATGCTCAAATATATTTCCCCAACTATATTTAAGTTCCCTATTAAGAACCAACCTTCAATTTAGTTAATTCCTGCTTTATTCCCATTTATTCCTGTTAATTCCCATGAAAAGTTTCCAACTTTGAAAATTCCTGCAATTTTGCAAACCTAGTCAGGTCCCAAACTGTCCATCAACCACACTGTCTATCACATATTTCCTGATTTCCAAAAGTTTTTTTTATCTTTTCAACAGAGGGTGAGATGGAGGGCATCAGAAGGGAACAGAAAAGGTGAAGTGAAATAAATGATGGTACAGATGGAGCAAAATCGTTCTGATTCTAATGATATAATGACAGCAACAAACATAGTTGGAGTAGAAATAATAACAACAATAAGTCATGAATGAAAATAGAAGAGGTAAATAAAATTATATATACTTAGCTTTAGCTTTCTACAAGTAGTCTCTGCACAGTCCATGTGTAGTTTTGTAGAGGTTACTGGATTTATTTCACTTTTGTGTCTGCACTTGAAAGAAAACACACATTTACACATAATTCATCATGTGATTTATTTCTGTGCCATGAAGAACATTTGAAGATGGAAGCGTATGAGTTGAAGAAAGGGGGACGTTTGTCCGTTGGTGAGCACTGATGCTCTCGGCCCTGTGTAGACCACTTTAACCCATTTGATCAATTCTGCCCCAAACCAGGTTTTCCCAGACCTTTATCAGAAAGCCTCACTCTACTCTGTCAAATGCCTTCTCAAGCTGAATTGGATAGAGATATGAAGTTACGTTAGCCTAGCACTTTTCTTCTGCTAACTATCAGTAGTAATCAGAATTGCCTAGCAGCTGTATCACTGTGTCTGTTAACCGACTCCTGGAGTGGGAGGAGTCATGAAGCTAAGTTCTGGTTGCTGCAGAAGTAAAAGATATACTTATTAAAGATCCACAAGTGTGTGTAGCTAGTTTTCATGCTTTCAAAGATGATTAACAACATGACAAACATGGTCCTTCTTCATGCACATGCTAAAGGTTTTGGATAGACATGGATGTACATTTTGGATATACTATGATTCAAGAGTACATTTGCTCTGTTTTCTCTTCTCTCTCTCTGCCTCCTTAAAGCTTTCTGTCTAAATGTCGTCAACAGTCACTGCTGATGTGGTGGGATCATTGCTCTCCTTTATGCAACAACACACAGAGGCCAGACAGTTGCCCATGGTCTGCTTTCTGATGAAGATATACAGAAGCAAGTCTGCCAGAGGACTCAGTCTAACAAACGCATCGGACGTGTAGTGAAACATAAAACAGTCAAAGCCAGTCATCATTAACAGGAGCAAAATGATGGTGGGCAGGAACAGCAGCGTGTAAATGAGCAGCACCACCACCAAAGTTCCAACTATTCGTCGTTTCTCATCAGAGTGGACCGAGACGGAAGAAGAGAGGGCTCTGACGGTCCTGACCAGGAAGAAGATGAACAGTGGGAAGGGGATGATGTGGATAATTGAGAGTACTATTACATCAACCATATCAGTAACCCAGGGAAACACAATAAGGAAATAAACAGGAGGCAAGGCCCAGACCACGGCACATACTGCCACAGAGATCTTGATGGTTCGTTTGAACCGGTACCACAGTGGGTGGACGATGACCAGGTACCTGCAAAACCAGAGGGACACACTGTCTTTGAGGAGGTGCAGGAACACTCAGAAACATGATTATCAGACACTGTAGCACTACACACGGCTTTAAACAGACCTTACCTTTCCAGTGAGATGCACACCATGAAGCCAACACTCGACAGTAGACCACAGCGGTAGACATCATCAGCCATGGGAGTCTCAGGATTTGACAGTAATGCGATCATGCAGCAGAGCTGAATGATGTCTGAAATGAGAAGGTTGATGACGTATATCGGAGCAACTTGACCCTGGCGTACCTGCAGAAGAATAGAGGTAGAAGTAAACATCACTCTCTGCAGTAACAGCCATGATTCATCAAACTATGACTCTCATGACATCCTGGCATTTCACTGTATTCAGAATGATTTTTCACTAGTGAATTATGTTTTATGTGAACTATGTATTACACTGAACTAACTATATATATCTATAGACACTTCAGACTAGGGGTGACCCCAAATAGTCGTATATTGGACGATTCGTTCTAACGAGTCTGCCAATCTCATAGTCGAATATTTGCATATGAAACGTGGATCATTCCATTCAAACCATGGGGGTGCTCAATGTCTAATTTTACATTATTTTCCTGTTTCCCGTAAAAACAGTGTCTCATTTAGCCTATTTCTATATAAATATAGACTTATTGAATGTAATTCTGAGAACAGCTCTTGAAGTGTTAAATCTCCTTAAAGTGGTAATTAAATCTCCCCTGGTAATTAAAGGTGGACTCTCCCATTTAGCGGGACCTGTGGAGCAGACGTACCTCAGCTGGTCTTTAAATCTTTCTACGTTCATGGCAGCTCAAAATGTCAGGAAATAAAACTTCAGTTGATCCTAAAAACTAGTGATGAAGATGAGGAGCAGCTTCATGAAGAGGGCTGTGAGATCAAGGATTACCGGACCACACAAAAACTGTATGGGGCCAAAAGAACCAGGAGGAATACCCAAAGCTGTCCGAAGCCTCAAAAACAATCCACAGCATCCCATCCACCTCCACATCATCAGAGAGGATATTCTCAAAGACAGGATTTACAGTCAACAAAGACAGGAGCGCACTTCTGCCCGTACACACGATGGTTTTCCTCACGTACAATTTGAAAAGACTCAAGCGGACAAAGACGTGATAAAGACTGTTTTAAAAGGTTCTGTTAAGAGATTTAAAAACCCTTTAGCTGGTTCAGGTTTGATTTTGAACATTATACAAATGTTTAGCCTTAAGTTAGACAAACTACCCTCCACAGTGCTGCTCTCCTCTGTGTGAACACTGTTTAAATATCTCCTGATTCCTTACTCTATAGTGGAGCGTTGTTCCATGTTTAACTGATGGTGGTCTTATTGGAGTTTTCTCTCCTTCATCACCTCGTTGTTTTTGCAATATAGATTTAAAAAATCTAAGTTTCATACTTATAATATTCTGTTGTCCCTTTTACTTTAAGCTATGAGTCTCTTAATTGTAAAGGGTTATGTGTAATATTGTCATGTGGTCACCATCATGCAGACTTTGGGTCAATAAGGAAAAACAACAAACATTCCACTATTAGTCGACTATGGGCAAAATCTGATGGATCAGATTCCACTAAGCAAATCCTTAGTCGGGCTCACCCCTACTTCAGACATTTCACAAAAAGTCCATCTCTGGTTAATTTAAGAGTATCTGTAATGGTGAGGGAAAGTCAGCCTCTGGAGACCATGAATACTCACAAAGTGGAACACTTCTCCATAGTTTTTATTCTAGTTTTTAAAACACAAATGTTGAGAACTGATGGAATAGACTATGTTTTACTTATTCTTTGCCCAAAAGTCATGAAATAAAAAAGTAGGTTGGCTTCATCCTCTGACGACCATGAACGCTGACAGAATAGAACACTCCTTTGACCTTTTTTAATCAAACTTACTGACCAAGTTTAGTGTGTTTTGCTGTTTCTTCCTCTACAGTGTAAGCAGAAGCATTCTGCATGTGTATAAACTCACATCATCTTTGGGTTAATATTAAAGCTAGCACCAAACCCAGATCCAGATCCTCTACAGACAAGCACACAGTTCCACAGAAACATGACACAGACAGTAAATAAAGTCACAAAGTACATACCAGAGAGAGAAGAGCATAGATGGTCACGAGCATCAGAGGAAGGCCGATACTGATGATTATGCATGTCACAACATAGTTTATGAAATACATTTCTACATCATCCTGAAGTCCTGTGAGGTTTCTGTCATCGTAGTAGTCTGTGTCGTAGGTGGTGTTATTGAAGCCTGCTTCCATTCTTCAGTGTAATCTAAAGTTATAGAGATCAGGAAAAATAACAGTCAGTAAAAAGCAGAGTGCAGTAACATGAATAACATGGTCGTCACTAAACACAGCATTTCATCTAACATGCTCAGTTTATTCAAAAGTTTGAGATCAGTGTGAATAGTTTCATGGACTTTAAACTTCAAAGGTTCTGCTGGTCAAGGCTTTCCTTTTTCACTTTACAAAATGTTTTCTTTAGAAATATTATTTGTGTTCAATATTTGAAAAAAATACAAAAGGAGGTTTAAAAGGTTCCAAATAACACGGGCTATAAAGGTGGAGTCTGGGGTTTGAATCCTACATGTCTAGTCTAGTTCTCTGTTTTTAAATACCTCTGTTATTGACTCAGTATCATTGTAAATGAGGGTTGCCCCTCACTGATCTCCAAAGCATAGATGATAGATGAAAGGCTGATTGATTGATTGATTGATTGATTGATTGATTGATTGATTGATTGATTGATTGATTGATTGATTGATTGATTGATTGATTGATTGATTGATTGATTGGGGCATGTTTAGGCTGCCAAATAAAGGATTCATATGGAAATACATTCTTTGGGTTAAGACTTTTTTCACTTGAAGATAATTGACTATATTTCTAAATGACTGTAATCTGCCTCAGACATCACGTCTCTAACCTGCAGGGAGATAAAGCACTCTTCATGTCTCAGCTGTTATCATTGCTTGGACATTTAAAACATCCCATAATTCCCCCTCATTAGTTTCATGTTGGGTCCAAACATACAGAACAGACGATGTGAAAATGAATAATGAGAAAGGAATATGTCAAAGGCTATGAACAACATTCTAGGTATACAGAGCTTATATGCAAATAGATATATATTCTTTACTTTTTGTCTTTACAATCACACACTGGACATCATCCCAAATCAAACTAGAAGATAGAAGCATTACAAATGTCATTACTGTAACATTCATTTTCATGGCTTTTTGTTCCTCTTCTCATTCTTTCACTGACGTTTCTGAAAAGATCACAATATTAACTCTGTTGACTACTGAAGGAGTCTAAAGAGTCCAGATCTTACCTGAATGAAGTCCCTGCTCTGTGTCTGATGTTTCTCTGCTTCTTCACCGTCTACAGTGATCACTTTAAGATATTACGTCCACCAGGTTCCTCAGTTTATCTCTCGTCTCTTCTAAGAGGTCAGATATGATAATGTGTGAGAAAGAGATGCATTGCAACCACAGATAGCCTCACAGACAGGAAGTGGCAAGCAGAAGATGAGTGATCTGATTCAGTTCTGATCTGAGGTTAGAGTGAAGTATCTCACATGAAACCATATAAGGTAAAGTCTTTGCTGCTTAGAGTGGTTCCAGGAAGTTTAGAGACACCTTTCCTGTTCTTCAAATTACAGTGACAGTTTGCACCCCTTATGTCTTCAGAGCTGGGGTCCAGTATTAATGTGAACCAGATGTTAAGAGAAGTACATGTGTGTATATAAAGGCTCTACGTGGAAGAAGACTCTATCTGGCCAAGTCGTCCTACCAGCATCCGCGGTGCTTGTTCAATACTGGTGTTGTTTTTTGTAATAAACTTATTACTCTACAAGCAAGCCAGTGTCACGAAGATTCCTTCTACATCTGCACATCACGGGCGGTCAAGACATGACAAATTTGCGTCACAAAATAGGATCAGCTGCAGCCTCGGGAGACACTGCAGCTTCAGCACATCTCTTCCTGCACCACATTGACATCAGGTTCGTGTTTTCTCACTTTTGTGGCACTGGTTCATGTGTTGGGGCTGTTGTGTTCAACTGGTTGGATGCACTGTACAAAGTACTTGTGTGGATGTGCTGTTATGTGTTGATGTTTGAAGAGATACTTCATCTAAATTTGGGATAAAGAAAGGAATAAAAAGAGGTTGTATTGATAAGGAGAGTGAAATAATAAGTGTGTAGAATAGCAAAAAACTAGTAACGGACAGTGTGCTAAATAACCATGCAAGATTAATGAAAACAGGGCCCGTATCTTCCTGGGCCCAGGGAAATTGACAAATAAAATATAGATAAAAGGAAAGGAAAAGACAGAAGATAACGTGAGAGAAAAGTAAAAAGAGAAAGGGCTGAGCAAGCCCAAAGAAGAAAGTGAAATGAAAAGGCTTTTGAAGAAGCTTGAAGATGTTTGATAAACATACATACATACATACATAAGTATATATATATATATATATATATATATGTATATCAGTCCCTCCAGGAAGTTGCGATTTCGCGATCGCAACTATCAAATGCAAATTCAACCAATCAGCACGATTTTTTCGCGGCCCTGCAATTTTTTTACAATCACCGCAACTTTCACCAATTACCTTAACCTCAGCCCCTGTACGTCATCGGTTTTGTCATCAATTTGACTTCCTTGGAACATAAATGTAAGTCCTCACTTGATCGGCACTTTTCAACAACAAAACACGCACAGAGGACAGGTGATAAGAGGGGACAGCAGGCAGGACAAGTGACCATGACAACGTTGTTATTTACAGATTGAGGGGCTCAGTGTTAGCTTGGTCTCTACTGCAGCAGGTGTGTTTTATGAACCAGCTCTCCTCACCTCCATGCATCTGTCTCATCTTCATTGAGGATTTTTACCCCCCGGTGTGTGTTTGTCACAAAGACACAACCGGGGGACGTCTGTTTACTATTTGATGTTTGACGTTGTTGCCGTGGTTACCGTAAAAAGCTCTTCATCTACAGCTTGATTTAATCCAGTTTGGTGAAACATCAGACACATTCAGTAAGTTTTGATCAACTCCTTGTCATCAAAGATGCAGATTCACTTCAGAGTGCGTGAACTGACTGTGCATCAGTCGCTGCGAGGTGCATTCAGGGACCATCGTAAATGTGCAATACAGTCCTTTCATGGCATTTTTTCTGTGAATCAAGAGAATCAAAATACAGTCAGTGACCACATCAAGAATGCTTTCTAAAAACTACTGTAATTTAGCGTATTTACTTGCCCCTAAGATGTTATTGAGGGAAAAAACCAAAAAAAATAATCGCAACTTTCACCGGAATTTTTTCAAAATATATATATATATATATATATATATATATATATATATATATATATATATATATATATATATATATACACATATATATATATATATATGTGTATATATATATATATATATATATATATATATATATATGTGTATATATATATATATATATATATATATATATATATATATACACACACACAGTGAAGCACTTTGAAGCAGGTAGAGTCGTGGTAAAAGAGTTATAACACTTTGAAGCAGGTAGAGCCGTGGTAAAAGAGTTAACACTTTGAAGCAGGTAGAGTCGTGGTAAAAGAGTTATAACACTTTGAAGCAGGTAGAGCCGTGGTAACAGAGTGTTAACACACTTTGAAGCAGGTAGAGTCATGGTAACAGAGTTTTAACACACTTTGAAGCAGGTAGAGCCGGGGTAACAGAGTTTTAACACTTTGAAGCAGGTAGAGTCGTGGTAACAGAGTGTTAACACTTTGAAGCAGGTAGAGCCGTGGTAACAGAGTGTTAACACTTTGAAGCAGGTAGAGCCGTGGTAACAGAGTGTTAACACTTTGAAGCAGGTAGAGTCGTGGTAACAGAGTGTTAACACTTTGAAGCAGGTAGAGCCGTGGTAACAGAGTTATAACACTTTGAAGCAGGTAGAGCCGTGGTAACAGAGTTATAACACTTTGAAGCAGGTAGAGCCGTGGTAACAGAGTGTTAACACTTTGAAGCAGGTAGAGCCGTGGTAACAGAGTGTTAACACACTTTGAAGCAGGTAGAGCCGTGGTAACAGAGTGTTAACACTTTGAAGCAGGTAGAGTCGTGGTAACAGAGTGTTAACACACTTTGAAGCAGGTAGAGTCGTGGTAACAGAGTTTAACACTTTGAAGCAGGTAGAGCCGTGGTAACAGAGTTTTAACACTTTGAAGCAGGTAGAGTCGTGGTAACAGAGTGTTAACACTTTGAAGCAGGTAGAGTCGTGGTAACAGAGTGTTAACACACTTTGAAGCAGGTAGAGTCGTGGTAACAGAGTTTTAACACTTTGAAGCAGGTAGAGCCGTGGTAACAGAGTGTTAACACTTTGAAGAAGGTAGAGCCGTGGTAACAGAGTGTTAACACTTTGAAGCAGGTAGAGTCGTGGTAACAGAGTGTTAACACACTTTGAAGCAGGTAGAGCCGTGGTAACAGAGTGTTAACACTTTGAAGCAGGTAGAGCCGTGGTAACAGAGTGTTAACACTTTGAAGAAGGTAGAGTCGTGGTAACAGAGTGTTAACACACTTTGAAGCAGGTAGAGTCGTGGTAACAGAGTTTAACACTTTGAAGCAGGTAGAGCCGTGGTAACAGAGTTTTAACACTTTGAAGCAGGTAGAGTCGTGGTAACAGAGTGTTAACACTTTGAAGCAGGTAGAGTCGTGGTAACAGAGTGTTAACACACTTTGAAGCAGGTAGAGTCGTGGTAACAGAGTGTTAACACTTTGAAGCAGGTAGAGTCGTGGTAACAGAGTTTAACACTTTGAAGCAGGTAGAGCCGTGGTAACAGAGTGTTAACACTTTGAAGCAGGTAGAGTCGTGGTAACAGAGTTTTAACACTTTGAAGCAGGTAGAGTCGTGGTAACAGAGTGTTAACACTTTGAAGCAGGTAGAGTCGTGGTAACAGAGTTTAACACTTTGAAGCAGGTAGAGTCGTGGTAACAGAGTTTTAACACTTTGAAGCAGGTAGAGCCGTGGTAACAGAGTGTTAACACTTTGAAGCAGGTAGAGTCGTGGTAACAGAGTGTTAACACACTTTGAAGCAGGTAGAGTCGTGGTAACAGAGTGTTAACACTTTGAAGCAGGTAGAGTCGTGGTAACAGAGTGTTAACACACTTTGAAGCAGGTAGAGCCGTGGTAACAGAGTGTTAACACACTTTGAAGCAGGTAGAGCCGTGGTAACAGAGTGTTAACACACTTTGAAGCAGGTAGAGTCGTGGTAACAGAGTTTTAACACTTTGAAGCAGGTAGAGTCGTGGTAACAGAGTGTTAACACTTTGAAGCAGGTAGAGCCGTGGTAACAGAGTGTTAACACACTTTGAAGCAGGTAGAGCCGTGGTAACAGAGTGTTAACACACTTTGAAGCAGGTAGAGTCGTGGTAACAGAGTTTTAACACTTTGAAGCAGGTAGAGTCGTGGTAACAGAGTGTTAACACACTTTGAAGCAGGTAGAGTCGTGGTAACAGAGTGTTAACACTTGAAGCAGGTAGAGTCGTGGTAACAGAGTTTTAACACTTTGAAGCAGGTAGAGTCGTGGTAACAGAGTTTTAACACTTTGAAGCAGGTAGAGTCGTGGTAACAGAGTGTTAACACACTTTGAAGCAGGTAGAGTCGTGGTAACAGAGTTTTAACACTTTGAAGCAGGTAGAGCCGTGGTAACAGAGTGTTAACACTTTGAAGCAGGTAGAGCCGTGGTAACAGAGTGTTAACACTTTGAAGCAGGTAGAGCCGTGGTAACAGAGTGTTAACACTTTGAAGCAGGTAGAGTCGTGGTAACAGAGTGTTAACACACTTTGAAGCAGGTAGAGCCGTGGTAACAGAGTGTTAACACACTTTGAAGCAGGTAGAGCCGTGGTAACAGAGTGTTAACACTTTGAAGCAGGTAGAGCCGTGGTAACAGAGTGTTAACACACTTTGAAGCAGGTAGAGCCGTGGTAACAGAGTGTTAACACACTTTGAAGCAGGTAGAGTCGTGGTAACAGAGTTTTAACACTTTGAAGCAGGTAGAGTCGTGGTAACAGAGTGTTAACACTTTGAAGCAGGTAGAGTCGTGGTAACAGAGTTATAACACTTTGAAGCAGGTAGAGCCGTGGTAACAGAGTTATAACACTTTGAAGCAGGTAGAGCCGTGGTAACAGAGTGTTAACACTTTGAAGCAGGTAGAGCCGTGGTAACAGAGTGTTAACACTTTGAAGCAGGTAGAGTCGTAGGTAACAGAGTGTTAACACACTTTGAAGCAGGTAGAGCCGATGGTAACAGAGTGTTAACACTTTGAAGCAGGTAGAGTCGTGGTAACAGAGGTTTAACACTTTGAAGCAGGGTAGAGCCGTGGTAACAGAGTTTTAACACTTTGAAGCAGGTAGAGTCGTGGTAACAGAGTGTTAACACTT
The DNA here is from genome assembly GCF_009762535.1 of Notolabrus celidotus. Taxonomy (NCBI): domain Eukaryota; kingdom Metazoa; phylum Chordata; class Actinopteri; order Labriformes; family Labridae; genus Notolabrus; species Notolabrus celidotus. The sequence continues at coordinate 38,625,382 of NC_048275.1, read as the reverse complement.
TGAAAGCAGGTAGAGTCGTGGTAACAGAGTGTTAACACTTGAAGCAGGTAGAGTCGTGGTAACAGAGTGTTAACACCACTTTGAAGCAGGTAGAGTCGTGGTAACAGAGTTTAACACTTTGAAGCAGGTAGAGTCGTGGGAACAGAGTGTTAACACTTTGAAGCAGGTAGAGTCGTGGTAACAGAGTGTTAAACACACTTTGAAGCAGGTAGAGCCGTGGTAACAGAGTGTTAACACTTTGAAGCAGGTAGAGCCGTGGTAACAGAGTGTTAAACACTTTGAAGAAGGTAGAGTCGTGGTAACAGAGTGTTAACACACTTTGAAGCAGTAGAGTCGTGGTAACAGAGTTTAACACTTTGAAGCAGGTAGAGCCGTGGTAACAGAGTTTATTAACACTTTGAAGCAGGTAGAGTCGTGGTAACAGAGTGTTAACACTTTGAAGCAGGTAGAGTCGTGGTAACAGAGTGTTAACACACTTTGAAGCAGGTAGAGTCGTGGTAACAGAGTGTTAACACTTTGAAGCAGGTAGAGTCGTGGTAACAGAGTTTAACACTTTGAAGCAGGTAGAGCCGTGGTAACAGAGTGTTAACACTTTGAAGCAGGTAGAGTCGTGGTAACAGAGTTTAACACTTTGAAGCAGGTAGAGTCGTGGTAACAGAGTTTTAACACTTTGAAGCAGGTAGAGTCGTGGTAACAGAGTGTTAACACTTTGAAGCACGTAGAGTCGTGGTAACAGAGTGTTAACACTTTGAAGCAGGTAGAGTCGTGGTAACAGAGTTTAACACTTTGAAGCAGGTAGAGCCGTGGTAACAGAGTGTTAACACTTTGAAGCAGGTAGAGTCGTGGTAACAGAGTGTTAACACACTTTGAAGCAGGTAGAGTCGTGGTAACAGAGTGTTAACACTTTGAAGCAGGTAGAGTCGTGGTAACAGAGTGTTAACACACTTTGAAGCAGGTAGAGCCGTGGTAACAGAGTGTTAACACACTTTGAAGCAGGTAGAGCCGTGGTAACAGAGTGTTAACACACTTTGAAGCAGGTAGAGTCGTGGTAACAGAGTTTTAACACTTTGAAGCAGGTAGAGTCGTGGTAACAGAGTGTTAACACACTTTGAAGCAGGTAGAGTCGTGGTAACAGAGTGTTAACACTTTGAAGCAGGTAGAGTCGTGGTAACAGAGTTTTAACACTTTGAAGCAGGTAGAGTCGTGGTAACAGAGTTTTAACACTTTGAAGCAGGTAGAGTCGTGGTAACAGAGTGTTAACACACTTTGAAGCAGGTAGAGTCGTGGTAACAGAGTTTTAACACTTTGAAGCAGGTAGAGCCGTGGTAACAGAGTGTTAACACTTTGAAGCAGGTAGAGCCGTGGTAACAGAGTGTTAACACTTTGAAGCAGGTAGAGTCGGGGTAACAGAGTTTTAACACTTTGAAGCAGGTAGAGCCGTGGTAACAGAGTGTTAACACTTTGAAGCAGGTAGAGCCGTGGTAACAGAGTGTTAACACTTTGAAGCAGGTAGAGTCGTGGTAACAGAGTGTTAACACTTTGAAGCAGGTAGAGTCGTGGTAACAGAGTGTTAACACTTTGAAGCAGGTAGAGTCGTGGTAACAGAGTGTTAACACACTTTGAAGCAGGTAGAGCCGTGGTAACAGAGTTTTAACACTTTGAAGCAGGTAGAGTCGTGGTAACAGAGTGTTAACACTTTGAAGCAGGTAGAGTCGTGGTAACAGAGTGTTAACACACTTTGAAGCAGGTAGAGTCGTGGTAACAGAGTGTTAACACTTTGAAGCAGGTAGAGCCGTGGTAATAGAGTGTTAACACACTTTGAAGCAGGTAGAGTCGTGGTAACAGAGTGTTAACACTTTGAAGCAGGTAGAGCCGTGGTAACAGAGTGTTAACACTTTGAAGCAGGTAGAGTCGTGGTAACAGAGTGTTAACACACTTTGAAGCAGGTAGAGCCGTGGTAACAGAGTGTTAACACTTTGAAGCAGGTAGAGCCGTGGTAACAGAGTGTTAACACTTTGAAGCAGGTAGAGCCGTGGTAACAGAGTTTAACACTTTGAAGCAGGTAGAGTCGTGGTAACAGAGTGTTAACACACTTTGAAGCAGGTAGAGTCGTGGTAACAGAGTTTTAACACTTTGAAGCAGGTAGAGTCGTGGTAACAGAGTGTTAACACTTTGAAGCAGGTAGAGCCGTGGTAACAGAGTGTTAACACTTTGAAGCAGGTAGAGTCGTGGTAACAGAGTGTTAACACACTTTGAAGCAGGTAGAGCCGTGGTAACAGAGTGTTAACACTTTGAAGCAGGTAGAGCCGTGGTAACAGAGTGTTAACACTTTGAAGAAGGTAGAGTCGTGGTAACAGAGTGTTAACACACTTTGAAGCAGGTAGAGTCGTGGTAACAGAGTTTAACACTTTGAAGCAGGTAGAGTCGTGGTAACAGAGTTTTAACACTTTGAAGCAGGTAGAGCCGTGGTAACAGAGTTTTAACACTTTGAAGCAGGTAGAGTCGTGGTAACAGAGTGTTAACACTTTGAAGCAGGTAGAGTCGTGGTAACAGAGTGTTAACACACTTTGAAGCAGGTAGAGTCGTGGTAACAGAGTGTTAACACTTTGAAGCAGGTAGAGTCGTGGTAACAGAGTTTAACACTTTGAAGCAGGTAGAGCCGTGGTAACAGAGTGTTAACACTTTGAAGCAGGTAGAGTCGTGGTAACAGAGTGTTAACACTTTGAAGCAGGTAGAGTCGTGGTAACAGAGTTTAACACTTTGAAGCAGGTAGAGTCGTGGTAACAGAGTGTTAACACTTTGAAGCAGGTAGAGTCGTGGTAACAGAGTGTTAACACTTTGAAGCAGGTAGAGTCGTGGTAACAGAGTGTTAACACTTTGAAGCAGGTAGAGTCGTGGTAACAGAGTTTTAACACTTTGAAGCAGGTAGAGCCGTGGTAACAGAGTGTTAACACTTTGAAGCAGGTAGAGTCGTGGTAACAGTGTTAACACACTTTGAAGCAGGTAGAGTCGTGGTAACAGAGTGTTAACACTTTGAAGCAGGTAGAGCCGTGGTAACAGAGTGTTAACACACTTTGAAGAAGGTAGAGCCGTGGTAACAGAGTGTTAACACACTTTGAAGCAGGTAGAGTCGTGGTAACAGAGTTTTAACACTTTGAAGCAGGTAGAGCCGTGGTAACAGAGTGTTAACACTTTGAAGCAGGTAGAGTCGTGGTAACAGAGTGTTAACACACTTTGAAGCAGGTAGAGTCGTGGTAACAGAGTGTTAACACTTTGAAGCAGGTAGAGTCGTGGTAACAGAGTTTTAACACTTTGAAGCAGGTAGAGTCGTGGTAACAGAGTTTTAACACTTTGAAGCAGGTAGAGTCGTGGTAACAGAGTGTTAACACACTTTGAAGCAGGTAGAGTCGTGGTAACAGAGTTTTAACACTTTGAAGCAGGTAGAGCCGTGGTAACAGAGTGTTAACACTTTGAAGCAGGTAGAGCCGGGGTAACAGAGTGTTAACACTTTGAAGCAGGTAGAGTCGTGGTAACAGAGTTTAACACTTTGAAGCAGGTAGAGCCGTGGTAACAGAGTTTTAACACTTTGAAGCAGGTAGAGCCGTGGTAACAGAGTTTTAACACACTTTGAAGCAGGTAGAGCCGTGGTAACAGAGTGTTAACACTTTGAAGCAGGTAGAGCCGTGGTAACAGAGTGTTAACACTTTGAAGCAGGTAGAGTCGTGGTAACAGAGTGTTAACACTTTGAAGTAGGTAGAGTCGTGGTAACAGAGTTTTAACACTTTGAAGCAGGTAGAGCCGTGGTAACAGAGTGTTAACACACTTTGAAGCAGGTAGAGCCGTGGTAACAGGGTGTTAACACTTTGAAGCAGGTAGAGTCGTGGTAACAGAGTTTTAACACTTTGAAGCAGGTAGAGTCGTGGTAACAGAGTTTTAACACTTTGAAGCAGGTAGAGTCGTGGTAACAGAGTGTTAACACTTTGAAGCAGGTAGAGCCGTGGTAACAGAGTGTTAACACACTTTGAAGCAGGTAGAGCCGTGGTAACAGAGTGTTAACACACTTTGAAGCAGGTAGAGCCGTGGTAACAGAGTTTTAACACTTTGAAGCAGGTAGAGCCGGGGTAACAGAGTTTTAACACTTTGAAGCAGGTAGAGTCGTGGTAACAGAGTTTTAACACTTTGAAGCAGGTAGAGTCGTGGTAACAGAGTTTTAACACTTTGAAGCAGGTAGAGTCGTGGTAACAGAGTGTTAACACTTTGAAGCAGGTAGAGTCGTGGTAACAGAGTGTTAACACACTTTGAAGTAGGTAGAGCCGTGGTAACAGAGTTTTAACACACTTTGAAGCAGGTAGAGCCGGGGTAACAGAGTTTTAACACTTTGAAGCAGGTAGAGTCGTGGTAACAGAGTTTTAACACTTTGAAGCAGGTAGAGTCGTGGTAACAGAGTGTTAACACTTTGAAGCAGGTAGAGTCGTGGTAACAGAGTGTTAACACACTTTGAAGCAGGTAGAGCCGTGGTAATAGAGTGTTAACACACTTTGAAGCAGGTAGAGCCGTGGTAACAGAGTGTTAACACACTTTGAAGCAGGTAGAGTCGTGGTAACAGAGTGTTAACACACTTTGAAGCAGGTAGAGCCGTGGTAACAGAGTGTTAACACACTTTGAAGTAGGTAGAGCCGTGGTAACAGAGTTTAACACTTTGAAGCAGGTAGAGTCGTGGTAACAGAGTTTTAACACTTTGAAGCAGGTAGAGCCGTGGTAATAGAGTGTTAACACACTTTGAAGTAGGTAGAGCCGTGGTAACAGAGTTTAACACTTTGAAGCAGGTAGAGCCGTGGTAATAGAGTGTTAACACACTTTGAAGTAGGTAGAGCCGTGGTAACAGAGTTTAACACTTTGAAGCAGGTAGAGCCGTGGTAACAGAGTGTTAACACACTTTGAAGCAGGTAGAGCCGTGGTAACAGAGTTTAACACTTTGAAGCAGGTAGAGTTGTGGTAACAGAGTTTTAACACTTTGAAGCAGGTAGAGCCGTGGTAACAGAGTTTTAACACTTTGAAGCAGGTAGAGCCGTGGTAATAGAGTGTTAACACACTTTGAAGTAGGTAGAGCCGTGGTAACAGAGTTTAACACTTTGAAGCAGGTAGAGCCGTGGTAACAGAGTTTAACACTTTGAAGCAGGTAGAGCCGTGGTAACAGAGTTTTAACACTTTGAGGAAGGTAGAGCCGTGGTAACCGATGAAAATCCCCGCTGCAGCTGTATGATGTGTGGCTCTGCCCTGCAGTGACAGAGGGTAACACAGAGAGAATCGGGGTCCGATCTACGTTGCTGTCTGTCACATATCACTCTGCTACTGGGATATTCACTTAACCTGCTTAGTGAAACGGGCCCCAGGAAACCCCCACAGTTTGATGTGAGCCACTGATGTTAACGATGACAACACTTTGTATGAACTCAGGAAATGCTGGGCTGGCTCCTCTCTCACTGCAGGAGTGCACGCTGAACTGAATAGAGGAACTCCACAAAGGAACTAACAAAAGTAAGTAAACAGACACAGAAACAACCAACCATAATGTTTCAACCTGAAAGTTCATCAAAGTAACTCCAGACTGTGTGTCTGCTCTTCCTTTGTGTAACCAAGCTAGGGCTGGAAAGGGATTTCTGGGTTTAGAAGATAAAATACCAACAATGGCACCTTGGAACTTTCACCCAAAGAGTTTTAACTGTCACAGTTATCACCTGCCACACCTGCTCAGCCTCTCAGCCCACTACATTTCCACTCCCCTTCGTTTACCTGAACCACACTCTCCTCATTAAGCCAACACAAATCACCTGTTTCTCATTACCTGCTGCCAGTATTTAAGTCCCGGTCTCAGCCCACTCAGTGCCAGATTGTTCTCACTGCAAATGCAAGACTCTCCAGCACTTTTCCTCGGACTGATCTCCCGGTTTCGACCCTGCCTGTCCCCGACCTTCCTTCCTCGTTTCTGCCCTGGTAACTACCTCAGCCTTCTGTCCCCGACCAAGAGATTTGCCTGCTCCTCGTCTGTTTCCAGCCTGATCCTCCACACAGCGAAACCAGCATCTCAACAGACATTGTGTGACCGGGTTAGTAAAGACCTGCAAAGACTTGTTACCTGCTGTTTCCTCCGGGCTCCAGTGTGCTGCTTTTGGGTTCACCCTCACACCCGTAACATTAACAATATACTTATTTTTAGTTACCGTCCCTTAAACAGAGGGTTTCCCCTTTAACAATACACAGGTTAGTCCACAAATGAATACAAAGGCATGGTTTAGAAAAATATATACACAATCTTTATTTAATTGGCAGAAAAATAGTTTGTTTTAAAAATACAATAATCGTTATTAATTTAACCATGAACAGACATACAACTTATCCTAGAAATCAGTTTTAGAAAGACACCGCTAACTGCAGCCAGGTTATCTGAATCAGGCCTATAAACACGGCACAATCACTACAATAACACACATCTAGTTAATAAATTAGAAAATGCAAAGAAACATGAAAAGGCCTGACACAATGAACTGTAGCTACAGCCACGGCTGCTTACACAGCCTGGACATAGATACTTCAACACTGTTACTGAGTAGAGTCTTTAAATCACACTGTTACTGAACAGAGTCTTTAAATCACACTGTTACTGAGTAGAGTCTTTAAATCACACTGTTACTGAGTAGAGTCTTTAAATCACACTGTTACTGAGCAGAGTCTTTAAATCACACTGTTACTGAGTAGAGTCTTTAACTCACACTGTTACTGAGTAGAGTCTTTAAATCACACTGTTACTGAGTAGAGTCTTTAAATCACACTGTTACTGAGTAGAGTCTTTAAATCACACTGTTACTGAGCAGTCTTTAAATCACACTGTTACTGAGTAGAGTCTTTAAATCACACTGTTACTAAGTAGAGTCTTTAAATCACACTGTTACTGAGTAGAGTCTTTAAATCACACTGTTACTGAGCAGTCTTTAAATCACACTGTTACTAAGTAGAGTCTTTAAATCACACTGTTACTGAACAGAGTCTTTAAATCACACTGTTACTGAGTAGAGTCTTTAAATCACACTGTTACTGAACAGAGTCTTTAAATCACACTGTTACTGAGCAGAGTCTTTAAATCACACTGTTACTGAGTAGAGTCTATAAATCACACTGTTACTGAGCAGAGTCTTTAAATCACACTGTTACTGAGTAGAGTCTTTAAATCACACTGTTACTGAGCAGAGTCTTTAAATCAAGACTAAAAGAACAAAGACAAGCTAAATAGAAAGGCAAAAAGAGACAAAAAGACAAGGCAAAAGTGGCAATCTGTAACAAAATACATGAGCGTTAACCATTTACACAAAACAACAAAAACGGCACATTAAGATAAACAAAAACCAGTTGAGGTTTACCTCGGCCGTCCCTATCACGGCACTACCCCGCGCTCGCACTGCGTACTGTATGGTTGCCTGCTCACCAAGATCTGCCAACGTGAAAGGAACACATCCTGGAATAAAAGTGAAAGTTACTCACATGTACGATCATTGAACACACTTAAAACGCGACTCGTACCTGCTCTCAACCCGGAGCTCTGCAGAGACTGAAGGGAGCTCCGTCACTCAAATTTATCCCCGCAAACAACCAGGTAACCGCAGGTGATTGGTTCCCACCCAGCTGTGGGGCATGAGCGCTAATCAGCCAGTTACATTTGCACTTTGATGTGAACGGTTAATGCTAACACAAACAGACGTCAGCCGTATGTGCTGCCGTGTTACAAAAGAGGAAGTGGATTATAGCCAAATGAAGAAATGTTTGAAGCAGAATGGGATATGTAAATGAAGATTTCAGTGAGCAGTGTAGAATAAGGAAAAGGTCTCTCCCACTTTGTCCCAGGTCTGCCCTCAGAGCCCTGAAGATTATTACCTCTATGTCTTTGTATATTCAGTAAAGTGATATTTGAAATCTAAAACCTGTCTCTGGGTGTCACTCTGAGCGGTCTCACATGTCCTGACACGAAGTCTCTACAGGTTCCTGTTGTCTGTGTGCTTTGAGCTGGACTCTGCTTTCTGGTTGTAGGTCAGGCTGATTTCATGTTAACAGTTCTAGACTTTGTTCAGTGGTGAGAGCGTGACGGCATTCTCAGAGTGATGATGATGAACTGATGAAGGAGGGGCAGCTGCTGAGTGTTGTGATGGATAATTACTGAAAAGGATGAATGATCATGTTTGATGTTTAATCATATTTGTTGTGTTGCTAAAGGTGCTTTTTAATCAGAAGTTCAACCATTGATTGATTGATTGTTTGGACAGTGGGTGAAATAAATCACTGCCGGTACTCTACCAATCAGAAACAGGGACCTACAGGGTCAGATTAAAAGGCCCCTTAAGAGTAAACCTTATTCTAATGTTAAGTGTGTTTTATCTCACGTGGTGTGAGTACTGGAGGATCTGGTAAACAGGATGTGTGTTGAAATGAGGTCAGCGCTCTGCTGCTGCTGACACGTGAACTCGGGGGAACTGTGAAGAGAGTACGTAGTTTATGAAACCACAAACTGGAGGTAACCAGCAGATACAGCTTCCCTGTGTCAGTCAGCAGAGAGAGGACTCTGTACTCGGTCGGCTCTGATCTGTTCCTAAAGGTATTTTATGAACAAGACAAAGACTTGTTTGTTGGTCCATCACTTTATCTACAGTTTTTCCACCCCAGTCTCTCTCTGTGGTTCTTCTACAGGTGAAGCAGGAAGTGGATCTGAATTGACCTGGTGAGTACTTTCTTTATTCTGCCAAACATCAAAGTGAAAGTTTTCTCATGTCTTCATGTTGAACTGAACTCTAAATGGTTCCAGACGAGCTCTGGAGTCAACAAGGAGGAACGCTTCATCAAGAGAATATAATGAACGTGGCTCCATCTGGTGGTAGAGGCAGGGATGACACTGTGTCAGAGAGCAGTGTGTGTCTCTGTGGTGTAAAGTTGTAATGATGAACATGTTGTTATTTTTGTGTGAAGGTGGAGGCTCTGCTATGAATCAGTTTGAGGACGGAGAGGATTCTGTACCAGGATCAGGACCTGGATCTGGACCCAGCTGTGTGTCCTTAAAGAGTGACTGGTCTATGGACAGACAAGAAGATTTCAATGATGGAGAGATGAGTGCTGATGAGCGGTAAGCCTCTCAAAGTTCCTGTTGTTGTGTGTGAAACCTTTGTAACTGTGGTTGGTGTTTTCTCTGTGAAGGTGAACATTAGTCACTGGTTGTGTTTCTATCAGGATCAACACAGTAAACAGGAGTGGAGGCAGAAAGAACTGTACTCAGCATGTAGTATCTTCATGTGTGTCCTGTGTTTGTAGGAGGATCCAGCAGTGTTTCTACCAGGATCCACTACATAGAATCTATCACATCGACACTGTGTGTCATTATATTATATACACTACATGATGTTATATTTGTTCCACAGAGGTCAGAGATCAGAGGCTCCCATTGGTCAGTCTGCCCAGCAGCATCAAACAGAGCTGGACTCCATATTCATGGTGAGTAAATGTACAAACACAGCTCCTCCTGAGAATCAGAGCACACACTCATTCTGTTTGGATGTTTCTGTTTCCTGATTACACTGCAAACATCATCTCTGCCTGAATTCTCTTCACACTCAGTGTTTGACTGACTGAATGAAGACTTACATTTCTGAGCTGCACACAGTCAGAGGTCAGAGGTCATGCTGCTCTCACAGGCTCAGACTTTGGAAGCAGAGTTCACAAAGTGAGTCCAGTTTGAGGTCTAAACAACAGAAACACTTTGCTTCATGTTAATGACAGCTGCTGCTTTCAGCTTCATTCTAATAAACACATCAGGTCTAAAGTCACTGCAGATTTTTTCTGGATGAAAGCACACCAGGAGATTTCTCCATCAGGAAGTTCATTTCAGAGAAACTTGATTTGTAGAAGACAGGACCATCCACCGACTAAGTCCTGAAGCAGCATTGTGATCCAGTCTCCATGCTGGACTCTGCATACCAGCAGGCTCTCTGTCTGTCACAGATGATCTGATGCTCTATTTTGTTCTGCTCCAGCTGCTCCAGGAGAACATCATCAGTTTTGTAAAGACCGAGCTGAAGGAGATCCAGAGAGCTCTGAGTCCAGATTACCCAGAATGCTTAGCGAGTCAGAGGGAGGATGACGATGAAGAGCAGAGGAGGAGCAGAGAGGCCTTTCTGGAGATCACTCTGCACTTCCTGAGGAGAATGAAGCAGGAGGAGCTGGCTGACTGTCTGCAGAGCAGTAAGAGGATTTGAACACATTGAACATGATGGAGAGAGGAAATGGAGACAACATGGGAGAGGTTTACATTTCAAACTCTGCTGTTAATATGATGCACACATTTGTATCACATCTATGAGCTGTGAGAAACTGTTCACAGCTGATGAAGAGATTTCAGAGAGGAGGAAAATCAAATCCATCCTGATGTCTGAAAGTGTAGATTCATCAGACTGATCGTAGCTTCAGATCATTCATCACATTTCTCTTCTGTTCTTTTAGGAACTGTTGTTCCAGAGTGCAGACGTAAACTGAAGTCTCACCTGAAGGAGAAGTTCCAGTGTGTGTTTGAGGGGATCGCTAAAGCAGGAAACCCAACCCTTCTGAACCAGATCTACACAGAGCTCTACATCACAGAGGGAGGGACTGGAGAGGTCAATGATGAACATGAGGTCAGACAGATTGAAGCAGCATCCAGGACACCACACAGACCAGAGACCACCATCAGACAAGAAGACATCTTTAAAGGCTCACCTGGAAGAGATCAACCAATCAGAGCAGTGCTGACAAAGGGAGTGGCTGGCATCGGGAAAACAGTCTTAACACACAAGTTCACTCTGGACTGGGCTGAAGACAAAGACCACCAGGACATCCAGTTCACATTCCCCTTCACGTTCAGAGAGCTGAATGTGCTGAGAGAGAGAAAGTTCAGCTTGGTGGAACTTGTTCATCACTTCTTTACTCAGACCAGAGAAGCAGGACTCTGCAGGTTTGAAGAGTTCCAGGTTGTGTTCATCTTTGACGGTCTGGATGAGTGTCGACTTCCTCTGGACTTCCACAACAATCCGATCCTGACTGATGCTACAGAGTCCACCTCAGTGGATGTGCTGCTGACAAACCTCATCAGGGGGAACCTGCTCCCCTCTGCTCGCCTCTGGATCACCACAAGACCTGCAGCAGCCAGTCAGATCCCTCCTGAGTGTGTTGACATGGTGACAGAGGTCAGAGGGTTCACTGACCCTCAGAAGGAGGAGTATTTCAAGAAGAGATCCAGAGACCAGGAGCAGGCCCGCAGAGTCATCTCCCACATCAAGAAATCACGAAGCCTCCACATCATGTGCCACATCCCGGTCTTCTGCTGGATCACTGCTACAGTTCTGGAGGATGTGCTGAAGACCAGAGAGGGAGGAGAGCTGCCCAGGACCTTGACTGAGATGTACATCCACTTCATGGTGGTCCAGTCCAAACTGAAGAGCATCAAATACGATGGAGGAGCTGAGACTGATCCACTCTGGAGTCCAGAGAGCAGGGAGATGATCCAGTCTCTGGGAAAACTGGCTTTTGATCAGCTGCAGAAAGGAAACCTGATCTTCTATGAGTCCGACCTGACAGAGTGTGGCATCAAGATCAAGGAAGCCTCAGTGTACTCAGGAGTGTTCACACAGATCTTCAGAGAGGAGAGAGGACTGTACCAGGACCAGGTGTTCTGCTTCATCCACCTGAGCGTTCAGGAGTTTCTGGCTGCTCTTCATGTCCATCTGACCTTCACCAGGTCTGGACTCAACCTGATGGAAGAACAACCAACATCCCTGATCTCTAAAATCTTTAGAGACAAACCTAAACTGAACCATCTCCATCAGAGTGCAGTGGACCGGGTCTTACAGAGTCCAAACGGACACCTGGATTTGTTCCTGCGCTTCCTCCTGGGTCTTTCACTGCAGACCAATCAGACTCTCCTGAGAGGTCTGCTGACACATACAGGAAGTAGCTCACAGACCAATCAGGAAACAGTCCAGTACATCAAGCGGAAGATCAGTGAGGATCTGTCTGCAGAGAGAAGCATTAACCTGTTCCACTGTCTGAATGAACTGAAGGACCGGTCTCTAGTGGAGCAGATCCAACAGTCCCTGAGATCAGGACTTCTCTCCACAGAGAAACTGTCTCCTGCTCAGTGGTCAGCTCTGGTCTTCATCTTACTGTCCTCAGAGAAAGATCTGGACCTGTTTGACCTGAAGAAGTACTCTGCTTCAGAGGAGGCTCTTCTGAGGCTGCTGCCAGTGATCAAAGCCTCCAACAAAGCTGTGTGAGTTCATGAGGGAGACATTTGAAATAGAATTCATTCTGTTCATGACAACTGAAACCATTTGTTTGTTCTCATCATCTTCTTCAGGCTGAGTGGATGTAACCTGTCAGAGAGAAGCTGTGAAGCTCTGTCCTCAGTCCTCAGCTCACAGTCCTCCAGTCTGAGAGAGCTGGACCTGAGTAACAACCACCTGCAGGATTCAGGAGTAGAGCTGCTGTCTGCTGGACTGAAGAGTCCACATTGTAAACTGGAAACTCTCAGGTCCGGTTTCCTTCTCATAATGTTTATGGTTGTTTGTATTTAAATGGTCCAAACTTCAACACTTTGCTGACTGTATGTTTTTATTTCTAACTCCAGGCTGTCAGGATGTCTGATCACAGAGGAAGGCTGTGCTTCTCTGGCCTCAGCTCTGACCTCCAACTCCTCCCACCTGAGAGAGCTGGACCTGAGCTACAACCATCCAGGAGACTCAGGAGTGGATCTGCTGTCTGCTGGACTGGAGGATCCCCTCTGCAGACTGGATACACTGAGGTATAACAGACAACAAGAACTCAAACACTGAATGTGTAAAAGAAAACATCTCATTCACTAACAAAGATCTTGTTGAGTTGAAGTCTTTTCAGAGGAGTGATTGGACCTGAGTCAGAGAACACACAGACCACCAGAAGACTATCAAGTAGAACAAATCTATCCAATAGAAAGATCCAGATCTGGGCTGTAAAGACATTCGTGTTTTAGATCTCTCTCTCTCTCTCTCTCTCTCTCTCTCTCTCTCTCTCTCTCTCTCTCTCTCAGGGATGCACTCACTCACTAAATGTAAGTTAATGATCATCTTTCATGATCAGCTGATTGATCAGGTAACCTACAGCTGCCCTGTCTTCTTAAAATGACGTTAATACACATCTGATTTCTGACAGTTACTACGTTTAGAGAGAATGAAGAGGCCGACTGAACCAGCTTCTCTGTCAGCATGGACAGTAAAGGTTGTGAATGAAGATACATGAGGACTCTCATCAGTGTTGACACCGTACGTCTTTGTAAAATGTCCTCTGATAGTTCATTTGTTGTTTTCAACATGTCATCATGTAGTACACTATCCTGTGTGCTGACTCCAGCATCACTTATTTTATGATTAGAAACAGAAAGAGAACATGTGACTGTTCATCCTCTAATATACAGAGCTAATCTCTAGGAGACAGTATTTACTGGATCTGAAATGTACTGCTGTCCACACTCTACACTTGTCTTACAATCTAAATGCTCCTCTAAACAACAACTCTCAGGGCCTGATCTACTAAGATCCCAAATAACGAGCGCTAATTTGCGTGTGCAAATTATAATTTTGCGCGTGTTATTTCTGGGCGTGTTGCGGGTGATCTACTAAGACTGCGTGCGCAAATTATAAGTGCAAAAGTGGGACGGACCGCCCTTTAATGAGGATTTTGCGTGTGCTATCGGCTGTCACCATGGAGAGTTTGACAGAACGGAGTGGCCTTAAGCGATAAATGAAGTTTGAAGCCATGGAGTTGGAGATCTTTGTGGAGGAGGGAAATAAACACATCGGTGAACTCCAGCAGAGACATCTCAGTGTTAGAAATGTGATTTGGGAGGCCATCTGTGAAAAGGTGAATGATGTGAGAAAAAACAGAAGATCTGCCGATGAGATAAACACATCTACTCTACTCCAAAACACAATCAGTGTTTTGATGGAGTTTAGAGAGCGATTTGATGAGGCTTAGTCTGCCACTCTTGCTCTAGAAAAGTTAGGCGTCACTTGGATGAAGACAGCTGCCTCACTGACGCAGGGAGCAACTTTCTGGTGAACATTTTTAATGCCTGATATCATCATCCAGCAACTGTCCCAAAGATTCACCAGCTTAAATGGAACTGGGAACATGTTTGAGGACATGTCATGTTATCTATTGAGAATGACAGATCAAAGAAAATGGACACAGTGCATCGTGGACAAGTCCGCGGAGCTTAAGGCTCGTCCAAACAGTGGTGAGTAGGCCGAGTACTTCATATTGATTTTTTCTCTGTATGTGAACATGTGGGCCGCTGTGCCAATTATACTAAACTTTATATCTGTTGATACAGTGACCTACTGTGCTCTCATTATATGAAAAAGTTAAAGTGGGTGTCAGAATGATGCGGTCGCTATCCGTGGTGCTGAACTGCTTTGAATTTGTGTTGTTTTATTATTATTATTATTATTATTATTATTGATTGACTAAAACATGTAGTAATGCTTGTAAGCCCAGCTTTTGCGGGCATGTTGTAAAGCGATGTTATGATGAGCTTTACAGTGACCGCAGCCATGTGTGCGTAACGCTGTGCCAGTTTGCACCTGCCTTTCAAATGTGCTAAATATAGACGCAAATACAGCGCTGGCTATCTGGTTTGATAGATCACATTGCGTGTGCTAATTGATTACATTTGCATCTCCTCCTCCCAGTATTTTGCGCGTTCTGATGATCTACATGTATTCTGCATATTCATGAAGGCAAACACACTAAATGATTTGCGAGTGCTATTTTGCTCATTTGACAGACACAATCCTCGGTGCTCCCGGTTAGTACGTCAGCTTTGCGCGCGCTATCAAGTTTGCACGTGTTTTTATACACACAAACCTTTAGTAGATCGGGCCCCAGGTGCGCTGCAAGCCCAATTTGTCATGCATGTTTGCTGCAGGAGATAGCATGAAAAATGTTTGCAGCCGGGGCACGGGAGCCCTGTCGACTGGGGGGAGTACCGTCTCTGCTGAAATAGGCTGCGTGCTCCCAGAACAGATCAATATTATCAATGAAGACCAGGTCGTGAGATGAGCAAACTGACTGTAACTACGTATTGTCCTGGTCCTGGAAAATTTGTTAGAGAGTTGGAGGGTTTGAGGAGGCGGTGGCTGAGACAGTTTCCCACCATGTTTACCCCTGCAAGCAGTGCGCCATGGAGTGGAGCTCGCCATGGCCTTCAGTTTAGCTCCCAGCTGGCTCCAAAGGTCTGCGGCCGGAACCCAAGCGACCTGCCGGCACGGGACAGTGGAGTCGAGTTCCACGGCAGTTGCAGTGAAGACAGCCGGACCAATTGTGACCATGGAGTCTAGAAACCGCTCCTCATCCCTGATCTGATACAAGACTGATATTCTCCCTTCTAGTTCAGAAACCCTCTGGGTCAGTTGGAGACAGCTGTTGCATCTGGATGGTGAGATAAGTGGAGGCATGATATATCGTACGGTAGTGGTCTCCACACAGGCGGAGCTCAGTTAAGTGTAGCTTAGCGCCGTGGCTATAAGCCGGGAGGTGGCGCTTGCAGCTGGGCTGTTTCTACTTACTGCACCAGATCGGTGCATCCAGTCCATCAAGAGCCACACCCTGCGTCCTCCAGCAGGATCACACAGCTCATTCAGACCCACCAGCTGTGTGACGTGTGGAGGTTTTTTAACAGCACTCAGAGACAGTACACCTGGACTCACTGCAATGTTTTATCTTTAGCTCAACTGGACCGCCTCTATTCTTTTAAACATCATGTGAGTGTTTTTAAGAAGGTTCACATTCAGCCTGTGGGTTTTAGTGACCACTCTTTGGTCTCCTGTCGTGTTTTTATTAAGAATATTCGTTTGAAGAGCGCTTACTGGCATTTTAATACGGCTCTTTTAAACAACCAGGCTTTTAAAAGTGCTTTTAACTGTTTTTGGTTGTCCCACAGAGAGAGCAGGCCTGCCTTCCCCGGCGCAGCAGCAGTGGTGGGACTTTGGGAAGACCCAAATCAAGCAGCTCTGCCAGCAGTTCAGCACAGGGAGCTCTGGTCAGGTCCAGGTTTATGAACGTGGCCCAGATGGACGCCCCATCCCGGTTCTTCTTTGGGCTTGAGCATAAAAACGGACAGAGGAGGACCATTCATAGCTAACGTACGGGTAGCGGCTCCAAAGTCTCAGACCCGTCTGAGATCAGGAAGTATGCAGCCGGCTTCTACAGAGACCTCTTTAAGAGTGAATGGTCGAGTGATCCAGGCAGGGCTGCTCTCTCTCTGGGATGTTGTACGCTGTAGCCATCGAGCCTCTTCTCCACCAGCTGAGGCAGAAGCTGTCAGGTGTGAGTTTCCCCGGTTGCCCTGTGTCTTTTAAGATGTCTGTGTATGCCGATGATCTCGTCGTGCTTTTAAACTCTCAGGAAGATTTCAATGTTTTAACTGACATTTTGAAGATGTTTGGTTTTATCTCTTCAACGAAGGTGAATTGGGGAAAGAGCGAGGCTGTGATGGTAGGGGAGAGGCTGGGGGGTCGGCTCAGGCTTCCCCCTCTGCTGACCTGGAAGAGAGGGGGTCTCAGGTACCTGGGGGTCTTCCTGGGGGATGAGGCCAGTGTTAAAAAGAACTGGGACGGTGTTCTGGACAGGGTGAGGAGCCGGCTGAACAGGTGGAGGTGGATATTCCCTAAGATTTCCTACGGAGGCAGAACCCTGATTGATAACAACCTGGTCTCGTCCTCCCTGTGACACCGGCTGGCCTGCATGGACCCGCCAGCCTCTCTCCTCGCTCAGGTACAACAGCTTTTAGTGGATTTTATTTCAGACAGATTGCACTGGATCCCGCAGAGCGTCCTGTTCCTCCCGAAAGAGGAAGGGGGGCAGGGTTTGGTCCACTTGGCGAGCAGGGGAGTGGCCTTCCGTCTGTATTTTGCTCAGAGGCTGCTGTGTGGACCGGAGGACACTCTGTGGAGACCTCTATCCCGCTGCATCCTGAACCGTTTTAACGGCCTGGGTCTGGATTTTAATCTGTTTTTAATGAGCGCTTCTTTTAGTCGATCCTCTTTGCCCAGTTTTATAAAAGTGTTTTTAGAGTCTGGAACCTGCGGAAGGAGGGACCAGGATGGGGTGACTCCCTGTACTGGCTGCTGCAGGAGCCGGTCCTCTTGGGGACAGTTCTAGATTGCCCAGGCTGGGCAGGTCCTTCCCTGATGTCCCGGTTCTGGACTGCAGGGGTCACCGTTCTGGGTCGGGTCATGGAGCTGGCTGGGCCTCAGCTGCAGGACGCTGCTGGACTCGCTGCTGGACTCATTGTTGGACTCGGGTGGAGATCCGTGAGGGTAGCGGAGCAGCTCCTGGATCACTGGAGGGGGAAGCTGAGTGGACAAGAACTCTCGATGGACAGTTTCTCCTCCGGTGACACCACGGCAGATCCTCAGGACCCTTTTCCCTCCGTCCGGCTTTCTGTGGACCTGCAGGTTAACTCTGATCAATATAAACAGTAACAGAGCTCTGTCTCTGTGTTTACCTGTTTAACACACACCTGTCCTGAAGCATCACGGATCGATTCATCAGTAAAATGCCTCATTATTAAATTATTTATTACTTTAAGGGAAAATAGAAACCATGAAACTCTTTTCAAACCCCGTGCTCATTAATGATCAGCCTCATATGAAACTTTATTAACCTGACAGGAAATATAACAAGAAGATATTTCATGAAGAAAACGAGAACAAACGGGGAAACTAACAGGAGAAATAACTGATCATTAATTTATATTCTATCAATGATGTTAGACTCTATTTTGTTAGACAGTGAGTCTGAAATAAACATTAGATATAAACTCAGGAGTGATCCTGTTTTTTCAGTTTTATGTTCAATATTTTGTTTTTAAATCTCTCATCAAACACTTTTTAATCTCAGCTCATCAAATACAGACTGTTTAGAAACCAACGTATGTTTAGGATCTGTTTCAGGGCACCCTTAGTGACTGTTTTAAGGTCTGTTTCAGGGCACCCTTAGTGACTGTTTTAAGGTCTGTTTCAGGGCACCCTTAGTGACTGTTTTAAGGTCTGTTTCAGGGCACCCTTAGTGACAGTTTTATGGTCTGTTTCAGGGTATCCTTAGTGACTGTTTTAAGGTCTGTTTCAGGGCACCCTTAGTGACTGTTTTAAGGTCTGTTTCAGGGCACCCTTAGTGACTGTTTTAAGGTCTGTTTCAGGGCACCGTTAGTGACTGTTTTAAGGTCTGTTTCAGGGCACCCTTAGTGTCTGTTTTAAGGTCTGTTTCAGGGCACCCTTAGTGACTGTTTTAAGGTCTGTTTCAGGGCACCCTTAGTGACTGTTTTAAGGTCTGTTTCAGGGCACCCTTAGTGACTGTTTTAAGGTCTGTTTCAGGGCACCGTTAGTGACTGTTTTAAGGTCTGTTTCAGGGCACCCTTAGTGACTGTTTTAAGGTCTGTTTCAGGGCACCCTTAGTGACTGTTTTAAGGTCTGTTTCAGGGCACCCTTAGTGACTGTTTTAAGGTCTGTTTCAGGGCACCCTTAGTGACTGTTTTAAGGTCTGTTTCAGGGCACCCTTAGTGACTGTTTTAAGGTCTGTTTCAGGGCACCGTTAGTGACTGTTTTAAGGTCTGTTTCAGGGCACCCTTAGTGACTGTTTTAAGGTCTGTTTCAGGGCACCCTTAGTGACTGTTTTAAGGTCTGTTTCAGGGCACCCTTAGTGACTGTTTTAAGGTCTGTTTCAGGGCACCCTTAGTGACTGTTTTAAGGTCTGTTTCAGGGCACCCTTAGTGACTGTTTTAAGGTCTGTTTCAGGGCACCCTTAGTGACTGTTTTAAGGTTTGTTTCAGGGCACCGTTAGTGACTGTTTTAAGGTCTGTTTCAGGGCACCCTTAGTGACTGTTTTAAGGTCTGTTTCAGGGCACCCTTAGTGACTGTTTTAAGGTCTGTTTCAGGGCACCCTTAGTGACTGTTTTAAGGTCTGTTTCAGGGCACCCTTAGTGACTGTTTTAAGGTCTGTTTCAGGGCACCGTTAGTGACTGTTTTAAGGTCTGTTTCAGAGCACCCTTAGTGGCTGTTTTAAGGTCTGTTTCAGGGCACCCTTAGTGACAGTTTTAAGGTCTGTTTCAGAGCACCCTTAGTGACTGTTTTAAGGTCTGTTTCAGGGCACCCTTAGTGACTGTTTTAAGGTCTGTTTCAGGGCACCCTTAGTGACAGTTTTAAGGTCTGTTTCAGGGCACCCTTAGTGACTGTTTTAAGGTCTGTTTCAGGACACCCTTAGTGACTGTTTTAAGGTCTGTTTCAGGGCACCCTTAGTGACTGTTTTAAGGTCTGTTTCAGGGCACCCTTAGTGACTGTTTTAAGGTCTGTTTCAGGGCACCCTTAGTGACTGTTTTAAGGTCTGTTTCAGGGCACCCTTAGTGACAGTTTTAAGGTCTGTTTCAGAGCACCCTTAGTGACTGTTTTAAGGTCTGTTTCAGGGCACCCTTAGTGACAGTTTTAAGGCCTGTTTCAGGGCACCCTTAGTGACTGTTTTAAGGTCTGTTTCAGAGCACCCTTAGTGGCTGTTTTAAGGTCTGTTTCAGGGCACCCTTAGTGACAGTTTTAAGGTCTGTTTCAGAGCACCCTTAGTGACTGTTTTAAGGTCTGTTTCAGGGCACCTTTAGTGACTGTTTTAAGGTCTGTTTCTGGGCACCCTTAGTGACTGTTTTAAGGTTTGTTTCAGAGCACCCTTAGTGGCTGTTTTAAGGTCTGTTTCAGGGCACCCTTAGTGACTGTTTTAAGGTCTGTTTCACAGCACCCTTAGTGGCTGTTTTAAGGTCTGTTTCAGGGCACCCTTAGTGACAGTTTTAAGGTCTGTTTCACAGCACCCTTATTGACTGTTTTAAGGTCTGTTTCAGGGCACCCTTAGTGACTGTTTTAAGGTCTGTTTCAGAGCACCCTTAGTGACTGTTTTAAGGTCTGTTTCAGGGCACCCTTAGTGGCTGTTTTAAGGTCTGTTTCAGGGCACCCTTAGTGGCTGTTTTAAGGTCTGTTTCAGGGCACCCTTATTGACTGTTTTAAGGTCTGTTTCAGGGCACCCTTAGTGACTGTTTTAAGGTCTGCTTCAGGGCACCCTTAGTGACTGTTTTAAGGTCTGTTTCAGGGCACCCTTAGTGACTGTTTTAAGGTCTGCTTCAGGGCACCCTTAGTGACTGTTTTAAGGTCTGTTTCAGAGCACCCTTAGTGGCTGTTTTAAGGTCCGTCGTTACTCTTTTATTAAACTCAAGTTTCAGTTAAGTCTGAGCCGCTGCAGCGTCCAATCAGTGAGAGGTGTTCGATAAGGGGGCGTGTCTGTTTCTCAATACGCGTTCTTTTCTGTACATGCATTCTGGTGGACTTGTGAAACGTCATCAGTCACAGCCCATGTTCTGTTCCAATACACAAGTTCGCATTTCAGCAAGAACGGTCAAAAATCCTGGAAGTGTTCTCGACACGCCCATTTATATAACTGTCTATCCATGTTTGTTCATCTATCTGTTTATTTATGTCTATCTGTCTATCTATGTTTGTCTATCTATCTGTTTATTTATGTCTATCTAACTGTCTATCCATGTTTGTCTATCTATCTGTTTATTTATGTCTATCTAACTGTCTATCTATGTTTGTCTATCTATGTGTTTATGTATGTCTATCTAACTGTCTATCTATGTTTGTCTATCTATCTGTTTATTTATGTCTATCTAACTATCTATGTTTGTCTATCTATCTAGCTAAATGTAGTGCAAGTACGACCCATTGTGCAGTAAACAGCATCTTTATGTTGTGACATGACCAGTATTTCAGGGTGACCATGACCACATCTGGAGAAGTTTAGATGTAGTCATGGTCACCCAGAAATACTGGCAGCGCCTCTGGAGCAGAAATTTGAGCAGCAAGCCTTCCTCGAACACTGTTCCCTGACAACACCCTCTCATCGATGTCAGCATTATCTGCGTCATCCTCGCTGTCATCAGAGACTGGGACTTCCTCCTCCTCATCCACATCTTCATCCAGGATATCACCTGCTGCCCCACAGGAGAATGCAGCAGGCAGCAACAACCTTTGGGACAAACAAAGGTCGGATCTCCAGGGCACTCAAGAAGATGGAGCGCCAGTGTGTCTTCAGGATGCCAAAGGTGCGCTCTGTAATGCTCCTCGCTCTGACATGATGCCTGTTGTACCGTGCTTCAACTTGACCTGTAAGTCAAAATTCACAGAGAAATTTATGTTGAGTTTTCAAGTCTTTAAAGTAACATTTTTCTGTGTGTGTGTGTGTGTGTGTGTGTGTGTGAGAGAGAGAGAGAGAGAGAGAGAGAGAGAGAGAGAGAGAGAGAGAGAGAGAGAGAGAGAGAGAGAGAGAGAGAGAGAGAGAGAGAGAGAGAGAGAGAGAGAGAGAGAGAGAGAGAGAGAGAGAGAGCTTACTTGCTATAGGCTGGCAGAATGGGGTCATAATAGCAACAGGATGGTACAGGCATGGATATCCTCCATCTCCAAGGGGAAAGTACCCATCTGTTGGATGCAGGGCCTGGCGGTACATTGGTGATCTGCGCAGGACAAGTGCATCGTGCACTGAGCCTGGATTGCCAATGGACACATCCAGAAAAGCGCCCTTTGCATTGCAGATGCCTTGCAACAGAATTGAAGGAAACAGTTTTCTCTTTAAGCCCTGAAACCTGCTGTGAACACACCAAACACACAGGTTACCCATTCAGCTGACACACAGAGTGTAATGTTTACAGCAAAAGAACAGAGATTATTATCAATCAATCAATCAATCAATCAATCTTTATTTGTATAGCGCCAAATCACAACAAACGTTATCTCAAGACTCTTTTACAAACAGAGCAGGTCTAGACCACTCTATGTCAAATTATGAACAGAGACCCAACACCAAGACAGGATAAGACTCAGTCTGACCCCACCTTAATCCACCATGAGCATTGCACCTCACAGTATTTAGCTAGTTACAGTGGAGAGGAAAAACTTCCTTTAACAGGCAGAAACCTCGAGCAGAACCAGACTCATGTTAGACACACATCATGCCTCGACTGAGTTGGGTCTGGAAAGACAGATAGAGGGGAGTAAGAGAGAGAAGTGATAGTGATGAAAGCAGTAGTAGTAGCTGTTGCCGCTGGAGTCCAGCACGTCCGTATCAGCTGGAGTCCAGATCGTCCTCAGCAGGAGGACGTCTACGGCAGCTCAGAGGAACCTACGAGACAAGGGAGCTCAGGGACTCCAGAAAGGTCTATGGTTAGTAACTTTAATGGGACAGGCAGAGTTAAAGTAAGTGATGACCCCCTCATCATGGGGGGAAGGGGGTGAGCTAGGATCCCAGTGTGTCAGTGCGGCAGTTCCCCAGGCAGTCTAGGCCTATAGCAGCATGACAAAAGCTGGTCCAAGCCTGATCCAGCTCTAACTATAAGCTTTATCAAAAAGGAAAGTTTGAAGCCTACTCTTAAAAGTGGAGAGGGTGTCTGCCTCCCGGACCCTGACTGATAGATGATTCCAAAGGAGAGGGGCCTGATAACTGAAGGTTCTACCTCCCATACTACTTTTAGAGATTTTAGGTACAACTAGCAAGCCTGCATGTTGGGAGCGTAGAGTTCTAGAGGGGTAATAGGGCACTATGAGCTCTTTAAGATACGAGGGTGTCTGATTTTTAAGGGCTTTGTAGGTTAAAAGAAGGATTTTAAATTCTATTCTACATTGTATTGGGAGTCAGTGTAGAGAAGCTAACACTGGAGAGATGTGCTCTCTCTTCCTAGTTCTAGTCAATACTCGAGCTGCAGCGTTTTGAACTAGCTGAAGAATCTTTAGAGACTTATTGGGGCAGCCTGATAAGAGGGAGTTACAGTAATCTAACCTGGAGGTAACAAATGCATGGACTAGTTTTTCTGCGTCGGTTTGAGATAGGAAGTGTCTTCATTATCATGAAGAAGGTAAAGTTAACTATTTTGGACCCCTCAGTTCCAGCAGGAACAGTTTGCTTGCTGGACAGTGTTGTATGCAGGGGTGTAGTGCTAGTGTTAGTAGTTAGTATAGTCTTATAGTTCTCTAAAAAGTCTGCATGAATCTCAACCGGATTATGCAAACAGCAAGTCATCTATTTTCTCACTTTAAGGAAAAAAGTCCTGGGAAAAAAGCGCTGTTCAGGTGCGTTCCGTCAGCATTATGTTTGTATGTGACCCTCAGAGGACAAATTTGAAATAGTAGTTACTTTTATTGAAAAATTGCAGTTAATGTCTTCTCTGTAATTTTTTCACTTTGCAAAGTTGTTCCGCGGGCTGGATTTAAACCTCTGGCGGGCCGGTTTTGGCCCACGGGCCACATGTTTGACAACCCTGGGTTAGACAAACGTACAAGGGTAGAGAGAAATGCTAATAAAGCCCGTCTTCTCATCAATCTCCTCCGCATCCTGCTTCTTCTTAAGTGGATTTGCCTTCTCAGCTGGACAGCCTCCTCTTCAGCTTCTTTATAGAGCATACCCACAGCAACGGCCATCATGACCCGATCCATTTTTGTTTCGTTTATTTAACACTTTCCAAATGTCAAGTTTCGCGGTTTTCTTTCATTTATTTGGCTATTAATATCCATAACAACCTTTTTCCTGCCACTGGCTTTTATATGTAGGGTTCGGATAAATACATCTACATATTAATATTTTTAAAGTTAAAACAAACGGAGGCAGGGATTTGTTTTACATCATATTTTATTTAAATGTAAAAATAATAAAACATTACAGGGATTATCACCGGAGGTAGACAGGCAAGTCTCGGAAGTGACGTCATGAGTACGCTGCAGTTCCAATTGTAGAATGACCGGGCTCCTGTCCTCTGGACTCTGAACGCCCCAAGTCATTCTCCCAAGTCCATGCTTCGGAAGTTTGGAAGTCTGCACTCGGCGGTATTGAGAAACAGCCAATGGTTCGGACGCTGGACTAACGTTACAAAATACCATCCTGAACATATTTTAATCAAGTGGCCATTCCCAAACTCTACAACCAATGTAAAAGGAAAGTTGAATCTCCCTGTGAAATAGATCATTTTGCCACAACCACTGACCTGTGGTCGAGCCGGACGACCGAACCTTACATCAGTCTAACGGTCCATTTTATAACTACAAACTTCAAACTCAAGACCCGATGTCTGCAGACGTCCTTCTTCCCATGGGAGCATACTGGGATAATATAGCACATGAGATGAGAGGTGCATTAGCGGACTGGGATTTGAAGGAGGACCAACAGGTTTGCGTGACCACCGATAACGCATCCGACATGACAAAGGCTTTGGAGGTGAATGGCTAGACGTGGCTTCAGTGCTTTGGACACAGGCTGCACCTGGCGATAGGTACGTTTAACTATGTTTATTTTAATAAATGGAACGCCGCCTGAAAGCTAGTTCAGGCAGACAGCTCGAGCTGCGTTCATTCATACTGACACGTCATCATCCTCCCTCCTGCTCTGACTACTGCTAGTGTTACGAAGCAGAGGCGTTATCCCTGCTAGGTCACCTGGATTTGCAATGCGTGTCGTACCTTGTGGTAGGTCTCTGTGTCTGGCTTGCTTACTCTGGCTAATTCTGTTGGGAATTGGAATGATCATGTTGCCTTAGATGAGGGCTGCCGTTTAGACCTTCAGTTCTGGTCCATGCTGTGTAACGAATGGAACAGCGTTTCCTTCTTCTATAATGATTTGTTGAGTCCTCAGATTCCCTTAGAGATTCAGTCTCTCAATGAATCCAGATCTACAGTTCCATTCAAGCTCTACCCTGTTGTTGCTTGCCAGCTTGGGGCTCCAGTTGGACAAGGGAGCAAATCGTGGTGTTTCGTGACAATTCTGCAACTGTAGAAATAATCAATAAGGCCGCTCCGGAGTACCACCAATAAATAGCCTTATGCATCAGCTCACTTGGCTATGCATTTTAAATAATTTCATTCTGCTAGCAGCCTATATTCTAGGTCATGAGAATCATATAGCCCCTGCAGGATCTTTTGCACTCAGCCTCAAATTATATGAGAATTGACCTAGCAAAAGTACCATCAAAGCCCATGACTCTTCTGGTATTTCTATATTTCTTTCTGTGCCAGCCTTTTCCTCAATCCTCTTCCAGTAGACATCTCCATAGTTTGTGCCTTCATTGTATTTTCATTTGAATCCCCCCGTCTTCAAATGCAGAGTATTAAAGCGATGTTGGCAGGATTCAGTTTCACATGCCTTGTAATGATCCAGCTTCCCAAAGCCTTCTTGGGAATCCTGATGTCAAGCTACTGCTCAACGGCCTTAAAAGGCATGTCCTTCAGGCAATGATAAAAGATTACCTCTCACTATCACAGGTGCATTAGTTGGTTTCTAGGTTAAGGCAAGGTCTCTTTTCACCCTACACTGATATCATGCTGGAAGCAGTTCTCTCTATGGCTGTTCATGGGTTTCTAAGGTGTGGTGAATATACTACAAGATCCCTGTTATTTAATCCTCAGCAGGATCTCACAATTGATGATTTAACCATGGAAGAGCACATGTATTCTTTGTTCCTTAAACACTCCAAGACTGACAGAACTAGACAAGGTACTCAGATTTATTGCTAGACTAAATCTGTGTTTTGTCCCTTCTCTTCCATGATGCAATTCCTGCATCACCGGCCCCAACTATGGGCCAGCTCCATTGTTTGTCCTCGAGGGTTGCAAGCCAATGTCAAAATCCTGGTTCTTCTCCAAGCTGTGCGATCATGCCATAGATGTGGTCTGCCTCAGGATAGCTATTCACCTCACTCCCTCAGAATTGGCGCCGCCACAACTGCAGCTCTTCTTCTTCCTGCATGACCTTGAAATATCTTGGGCGATGGTCATCATCCACGTACCAAGGACATGTCAGACTTCATAAGAAAGAGATTTTGGGGCACAAAAGCTAATGAGTTCTAGCAACCCTTGAATCTAAGAAATCTCGAAATTGCCTTGCCGGAATATGTCGTTGCATATCAGGTGGTTGCTGGGTTCGAATACTATTCATTAAGTCTCTTGCAGTAACCTAGTTAGCATATTCTAATAGGGCTTCAGTGCTTTGAGAATGGCCTGAAGGTGAGCATACCCAGGTATAAACATAATAGTCACTAGGTAGTATGTTTCTAATAGGGCCATGAGATGTCAACAAGTTCAGTGAGCCAGGTTTCCATTGAGTCGTGCTCTTTATTAACAGACATTCATACTGCTGAGACACACAGTCACATCATCAGCTGAAGGGTGTGTGTGTGTGTGTGTGTGTGTGTGTGTGTGTGTGTGTGTGTGTGTGTGTGTGTGTGTGTGTGTGTGTGTGTGTGTTAGTTTGTGTAGTGTGTGTGTAGAGAGGAGGAGACTCTCCCTGCTACACTGAACACACACAAACTGAGGAACCAGGCCACAACTTAAACCCAGGATACAGAGGTTCAGTGAAGGAGGTGCTGAAGGTGTGGAGGTGGATCAGAGAGTCAGAGGAGACTCTGTAGAAGGACAGAGTGCCAGCAGGACAGTCCATATACACTGCTACTCTGTGAGAGTCAGAGGATAAGGAGAGAGGGAGGACTGTTTTTATGTTATTGTGACGGACAGAGTAACCTCTATCAGAGCAGATCAGACTCCAGGACTGATCATTAAGTCCAAACACACAGTCAGTACTGTATCCTTTCCTTCTGATTCCTCTGTAACTCACTGATATAAAAACCTCTCCTCTACAGTCGACCTCCCAGTAACAGCGACCAGTCAGACCATCTCTACACAGCAGCTGAAACCAGGCCTCAAATCTGTCTGGATGATCAGGATATGACTGATCCTCTCCCAAAAGTGTCACCTCCTTGTTGTCTTCAGACAGTCTGAGGTTGCTGTGTGCTGTGTTTGAGTCCAGAGTGAGTTCACAGACATCTGATGGAGAGACAAAGACACAACACAGCAGCAGTTTATCATCAGACACACCTGAAGGCTTTATTCTTTGTTAGCTGACAGTCTGCTGTTTGGTCCTCATGAGTCAAACTGATTCCACACTTACACTTCTTCAGTCCAGGTTTTAACCACTGCTTGCCACCATGGCCCACCCTGGAGGAAGAAACACAGTCAGAGTGACGTTCAGTCCAACATGAGTCCTACCTGCTGTTCAACATGAAGCAGTGTTCCTCAGTTTGTCCCTGTGACAGAGAAACAGTCTGAAACTCATCTGAGCCAGCTGTCTCCATCACTCTGTCTCTTTTTCTGACAGTGTTGAGATACTCAGAGAAAAAGAAGAAGAAGAAGTCAAAGATTCAAAAGCAAAGGCTGGCTGTTGCTCTGTCCTCCAACATGGAGACTTTCTTTTCCTCCTTTAAAAAGAGATTCTAAATAGACTTCTCTGAGCAGGAGAAATCTTCTGAGGATGAAGACCAGACTGAATCCATCAAACGTGCTGTGTGGAGGTCTGGGAACCAAGCTGACAGCCTCCCCCTACCAAAGGCAGCCATAGCACTGCTCACTGCACTGCAGACCATGGACAGGTGTTCACTGAGGGTGAATATATGAAGGAGGCGTTTCTCTGGAGCTCTGAGGGTTTGATGGCTCACAAAACAAAGAGACAATCAAATCAAGAAGAGAAGACATTCCCATGTCAGCCAGGAGTGTTGATGTTTGCCTCTATGGACCAATAAATGAACAGATCTGTTGGAGAGTTGAACTGTGGTGTGGTTCATAATTATTTTACATTTACTATTATTATTTCTTTTTTTGTTATGCCGTTGGAATCCCAAATTTGCATGCCTCAACGTGCCCCAATGTCCCCAAAAATTGCACATGCATCAGGCCTGGCGAAAATTTTGATATTTTGATGGTTTCATGAAAAAAATCCCATCACGAGGGGCCTGGCCCTTTGAAATTTGCAAATTGAATTTGCAAATTTCAAAGGGCCAGGCCCCTCATGATGGTTCAACATACATGCATGAACGTTTTTTTGCATAAGCATCATGCCAAGACCTACAAAAAAGCCTCTTGACGTTGTTGTGAAATCAACAGGAAGCGCAGAAATTTGAGTTGAAATTCTGACATCTGATTCGCAAGGGTATGTACAATGAACAAAAATCTAAAAGCAACACTTTAGTTTTTGCTCCCATTTTTCATGAGCTGAACTCAAAGATCTCAGACTTTTTCTACATACACTAAAGGACTATTTCACTCCAATATTGTTCACAAATTTGTCTCATACTGTGTTAGTGAGCACTTCTCCTTGGCAGACAATCCATCCACCTCACAGGTGTGGCATATCAAGATGCTGATTAGACAGCATGATTATTGCACAGGTGTGCCTTAGGCTGGCAACAATAAAAGGAAACTCCAAAATGTGTAGTTTTATCACACAGCACAATGCCACAGATGTCGTTTTGAGGGAGCGTGTAATCGGCATGCTGACTGCAGGAATGTCCACCAGAGCTGTTGCTCGTGAATTGAATATTCATTTCTCTACCATAAGCCGCCTCCAAAGGTGTTACAGAGAATTTGGCAGTACATCCAACTGGCCTCACAACTGCAGACCACGTGTAACCAAACCTAGGCATTTCTAGACCATTTTTGGGGGTGCTGAAGCACCTCTAAATTGAATCCCAGCACCCCTAAAACTTAAGAGATTTTTAATTTATTTTTACTGTATGTCCTTTTTAACAAGCTAGTAAAGTTTCAAAACCATACAGTACTTGGTTGAAACTTAATATTTTAACAACAAAAATACAGCGGCTCCACCATGCTTTACATGTTGTGCATTGCATTTCAAATGAAAGTCCAAAAAATAACTCCAATGTCCATTTTTGGTGTTTTTGGCACTCCCTATAGGGGGCTAGTTTACTCCAGAAACACACATACTGTTTATGTGTATGTTGAGGAGCTGCTGCATCACAATGAGTTGTCTTCCCCCAGAAATTAGGGTTACCATAGGTTTCTTTTATGATTCCAATCCCTTCCTCTTTTGCTGTGGCTCGGCATTTAAATACCCTTTAGCAGATTTGATGGTTTAGTCACAGACTTTCCCAAAAAGTGTTATACTTTCTTTCACAAATGTGGGAATGAAATTGCATTAAAATGTGCAAAACAGTGAAATTTATCTTGCCCGGCTCAGAACCTAAACATCTGATCCTAGAATCGTCCATGAATCACACCAGCCCAGGACCTCCACATCCAGCATCTTCACCAAGATGGTCTGAGACCAGCCACCCAGAGAGCTGCTGCAACAATGGGTTTGATAACCAAAGAATTTCTGCACATACGGTCAGAAAACATCTCAGGGAAGCTCATCTGCATGCTCGTCATCCTCATCGGGGTCTCCACCTGCAGTTCATCCTCGCAACAGACTTGAGTGGGCAAATGCTCACATTCGAAGGCGTCTGGCACTTTGGAGAGGTGTTCTCTTCACGGATGAATCCTGGTTTTCTCTTTACAGGGCAGATGGAGGACCGCGTGTATGGCGTGCATTTTATTGATGACATTTTAAATGCACAGAGATACCGTGACGAGATCCTGAGGCCCATTGTTGTGCCGTTCATCCACGACCATCACCTCATGTCGCAGCATGATAATGCACGGCGCCATGTTGCAAGGATCTGTACACAATTCCTGGGAGCTGAAAACATCCCAGTTCTTGCATGACCAGCATATTCACCAGACATGTCACCCATTGAGCGTGATTGGGACACTCTGGATCGACGTATACGACAGCGTGTTCCAGTTCCTGACTATATCCAGCAACTTGGCACCGCAGGAGTGGACCATAACTCCACAGGCCACAACCAACAACCTGATCAACTCTACCCGAAGGAGATGGGTTGCACTGCATGAGGCAAATGGTGGTCACACCAGATACTGACTGGTTTTCTGACCCCCCCCCCAATACAGTAAAACTGCACATGTTAGAGTGTCCTTTTGTTGTAGCCACCCAATGCACACCTGTGCAATAATCCCGCTGTCTAATCAGCATCTTGATATGCCACACTTGTGAGGTGGATGGATTATCTCTGCCAAGGAGAAGTGCTCACTAACACAGATTGAGACAAATTAGTGAACAATATTAGAGAGAAATAGTCCTTTAGTGTACGTAGAAAAAGTCTTAGATCTTTGAGTTCAGCTCATGAAAAATGGGAGCAAAAACAAAAATGTTGGGTTTATATATTTTTTCAGTGTATTTATGCCAACTTGTCCTACAATTTTGCTCCAATCAGCCCCCAACCAAGCACATTCTAAAGTAGACACATTGTCGATTAAAAGTTATCAAAAAGAATATCCCTAAGTCAATGGGTGTGGGCGTGGCAGAGGCTCAAATTTGAAGGTAATTTTGGCAATCTGCCAAAAACTTTAAACATTAATATCTTTCACATACAATGTTGGATCAGGATCAGGGCGCTCATGCCTGATAACTGTCCCAGCCTGAACGCCTCTATAGGCAAATATTCACCAATATCTCAAAGCACCCTCTACTGCCAGCAAAAAGTTTCAGGTCCTACAGTTTTAATCCAATCAACTCCCGCGTCACTCAGCATGAAGTAGTCACATTGGAGATGAATATTTATCAAAGGAATCTTCCTAAGTCAATGGATGTGGGTGTGGCAGAGGGAGGTTTTCTCTCACATACAATGTTGGATCAGGACCAGGGCGCTCATGCATGATAAGTGCCCCAGCCTGAACTACTTGATATGCAAATATCCACATGTATATTATAGCGCCCCCTACTGGCCACAGGAAGTCACATCGTACTTTGTGGTGTATAGCTCCTCCTCTATTGAGTTTATTTTTTTCAAACATGCTCA
Source organism: Notolabrus celidotus (assembly GCF_009762535.1). Taxonomy (NCBI): domain Eukaryota; kingdom Metazoa; phylum Chordata; class Actinopteri; order Labriformes; family Labridae; genus Notolabrus; species Notolabrus celidotus. The sequence goes on along the minus strand of NC_048275.1, from coordinate 38,594,508 downwards.
GAAACGGCCTTCGCACCTTCATGAAGCATCACAGGTCAGACTGTGACCTGCAGTTGAAGGGTGTGTCTCTGGTGAAGCCTCAAATTTTGATGTCTCATCATGAAACAGGAAATACTTATAGCTCCTTCATACAGTGTTCAATCTGTTTGAAGTTAAATACACATGATCAGGGTCCATCCCTCAACACATCTATGGGTTAATTTCTCTGCCACAGCCATAGCGCCACCCACAGGAAAAACATGGTACTGATTTTGCAAATGTCATCATGGTCCTAGCCTTAACTTAGCTACATAAAAATTATGCCCATATGAATAGCACCACCTATTGGAGACAAGGAGATCTTCGCTCAGAACATGTTTTTAACATGCTTGTGATCACAACTCTTTCTATAATGATCTTTGATAAACACCACCTACTGGTGACAGGCAGTACTGCAATGTACACTATGCTGATAACTGCACAAGTATGCTCTCAGTTTCAGCCTAGGCCTCATAAAGTGCAGCACATCAGACAATGGTGCACATCAGGCAGTGCTTGTGTGAGGGCCCGTTCATAGCCGCTTGCGATTTTAATTCTGTTTCTAACCATAAAAGAAGTGATGCTTGAGTCAGCACACAGGATAGTGGACTACAAGATCACATGTTGAAAACAACAAATGAACTATCAGAGGACATTTTACAAAGACGTACGGTGTCAACACTGATGAGAGTCCTCATGTATCTTCATTCACAACCTTTACTGTCCATGCTGACAGAGAAGCTGGTTCAGTTGGCCTCTTCATTCTCTCTAAACGTAGTAACTGTCAGAAATCAGATGTGTATTAACCATAGACTGTATAAAATATGGACGTAGTATCTGTGACGTCACCAATCTGTTCCTGAGAGCTGTTCTGAAGCCAATCGACGGCAGCAGCCATATTGGAAACGCGGAACTCAACCAGGCAGATTGTGACGTAGTGTGAGCCTCCTAGTCAACAGCTATGTGTTCCAGACCGGGAGTCACGTCAGTCATGTCCTTATTTGGGCAAAAACTTGAAATCTAAATATCTTCTGAACTGTCAAGTTAGAAAAAAATTCACCCCCCGTACAGTGTGTGCCATTAGAGAGGTTAACTTCATAGGGCCAAGCCGTTTTTTGAACCAGGCTGTAAACATGTTTATTAAAGGTGACATATCATGCAAAATGGACTTTTTAATGGTTCTCTACCTGAAATATGTGTCCCTCGCATGTCTAGAAACCCCCCGAGAATGAAAAAAATCCATTCTGCCCCTGTTCTGATTTCTACACCTTTCTGTAAATGTGTGTGAAACCAGCCGTTTCGAGCCGAAAGGTGTTTTTGTTACGTAACAACAATATCTGGTCTGTCACAGAGTCAGAACTCGGAGCTTGTTCAGCCCATAGACTGTATAAAATACAACTCAACTCTGCCTCCGTTTTTCATTCCCTGCACAAATGTGTGCTAACAAGGAGCTTAGGAGGGAGGCATGCTAGTTGTAGGCCGTCTTAATAAACACAAAGGTCGGTTTTACTCCCCACGTCTGCAGATTTGAAGATCTAGTGGATGATTTTTATTTATCATGGATAAGTGCTAGCGCTAGTTAGCATAGCTACATATCGTAGCTGCAGCTGTGTACTAAGACACACGTCTACATACTGACAAATAAAACAACAAGAAACACTAAATCTGTGACCAATCGTTCAGAAAGGTCCTGCTACAGGCGCCTCTCCGTCAGGATCAGATTCTGGATCAGATTCAGAGGGTTAAAGTAACGTGATCTGTGAGCAGCCGTGTATATTCAGCCAACATGTAAACATTAGATCAACGTGCTGGAGAGCCGAGGGCACATCCTCTTCCTGAGGGGGCGTGGTCAGAGAGAAAACAGAGTGTTCTGAGGAGGACTGAAGAAGAGGGCTTTTCAGGCATGCCAAAATCTGATTTCAAAGTGTTTTTTTGAGCATAAACTTTAAAGACATGTTTTGGGGACCTCTTAGACCAATATATATCGATGAAAAAAGCGTGATATGTCACCTTTAATGCTGCAAAGATCGTCATTTTCCCATTCATGTCTATGTGGTTTCTGGTGTTTCTGCAGCCAGCCTCAAGTGGATTCCTGATGTATTGCAGTTTTTAACACTTCCGCATGGGCTTCATCGTTTGAGACTGGAGGTTGCTGCTTGGTATTAACGTCATTTTAAGAAGACAGGGCAGCTGTGGGTTACCTGATCAATCAGCTGATCATGAAAGATGATCATTCACTTACATTTAGTGAGTTAGTGCATCTCTGAGAGAGAGAGCGTCTTAAATCTCTCTCTGAAAGTTCAAATGTGTCAAACTGCTGATAGTGTGAAAGAAACCATCAGAGGATCACAGTGGATCTCAACACAGTCAGTAGTTGTTGGAAAGTTTCAGTTTGGATCAAAGTGTTTGACTGCCTGACATGTCCACCTTCAGAACCATGCTGCCATCAGGGCTAAAACAAGAATGTCTTTACAGCCCAGATCTGGATCTTTCTATTGGATAGATTTGTTCTACTTGATAGTCTTCTGGTGGTCTGTGTGTTCTCTGACTCAGGTCCAATCACTCCTCTGAAAAGACTTCAACTCAACAAGATCTTTGTTAGTGAATGAGATGTTTTCTTTCACACATTCAGTGTTTGAGTTCTTGTTGTCTGTTATACCTCAGTGTATCCAGTCTGCAGAGGGGTTCCTCCAGTCCAGCAGACAGCAGATCCACTCCAGAGTCTCCTGGATGGTTGTAGCTCAGGTCCAGCTCTCTCAGGTGGGAGGAGTTGGAGGTCAGAGCTGAGGCCAGAAAAGCACAGCCTTCCTCTGTGATCAGACATCCTGACAGCCTGGAGTTAGAAATAAAAACATACAGTCAGCAAAGTGTTGAAGTTTGGACCATTTAAATACAAACAACCATAAACATTATGAGAAGGAAACCGGACCTGAGAGTTTCCAGTTTACAATGTGGACTCTTCAGTCCAGCAGACAGCAGCTCTACTCCTGAATCCTGCAGGTGGTTGTTACTCAGGTCCAGCTCTCTCAGGCTGGAGGACTGGGAGCTGAGGACTGAGGACAGAGCTTCACAGCTTCTCTCTGACAGGTTACATCCACTCAGCCTGAAGAAGATGATGAGAACAAACAAATGGTTTCAGTTGTCATGAACAGAATTCATTCTATTTCAAATGTCTCCCTCATGAACTCACACAGCTTTGTTGGAGGCTTTGATCACTGGCAGCAGCCTCAGAAGAGCCTCCTCTGAAGCAGAGTACTTCTTCAGGTCAAACAGGTCCAGATCTTTCTCTGAGGACAGTAAGATGAAGACCAGAGCTGACCACTGAGCAGGAGACAGTTTCTCTGTGGAGAGAGGTCCTGATCTCAGGGACTGTTGGATCTGCTCCACTAGAGACCGGTCCTTCAGTTCATTCAGACAGTGGAACAGGTTGATGCTTCTCTCTGCAGACAGATCCTCACTGATCTTCTTCTTGATGTACTGGACTGTTTCCTGATTGGACTGTGAGCTACTTCCTGTATGTGTCAGCAGACCTCTCAGGAGAGTCTGATTGGTCTGCAGTGAAAGACCCAGGAGGAAGCGCAGGAACAAGTCCAGGTGTCCGTTTGGACTCTGTAAGACCTGGTCCACAGCACTCTGATGGAGACGTTTCAGTTTAGGTTTGTCTCTAAAGATTTTAGAGGTCGGGGACGTTGGTTGTTCTTCCATCAAGTTGAGTCCAGACCTGGTGAAGGCCAGGTGGACATGAAGAGCAGCCAGAAACTCCTGAACGCTCAGGTGGATGAAGCAGAACACCTGGTCCTGGTACAGTCCTCTCTCCTCTCTGAAGATCTGTGTGAACACTCCTGAGTACACTGAGGCTTCCTTGATCTTGATGCCACACTCTGTCAGGTCGGACTCATAGAAGACCAGGTTTCCTTTCTGCAGCTGATCAAAAGCCAGTTTTCCCAGAGACTGGATCATCTCCCTGCTGTCTGGACTCCAGAGTGGATCAGTCTCAGCTCCTCCATCGTACTTGATGCTCTTCCGTTTGGTCTGAACCACCAGGAAGTGGATGTACATCTCAGTCAGGGTCCTGGGCAGCTCTCCTCCCTCTCTGGTCTTCAGCACATCCTTCAGAACTGTGGCAGTGATCCAGCAGAAGACCGGGATGTGGCACATGATGTGGAGGCTTCGGGATGTCTTGATGTGGGAGATGATTCTGTTGGCCTGCTCCTGGTCTCTAAACCTCTTCCTGAAGTACTCCTCCTTCTGAGGGTCAGTGAACCCTCTGACCTCTGTCACCATGTCAACACACTCCGGAGGGATCTGATTGGCTGCTGCAGGTCTTGTGGTGATCCAGAGGCGAGCAGAGGGGAGCAGGTTCCCCCTGATGAGGTTTGTCAGCAGCACACCCACTGAGGTGGACTCTGTAGCATCAGTCAGGATCTGATTGTTGTGGAAGTCCAGAGGAAGTCGACACTCATCCAGACCATCAAAGATGAACACAACCTGGAACTCTTCAAACCTGCAGAGTCCTGCTTCTCTGGTCTGAGTAAAGAAGTGATGAACAAGTTCCACCAAGCTGAACTTTCTCTCTCTCAGCACATTCAGCTCTCTGAAAGTGAAGGGGAATGTGAACTGGATGTCGTGGTGGTCTTTGTCTTCAGCCCAGTCCAGAGTGAACTTCTGTGTTAAGACTGTTTTCCCGATGCCAGCCACTCCCTTTGTTAGCACTGTTCTGATTGGTTGATCTCTTCCAGGTAAGCCTTTAAAGATGTCTTCTTGTCTGATGGTGGTCTCTGGTCTGTGTGGAGTCCTGAATGCTGCTTCAATCTGTCTGACCTCATGTTCATCATTGACCTCTCCAGTCCCTCCCTCTGTGATGTAGAGCTCTGTGTAGACCTGGTTCAGAAGGGTTGGGTTTCCTGCTTTAGCGATCCCCTCAAACACACACTGGAACTTCTCCTTCAGGTGAGACTTCAGTTTACATCTGCACCCTGGAACAGTTCCTGAAAGAACAAAAGAGAAATGTGATGAATAATCTGAAGCTACAATCAGTCTGATGAATCTACACTTTCAGACATTGTTCAGTCAAAGCTGAGGAAATGTCCAAGCACTGCTCACTGCAATCCAGCGGGTGGTGGCAAGGGGCTGAAACCCTGGCACCCATAGACATGGGTTAGACATTATATCTCTATGCTGGCACCTACCAAGATCACTCTCTGGAAGAGGAAGCAGTGGACTCGGCTGCAATCAGTGCAACACAAAACAGCTGCCTGGACCTGTCTGTCTCAGAGAGCACACTGACTCAGACAGAGAAGGAGGGTTTCAGCTTGAGGAACATTGAAAGAGGCCACTGGTAGGAAATTGACTTTTTGATTTTGTTTGACATTATTTGAATTGTTGTTTATTAAATTGAAAAGGATATTTGTTAAATAAATGTTTACTGTAATTAATTAATTAATTAATTAATTGTTGTCTTTTGTTTGTCTGAAGGTTTACAACCTGACAAATCCTGCTTTTGAAACCAATAAGCTGAATGTGAAGAGTTAAAATAAATGGAAAAAGCAGATTTGAGTTGTCCCAGCATTCTTTCATGTGTTCCAGGCCTTTTCAAGTTAGGGCAGGAGCTGAGAAAAAAACAAACATAACTTGACAGTTGTAAACCACAGTGAAGACAGGAGGACCAACAGCCTTGTAAAGCTGTCAATGATGGAGGAAAACCTAATTGGAAATAACACCTTCACAAAATGGCGGAGGAAGCCTTTGGGAAAAGTGTGAAAATGCTGAAGCAGGAGAGAACTCCGGTGAAAAGTGCATTCACCAAGCAAGCAAACTTCCTGGGCAGAGGAGCAAAGAGCATGGGTGAGAGTGAGCTCAGAGAGGAGTTCAAGAAGCTCAGCCTGGGGGGAAGGCATGTCAGCGAAGCGAATGACGACTACAGAGTCAGCATGCTGGCAGACATGGAAGCAAGCACGTCCGATGACATGGATCCAGTTCTAAGCAAGCAACAGGAAGTTGATCTGGAGAAGACAGTCAATGAATGTGAGGCGAAGATGGATGAGGTACGACAAATTGTACAGAATAATCTCTGGTCTCGATACGGTCAAGATGAGTTAAGGACAGCACTTCAAGAAGCAGGAAAAGCCTGCGAAAAGGTTGCTGCAACACCTGTATCTGCAGTGAACAGTGATGGCTGTCACAAAAAAGTGACTCAAAGCCTGAAATCCTGGGATCTGTGGATCCCAGCAGCAGAGAAAGCTGATCTGGCAGATTCACGGACCAGGGAGCCGAGAGTATTCAGCTTGAAGCAAGGAGAGGAGAGTTTGTCTTCGCACAAAGTATTGAAGAGGAGGGAAAAAGGAAATCTTTGACAGCTATGGCTGCAGCAGTGGACCTAACCACACCAGCAACACAGACAACGCCCATTGTGAGAATTAAGCATATCAGTTTGCCCAAATTCCATGGTTGCAAGAGAGAATTCCACAGATGGAAGAGAGACTGGGGGAGCTTGCAAAAGCAAGGAGAACTGTCAGGCTCAGTGGAAGTCAAAAAGATGCAACTTTTGGACAGTGTGGATGAGAAAATCTCACGAGATTTCTGCCTCTCTGCATACAACACAGCAGAAGACATGTTTAGAGTAGAGCTCTAAAGTTCAGTAGAGCTCTGGATGTTGAGCAACTCATCGACCATCGACTCCAGGATCTCTTTGGAGTTATAGGCCCCGGTGAGTCGGCATGACGGTCTTCTTCTTCGAATGAGGTTCCGGCAGGCTGTACACTGGGGAGTGTAATGCTGCCCTCCACAGGCTAGGTTTTAATACCTACTTATATTCTGGCATACAGCCCAGTTGATTTTAGAAACCGTAAAACTGCCCGACAAAGTGGAGACTGCACAAGCATGACGGTCTGTTGCCTAGCACCGCATTGTTTGGTTTGTTTTTGGCCATGATAACCCCACCCCTCGCCCCTGACGCAAGCGGTTCGCGGTTCTGGTCCAGCAAAGAGCTGGAGCCGCTCTGGAACCAGTTTTCCGGGGTGGGAGCTGGTTCGCTGGCAGTCGAAACACGAAGAACCGGTTCTCAATCGGGTACCGGCTCCGAACCGGCCCTGAAACTGCCTCGGTGGAAAAGGGGTAAATGAGGGTTAGCAGCAGGAGATATCTTCATCAAGCCTGAGCAGCTCAAAAAGTTATTTCCAGATGAAGAACTTGACGATCTGAGAAGACCAGAAAACATTGAGCTTCTCATCAACCACCAAGAAGGTAGACTCGCCCCCCAGAGAGTGAAGGTTGTGGGTGACCTTGTCTTGTGGGAGAGCCCACTGGGGAAGACTGTAGCTGGAGCTCACCCAGATCGCTTTGAGGAAGTTGAGGTAGCGGCGCACAAATCAGAAACACACTTTGCACGCTCCATGAGAACAGCAGCCCTGAAATAGAGAACAGTTGCTAGCAAGAGTTCCTGGAGTGGTGGAAATGGAAGTGTGGAGGATGTCGATGTGGTAACTGTCAGTCTGGAGGGAAAGAAATGACTGACTGAAGAGAAAGAGATTGAAATCATAAACCAAGGCCTTACCTATGTGCAAGCAGATGCTCACAGTAATGCTCCACACTGGGACACAAAATATCTTTGGATTGTGGATCCAATCTCTCTCCCCATTAACAGGACTGGAGTGGAGGCCACTTTCCTCAGGACAAAGATAGACAACTGAAGAAGGAGCCAGAGTGGCACACAGCCTACACAGCACAGGTGCATCAAATGGTTGAAAGAGGGGCAGTAAAGAACCTCACCATGGAGATAATGGATAACTGGACAGGACATGTATGGTATGTAAGCCACCTGGTGGCACCAAACCCCCATTCTGTTGCAACACCAGTATGCCTCGTATGGAACAGCAGTCAACATTTCAAAGGTCAAAGTATGAATGATCTGCTGCTGAAAGGGCCTGATGTTCTCAACCCAATCCGAGGAGTTCTCCCAAGATTCAGAAGAGGATTGTCTGCAGCCCTGGGAGACATTAAGAGAATGTATAATTCTGTGTGGCTGGAGGACCAGGAGATGCACCTCCACAGGTTTCTCTGGAGAGATCATGAGGATGAAGACATCGGTGAATACGCCATAACAAGGGTCAACATTGGCGATCAACATGCACGATGCATGGCACAGCTGGCTATGCGGGAGACAGCAAGGTTTTCACACCTGGAAGAGGAGCGTAGTCCTAGAAAAGGACAGTTAACTGGATGATATCTTGACGTCCCACAATGACCAGGGAAGACTAGACAAGTGAACTGTGGATGTTGTGAAAATCCTGGAAGCTGGAGGTTTTTCCTCAAACCCTGGGTTTGCTCAGGGCAAAGTGAGAGGCAGGAGCAAATGCAGATCAAGAAAGATCTAGATCAATGAACAGGGGCCCCTGGGGGAAAGGCCCTGGGAGTTGGATATCTGGTGGAGGAGGACAGGCTTTATGTGATTACCTCCATCAACTTCTCAAAGAAGAAAAAGAAAATGAGAGTGGGCCAAGACCTTCTAGAGGAAGAGGTGAGCGTAAAGTCTCCTGACCCTAGAAGCAGATGAGAACTTTTAAGCTAAGAAGCAGGCCACGAGCCAATTGGCCTTGTCACATCCTTGAAGCAGAAAGGGGCCATACTGATCAGGAAGGCATTCCAGGAAGCGGAAGTCTTTCCCAATAAACTTGGGACAAACCACTTTCAGCAGGCCTAAGGGAGGAAGCAGTCAAGTTGTATGAAGCGTATGTGCAATTGAGCAAAATCACCTTCTACAGAAGCCTCACTCATTGGAAAACCTACAGGAATAATATTCTCTGATGGAAGTGACAAGAGCTTTGCAGCCGTGGTGTACTTCAGATGGGAGACAGAGTCAGGTATCCAGATCAGACTGGTTGAATCCAAAAAGGGGAACCTGTCAGAGGGAAATCTGTGGTGCAGTCTTTGCTGTTCGTCATCAGATACATCGAAAGGCACAGTAGGATAGAAGTGGACTGATGGTTCCACCTATTGGACAGTCAAACTATCTTGGGAGCAGTCCAACGTGACAGTTATGGATATCAAACCTTCTTCACAACCAGAGTTGGAGAAATTCAAAAGTCTGGATCTGTTGAGGATTGGTGGTGGATTCCAGGGGACCTGAACATCACTGACATCATTACAAGAGGAGCAACTCCAGAGGATCTGCAAGAGGAGTCTGAGTGGCAGAATGGACTTTCATTTCTGAGAATTCCAGTGGAGGAGTTGCCAAAGAAATCAGCCAGAGAAGTTGCAGCAAATGCCAAGGAGGGCGTTGAGAGACTCCAAAGAAAGTCATTTTTAAGCAGCGATAACAAGAGCGCAAGCAAGGATCAAACAGAGGGATGCACAGCAGAGCAACCCTCAACCCAGTAGAGAAGAACCTGTAACCCTTCCTCTTCAAAGATCTCCTGGCTCAGTAGTTGGAAAGCTTGTTGAGGTGAGAAAGTTCAGCAGTTTGACAAAGCTTGTCAGCCTGGGTTTGGAGAGCTGCTTTGGAGTGGAAGAGAAAACTGGGAAGCTCAACTCCTGGAATGAAAAAGTGGAAGGTAACACATTTTGAAGACAAGACAAAGATAAAAACTGTGCTCTCTGTTGAGAAATGTGAGGATGCATTGGGAGATCTTTTCCTGTCGGCTCAAGAAGGGGTAACATTCCACAACACCACCCTCTGCAGACTGGCTGTGCATAAGGAGAAAAAATAATCATAGATGTGATACAAATGTGTGCATCATATTAACATTTCCTCTTCATCATGTTCAATGTGTTCAAATCCTCTTACTGCTCTGCAGACAGTCAGCCAGCTCCTCCTGCTTCATTCTCCTCAGGAAGTGCAGAGTGATCTCCAGAAAGGCCTCTCTGCTCCTCCTCTGCTCTTCATCCTCATCCTCCCTCTGACTCTCGAAGCATCCTGGGTAATCTGGACTAAGAGCTCTCTGGATCTCCTTCAGCTCGGTCTTTACAAAACTGATGATGTTCTCCTGGAGCAGCTGGAGCAGAACAAAATAGAACATTAGATTATCTGTGACAGACAGAGAGCCTGCTGGTCTGCAGAGTCCAGCATGGAGACTGGATCACAATGCTGCTTCAGGACTTAGTCTGTGGATGGTCCTGTCTTCTACAAATCAAGTTTCTATGAAATGAACTTCCTGTTGGAGAAGAAAAAGTCTGCAGTGACTTTAGACCTGATGTGTTTATTAGAGTGAAGCTGAAAGCAGCAGCTGTCATTAACATGAAGCAAAGTGTTTCTGTCGTTTAAACAGAGGTGGGTAGAGTAAACCAAAACAGTACTCAAGTAAAAGTACTGTTACTTTCTAATGATGTTACTCAAGTAGAAGTAAGAGTACTCGTAGAAACAAGTACTTTAGTAAGAGTAAATACTGTAAGTACCTAAATAAAAACTGCTCAAGTAGTGAGGAACTTGTGAGTGGTATCATATATGAAATTGTATCGTATTGGAAACGCTAATAACAATGTGAAGTGCACACTGCCTTTAATAAAGTGACATAACCAGGAAAATGCCAAAATGAAAGCTATTAGGCATGGTTTACTTTCAAACATTAAAGAAAGAGAAGCTGCACTGTGCACAAACTAATGTACCCACTTTCATTTATTAAAACAAGCTGGAACTTCAAACTGTGTCTGAGATGTCATCAGAACATGGGACATTTAATGATCTATTCATCTATAAAACTACAACATTACAATACAACAGATATCTATGCCTTCCAAACTTATGTTTTTGACCTTTAACTTATTTTCAGTACATCATACTGAAAATATAGTTCACTAAAGTGTATAAAAAGGCCATGAACTCAGTCCTGAAGAATCTCTCTGAGGTGACTGTTGAGCTTCAGTAGCAGCTGTTTCTATCAGCATGGTACCTTCCTCTTATAAGTTACTTTAGATTACTTTCCAACATTTCTAACATGCTATTAAGATGTAATGTTAACCAGTATGATCCTTAGCTTACCTAACTGATTACTCACAATGACATGCTTGTTAAGATTTAATTGTTCTATGTTGAAGCTCAAGATTTCCACCTTTTAGAACAAAAGTAAGCAGCACATAATGTGACTGTTGCTGCTCGTCATTCAGAAGTTATGAGAGAGTCTGGATGTTGGGCAGAGAGTAAACATGTTCCTCTAAAGGGTTCACTTTGTGAACTCTGCTGCCAAAGTCTGAGTCTGTGTGAGAGCAGCATGACCTCTGACCTCTGACTGTGTGCCACTCAGAAATGCAAGGCTTCAGAGTGTGTGCTCTGATTCTCAGGAGGAGCTGTGTTTGTACATTTACTCACCATCAATATGGAGTCCAGCTGTGTTTGATGCTGCTGGGCAGACTGACCAATGGGAGCCTCTGATCTCTGACCTCTGTGGAACAAATATAACATCATGTAGTGTATATAATATAATGACACACAGTGTTGATGTGATAGATTCTATGTAGTGGATCCTGGTAGAAACACTGCTGGATCCTCCTACAAACACAGGACACACATGAAGATACTACATGCTGAGTACAGTTCTTTCTGCCTCCAATCCTGTTTACTGTGTTGATCCTGATAGAAACACAACCAGTGACTAATGTTCACCTTCACAGAGAAAACACCAACCACAGTTACAAAGGTTTCACACACAACAACAGGAAGTTCACTTTGAGAGGCTTACCGCTCATCAGCACTCATCTCTACAGATTTGAAATCATGACGTATGATCATAGACCAGTCACTCTTTAAGGACACACAGCTGGGTCCAAGTCCAGGTCCTGGCCCAGGAGAGTCTGGTACATGTTGCTGCTTTGGCCTTCAAAACACACACACACACACACACACACACACACACACACACACACACACACACACACACACACACACACACACACACACACACACACACACACACACACACACACACACACACACAGTGATGTGAGTGCTGAGTGCTGACATGGAGCAGAGTCATGGACAGGTAGAGATCCTCCTCTCACCTCTGAGCTTCATGTTCCCCACACGGAGTGCTTTTAGAGGGAGGGGCTCCCTCCTCTCCGTCCTCACACTGATTCATAGCAGAGCTTCCACCTTCACACAAACACAACATGTTCATCATCACAACAAGCTTTACACCACAGAGACACACACTGCTCTCTGACACAGTGTCATTCCTGCCTCTACCACCAGATGGATCCACGTTCATTATATTCTCTTGATGAAGCGTTCCTTCTTGTTGACTCCAGAGCTCATCTGGATCCATTTAGAGTTCAGTTCAACATGAAGACATGAGAAAACTTCCACTTTGATGTTTGGAAGAATGAAGGAAGTACTCACCAGGTCAATTTAGATCCACTTCCTGCTTCACCTGTAGAAGAACCACAGAGAGAGACTGTGGTGGAAAAACTGTAGATAAGGAGATGGACCAACAAACAAGTCTTTGTCTTGTTCATAAAATACCTTTAGGAACAGATCAGAGCCGACTAGGGGTGACCCCAAATAGTCGAATATTAGACGATTCGTTCTAACGAGTCTTAGTCGACTGCCAATCTCATAGTGGAATATTTGCATATGAAACGTGGATCATTCCATTCAAACCATGGGGGTGCTCAATGTCTAATTTTACATTATTTTCCTGTTTCCCGTAAAAACAGTGTCTCATATATTCTATTTTTATATAAATATAGACTTATTGAATGTAATTCTGAGAACAGCTCTTGAAGTGTTAAATCTCCTTAAAGTGGTAATTAAATCTCCCCTGGTAATTAAAGGTGGACTCTCCCATTTAGCGGGGACCTGTGGAGCAGACGTACCTCAGCTGGTCTTTAAATCTTTCTACGTTCATGGTAGCTCAAAATGTCAGGAAATAAAACTTCAGTTGATCCTAAAAACTAGTGATGAAGATGAGGAGCAGCTTCATGAAGAGGACTGTGAGATCAAGGATTACCGGACCACACAAAAACTGTACGGGGCCAAAAGAACGAGCAGGGATACCCAAAGCTGTCTGAAGCCTCAAAAACAATCCACAGCATCCCATCCACCTCCACACCATCAGAGAGGATATTCTCAAAGACAGGATTTACAGTCAACAAAGACAGGAGCGCACTTCTGCCCGTACACACGATGGTTTTCCTCACATACAGTTTGAAAAGACTCAAGCGGACAAAGACGTGATGAAAGACTGTTTTAAAAGGTTCTGTTAAGAGATTTAAAAACCCTTTAGCTGGTTCAGGTTTGATTTTGAACATTATACAAATGTTTAGTCTTAAGTTGGACAAACTACCCTCTGCAGTGCTGCTCTCCTCTGTGTGAACACTGTTTAAATATCTCCTGATTCTTTACTCTATAGTGGAGCGTTGTTCCATGTTTAATGGATGGTGGTCTTATTTGAGTTTTCTCTCCTTCATCACCTCGTTGTTTTTGTAATATAGATTTAAAAAATCTAAGTTTTATACTTATAATATTCTGTTGTCCCTTTTACTTTAAGCTACGAGTCTCTTAATTGTAAAGGGTTATGTGTAATATTGTCATGCGGTCACCATCATGCAGACTTTGGGTCAATAAGGAAAAACAACAAACATTCCACTATTCATCGACTATGGGCAAAATCTGATGGATCAGATTCCACTAAGCAAATCCTTAGTCGGGCTCACCCCTAGAGCCGACAGAGTACAGAGTCTTCTCTCTGCTGACTGACACAGAGAAGCTGTATCTGCTGGTTACTTCCAGTTTGTGGTTTCATAAATCACATGCTCTCTTCACAGTTCACATCTGTCAGCAGCAGCAGAGTGCTGACCGCATTTCATCGCACATCCTGTTTACCAGATCCTCCAGTACTCACCACGTGAGATAAAACACACTTAACGTTAGAATAAGGTTTAATCTTAATCTGCAAGAGGGACCTTTTAAGGACCTATGTGCGTTTGGATAGCAGGAACCAGAGTCTAAATTTAGTTCCTGGGTAGTTAATCTCCCCCTGTGAAGTCCCTGCTCGGGGGAAGTACTTTTCAAAGGTCTAGGAACTTTTGGGGGCAGTGATTAATTTCACCCACTGCCTGACTGCCTGCCTGCCTGCCTGCCTGTCTGTCTGTCTGTCTGTCTGTCTGTCTGTCTGTCTGTCTGTCTGTCTGCCTGTCTGCCTGCCTGCCTGCCTGCCTGCCTGCCTGTCTGTCTGTCTGTCTGTCTGTCTGTCTGTCTGTCTGTCTGTCTACCACTGAACAAAGTCTAGAACTGTTAACATGAAATCAGCCTGACCTACAACCAGAAGCCGAGTCCAGCTCAAAGCACACAGACAACAGGAACCTGCAGAGACTTCGTGTCAGGACATGTGAGACCGCTCAGAGTGACACTCAGAGACAGGTTTTAGATTTCAAATATCACTTTACTGAATATACAAAGACATAGAGGTAATAATCTTCAGGACTCTGAGGGCAGACCTGGGACAAAGTGGGAGAGACCTTTTCCTTATTCTACACTGCTCACTGAAATCTTCATTTACATATCCCATTCTGCTTCAAACATTTCTTCATTTGGCTATAATCCACTTCCTCTTTTGGAACACGGCAGCACATACGGCTGACGTGTGTTTGTGTTAGCATTAACCGTTCACATCAAAGTGCAAAGGAAGAGCAGACACACAGTCTGGAGTTACTTTGATGAACTTTCAGGTTGAAACATTATGATTGGTTGTTTCTGTGTCCGTTTACTTACTTTTGTTAGTTCCTTTGTTGAGTTCGTCTGTTCAGTTCAGCGTGCGCTCCTGCAGTGAGAGAGGAGCCAGCCCAGTTTTTCTTGAGTTCATACAAAGTGTTGATGTCATCGTTAACGTCAGCGGCTCATATCAAACTGTGTGGGTTTCCTGTTCTGTCCTGTTCTGTGAAAGGTGTGAAAGAAGTCTATGGTTGACTTGTTTTCTGTGTCTTCAGTTAAATAAAGGATGTTTGATTTGATATTGTGGGCTTAAGAGAAATGTGACAGTCCTTCCTGTGCTTTAGTACACTCTGCTGCAGTTAGTGTGGGGACTGAGCAGCCTATAAAGACAGAGGAGGTTTGCTCCTAAAGGGAGAGAGGTGAGGCCGTGTTTCCTTTAATATATATCTTAGTTTGATTTATTTGTGAGTTCATTTGATGATTCTCTGTTTAAGTTTCTTGTGTTTGAAGCATGGGCGTTTCTAGCCCATTTTGGGGGGTGCTGAAGCACCCCTAAATTGAATCCCAGCACCCCTAAAATTTTAGAGATTTTTTTTTTTTACTATATGTCCTTAACAAGCTAGAAAAGTTTCAAAACCATGCAGTACTTGGTTGAAACGTAATATTTTAACAACAAAAGAAAAATACAGCTGTGTGTTTGAGTGTGTGTGTGTGTGTGTGTGTGTGTTTGTATTTGTTACATTGTGGGATCTGAAACATGTTAGCCCACTCACAGCTTTGGGACTGATATTTTAGTGGGGACCAAAACCCTGGACCCTACGACATCAAGCTTAAATTCAACAACAACAATAATCTTTATTTATGTAGCACTTTCAAAACAGGTTACAAAGTGCTTTACAAATGAGAAAAAGACTAAAAAACAAAAGATGATGTTGTAAGAATAAAAACAACGAAAGGTAAAATATTAAAACAATCAACAATCAGAAATATGAAATATAAAAACAGAAAATACATACAAATTGTGTAGGTGTGTGTGTCTGAGTGCGTGTATGAGTGTGTTAGAGTGTGTGTGCGTGTGTGTGTGTTGGTATGTTTGTTTGAGTGTGTCTGTGTGTTTATGTGTGTGTCTGTGTGTGTTTGAGTGTGTGTGTGTGTGTGTGTGTGTGTGTGTGTGTGTGTGTGTGTGTGTGTGTGTGTGTGTGTGTGTGTGTGTGTGTGTGTGTGTGCTCTGGAGCAGGTTATGTCCAGGATCAGAGATCAGTTTGGAGAAAACTCTGCCCACTGACCAATCAGCTCGCTCAATCACGGAGTTCTGTCAGCTGATTGCGAGGGGGGGGGGGGGGGGGGGGGGGGGGGGGGGGGGACTGTGGCCATCCCGCAGTGGGGAAGAGACGGGCAGGACACTCTGTCTACCTGTATGATTTTATATATAAATACTGATGACAGTTATTGATTATCACTCCTGACATCATATATAAACAGAGTCTGAAGTCAGATTATTCAGATTAAATCGTTTTACTGCATTAAATATAAAACTGCGCATGCCTATCACTTTGAATCATGTTCTCATTTGTATTAGTCCTTTAACCACAGCGCTCAGTTTGATACCATCAGGACTGCAGCTGAAATATTAAGTCTACAACTTACACACACAAGACAAGATTACATCAGAGTGATCAGGTCAGAGATTAAACAGAGTTATTATAGTCAGATATATCTAATGATGAATAAACAGAGTTATTATAGTCAGATATATCTAATGATGAATAAACAGAGTTATTATAGTCAGATATATCTAATGATGAATAAACAGAGTTATTATAGTCAGATATATCTAATGATTAATAAACAGAGTTATTATAGTCAGATATATCTAATGATCAATAAACAGAGTTATTATAGTCAGATATATCTAATGATGAATAAACAGAGTTATTATAGTCAGATATATCTGCACTAATGATGAGAAATAAGATGTTATTTGCGCATTCAAACAGTTTTTGTCTTATCTCTCAGTTCTTCCTTCATGTTTCAAACACAGCTGTGTTGAAGTTAATCTGGATTGTGTGTTTAACTTCATATTTTCTTCCTGTCAGTGCAGTGTTAGAAAAACATGTGGATGTGCTGACGGCAGACTGCCCGTGTCTTTGATTGGTCACATTTTGCCTTCTCCTCCACCCCGTTCATGTGAACTTGCTCAGGGTAATTCTGGATTGACTCAACATGTTGATAATCAGCTTCATGTGACAGATAGTGTGATCTCCTTTGTCCGGTTCAGTGAAGCTGGATCAGGAGAAGGTATCTAGGATATGTTGAACTCGCTTCGTAGTATACCCCTCTGCTCATCCTGGGGAATCCCTAGGCATTCACATGCCAGATGGGATATGTAGTCCCTTTGTAGACTCCTTTGGATGTGAAAGAGCAGCGGCTTTACTCCAAGCTCCCTCCTGATGTCCAAGCTCCTAACCCATCTCTGAGGCCCTCAGAGGAAACTCATTTCAGCCGCTTGTATCTGAGATCTTGTTGTCTCGTTCCTGGCCCACAGCTCATGGCCATACACTGTTGGCCATGAGCCGAGTTGACGGTTGAATTTACAATAAATACCTGGCAAAAAAAGTTGCCAATAAAGTCCTGTAAACTGTGTTGTTAATTACTGTAAAATAAATACAGTATATTACAGGATACCTTTTACAGTTGTTTGTTGTATATACATTACACCAATTTATTGTTTTCTTTTTAAAAACAACAATTAATACGAGGCCAATCAGCCTTCTTAATGCTGATTTGAAAGTACTGTGTAAAATTTTAGCAAAAAGGGTTGAGGACATAATACCAAGGATAGTTGGAAATGATCAGTGTGGTTTTATTCGAGGCAGACAGGGCTTCTATAATGTTAGAAGGATCTTAAATATTCTCCATAGCCTAAGGGGGGCACCAGATACTGCTTTTCTGTCATTAGATGCAGAAAAGGCGTTTGACCGGGTGGAGTGGCCATACCTTTTTGAGATTTTGAATCGATTTGGCCTAGGAGGAAATTTTGGAAAATGGATTAAGATGCTGTACACAGAACCCTATGCAGAAATTGTGACTAACAGTAATACCTCTAAACCTATAAAAATACAACGAGGATGCAGGCAAGGAGATCCTCTATCCCCTTTATTGTTTATTTTATCAATTGAACCACTAGCTATTGCAGTGAGAACTCATAGATCTATCTCTGGAATAACCATAGGGGAGCGGGAACACCGTCTGGCATTATACGCAGATGACGTAATTGTCTTCCTTAAAAATATGGGGAAATCCATCCCTGCTTTACTAGCGCTGATATTGATATTTGGAAGTATATCAGGTTACAAGATAAACAAATCTAAAACTTCAATACTGATCCTTAATAATTCAGAAAGAAAAACTCCACCTAAAGAAGCTTCTCAATTTAAAGTTGTTGATTGTTTCATATATTTGGGTATTCAAAACGTACCCGGTCTGGAGAACATTATTGATGTTAATTATGGACCACTAATGCATGAAGTCCAAAATTCAATAGATAGATGGTCATCCATACCAATGTCGCTAATAGGGAAGATAAATGTCCTTAAAATGAATGTTTAGCCTAAATTGCTATATCTATTTCAAAGTATACCACTGCCACCTCCGAGTAACCTATTCTCTCATCTTAAGAAACTGTTCATTAGATTCTTATGGAACAATAGACGATCCAGGTTGCGTCTGTCACTGCTGTACTTGCCTTATGATAGAGGGGGACTCAAGTGCCCCAACCCACTCGGGTATTATTGGGCGGCACAGTTGGGAAAAGTGTACTCTAGGGTGCTGGAAAGGAGGCTCCAACTGGAGGTCGAACCTCGGATACAGGAGGAACAATGTGGTTTTCATCCTGGCCGCGGGACAGTGGACCAGCTCCTGGAGGGGGCATGGGAGTTTGCCCATCCAGTCTACATGTGTTTTGTGGACTTGGAGAAGGCCTACGATCGTGTACCACGGGGGCTCTTGTGGTGGGTACTGCGGGAGAATGGGGTTTGGGGGCCGCTACTGCAAGCTATCCGGTCCCTGTACGACCAAAGTGAGAGTTGTGTCCGCATACTTGGCACAAAGTCGGATGCGTTCTCGGTGCGTGTTGGACTCCGCCAGGGTTGCCCCTTGTCACCGGTCCTGTTTGTAATCTTTATGGACAGGATCTCAAGGCGCAGCCGGGGGGAGGAGGGTCTCCAGTTCGGGGAGCTTGGAATCTCATCTCTGCTTTTTGCAGACGATGTGGTTCTGTTGGCTTCCTCGAGCGGGGACCTCCGGCGGGCATTGGGGCGGTTTGCAGCTGAGTGCGAAGCGGCCGGGATGAGAGTTAGCACCTCCAAGTCTGAGGCCATGGTTCTCTGCCGGAAAACGGTGGATTGCTCTCTCTCGGTGGGGAGTGAGACTTTACTCCAAGTGGGGGAGTTTAAGTATCTCGGGGTCTTGTTCGCGAGTGGGGGTAAAATGGATTGTGAGATCCACAGGTGGATTGGTGCGGCGTCAGCAGTGATGCGGACGTTGTATCGGACCATTGTGGTGAAGAGGGAGCTGAGCCGGAAGGTAAAGCTTTCGATTTACCAGTCGGTCTACGTTCCAACCCTCACCTATGGTCATGAGCTGTGGGTCATGACTGAAAGGATAAGATCGCGGATACAAGCGGCTGAAATGAGTTTCCTCTGAAGGGTGTCTGGGCTCGGCCTTAGAGAGAGGGTCAGAAGCTCGGACATCCGGAGGGAGCTCGGAGTAGAGCCGCTGCTCCTCCGCGTTGAAAGGAGTCCGCTGAGGTGGTTCGGGCATCTGATAAGGATGCCTCCCGGACGCCTCCCTTTAGAGGTGTTCCGGGCACGTCCAACTGGGAGAAGGCCCCGGGGTAGACCCAGAACGCGGTGGAGGGATTATATCTCCCGCCTGGTCTGGGAACGCCTCGGGATTCCCCAGGAGGAGCTGGAAAGTGTCGCCGGGGAGAGGGATGTCTGGGTCAATTTGTTTGGACTGCTACCCCCGCGACCGGACCCCGGATAAGAGGAAGAAAATGGATGGATGGATGGATGGATGGATGGATGGGTGGATGGATGGATGGATGGACCTGGCAACTGGAGTTGCCAATAAAAAGCTGTTAATACTTCATAATACAATATATTGCTGTAGAATGGTTATAGTTATTTTTTTGTTATTTACATTATGCATATTGTGAAATGTTTTGAATAAGACAAGGCTTGCTGTTCAATTACTGTATATTCTCTTTACCTGTTAAATAAAACCAAAAGTCAGAGCTGTTAAAATATAAAGGTTTTATTAAAACCACAACAGTTTTAACACATACTGCTTCAGAAACTTTTTGAATTCCTATACAATTGACATTAACATAATATTAACGTTCAACAATATTGAAAAATTGTCCGTGCCAGTGCAAGGCATCCATCCACTGAGTGGACCAAAAGGTGCACCAAAAAACACCAACAGGTGTAAATACTAGACAGTTTTGGGCAGACAAATATTCATATATACTAAATATAAAAATGAATGTTTTCTTTATATCTGCACTTCTGAGAAGGCTTGTGAGCCGTGTGTCAGCATCTCAGTAGTTGTAAGATAGTGATGAAAAACAGAAAAACTAGCTAAAGTTAGTGACAATGAACAAACTGGCAACCACTTGAGAGCAACTTTAAGATCAAGAGCCAGTCACAGTTGGATGAGAGAACTACTCATCTTTGTAGATGTCTTAGGCTTGAAACCCTTCAAAATCCATTAACCGCTTGAGGAGAGAGGCGACATGAGGATTGACCACGTTACACTACTTCTCGAGGACCTTCCCACTTCTTTTACTGAGCAGCCTTGCTGTCTTGGTGCCACTGGTTCGGTTGATTCCCATGAATCATCTGAAATCACAAAATCACATTTCAAGTATAATGTAGGAACTACTTTTTTACTTACTGGAACTACTTTCCTACCTACATAAAACTGCTCACAAAAAGGTCTGCAGATTATTTTGAGTAACTGGGTCATTATTTCTGGAAAGAGACATCACTGTTGAGTTTTTCAAATGTATTCTATGGGGCTCTACGGCCGATATCTCCAAAACTAGGCAACTCACACTAAAACTATCTAGATTGATAAATAACACTACAGGTAAGAGGAAAACTATGGACTTCTTTATTTTGGGTTGAACAGTCCCATTAAAATAATATTCTGGTAGTTTTCCCAGTAAAATTTTCATTACTCATGATAGCAATTTTAGTTAATTTTTTTTTTATTGAGGTAGCAATAATAGAACATCCAATGTTACAGATATTTTCCTCCTTTTCAATTAAATGAAGAAAAACAAAAACAACAAACAAACATACAAGTCAACAGATGTAGTGAGTAACACTAAAAGAAAAACAACCACAACAACATAGAGGAAAAATAATACTCAAAACCACTCACCCCTCCCCACCTCCACCATACCCACCCACCCTGTCGGGACTGTACTTCCTGCCACTGCAAAGGAGGCCATGAATGTTATGCCGTAATTAGTTTAGCTTGTTTTTTCAATACATTCAATATATTGAAGAAGGGGAACCCAAGTCTTGTATTGTTTGAAAGTGAGAGCCGAATTCTCTCCATATGAGAGAGTTTTACCATTTCTTCTAACCATACCTTGATAGGTGGAGCCTCTGCTTTCTTCCAAAACATCAAGATAAGTTTTTTAGCTATTATGAGTCCATAGGACAGCAGTTGCTGTTGACTTTTATCTAACTGGAGAGTCTGGTCACAAATTCCAAATGGCACAAGAAGGGGGTCAGGTTTCAGAATGACATGCAACATTTCAGAAAGAGAGAATACTCGACCAAAACAGAGTTAATTTTGGGCAGTCAAAAAAACTATGAAGAAAGTTTGCTTCTCTGCTATGGCATTTGTCACAGAGTGGGGATACATCTGGAAAAATGTATGTAACTTTGTTTTAGTATAGTGAAGTCTGTGAACTATCTTAAATTGAATAAGGCGGTGTCTAGAGTTGGCAGAGTGTTTATGGATGTTATCTAGAGCTTTGTCCCAGATAACATTTTCAATCTCTACACCCAACTCCAGTTCCCAATGAGCTTTTATACCCTGTGTAGACGCTGATGTTCCAGATAACAGTGAGTTATAAAGTAAGGATAACAAATGTCTGTCCCTGCCCCTCCTCTGAAAAAAACTATCAAACCTTGCTGATTCAATATTCTCCAATGTCGGTAAATATTTTTTAACATAGTTCCTGACCTGCAAGTATCTAAAGAAGTTATTCTTATGGAGACCCTACTGGACCTGAAGGTGGTTGAAGGAGGCAAAGCTCCTGTTTTCAAGCAGGTCTCCAACCTTCCTGATGCCCAGACCTTTCCATTGTGTGAAAACTGAATCCAAAGTAGATGGGATAAAAGAGGGATTACCCGCAATTGGTAAACATGTTGTGAGAAAGACCTCGGAGCGGTCACGACCATATAAGGAGGCAGAAGCAGAATATTGCAAAAACCCAGTTGTGGGCATTTATTTTCCGTGCACAATTTACACCACGAATAAAACAGAGTACTCAGCCACATGCCCAAGACAGGCAGACTCTCCCTCAAGACACAAAGCCCACACTTATATACCCTCTCCAATTGGGTGCTACCATGAAGAGGGGTGCTAAAAATACACACACTCTAAAACTCACCTAAACACCAAACAAATATTAAGATTAATTAATCCCCTGTTTTATTTATGCCCTTATGTCCTTACCATACATTTACAACCTCAATACAATCTAGAAAGGACATAAAACAAACTAAGTCTCTGGCACTAACAACCCACCATACATATCTCCCGGTGGAACCCTCCCGACACGATAAAGAGGCTGCTGTTTCCCCGGGGACTCTTTTGCGTGTGCACCCTGGGAGTGGAGACAGAGCGGTACAGGTAAGTTTGTTGCCATTAGTGATGGTGAGATGAAGCCTCATGAGGCTTCGAACCACTTGAGCCAATTGGTTCGAGAAAGGGTTCATTACTCGAAGCTTAAGCTTCATGTGCCCACGAAACCACCTAC